>NC_057796.1:439802666-440154655 GCF_018294505.1 Triticum aestivum
GGATGAACAGGACCCCGTGGTGTTGCCTCTGGATGAACAGGACCCCGATCATTCGAGCCGGTTGGGGCTAGATGAACAGGACCCCGTGGAGGGCAGGATGAACAGGACCACCCCGTGGAGGGCAGGATGAACAGTAGACGGTGGAGGGTAGGATGAACAGTAGCCTGTGGAGGGGTGGTTGAACAGGAGCCCGTGGAGAGGGCTGGTTGAACAGTAGCCGGTGGAGTAGCGCGCGGTGGAGGCTGGATGAACAGGAGCCCGTGGATGAACAGTCGCAGGTGGAGGCTAGAGGTGGTCGACAGTGGATGAACAGTAGCCCGTGGAGGCTGGAGGGGGTCGACGGTGGAGATGAACAGTATCCCGTGGAGTCCTGTTTTGCGGTACGCCACACCCCTCCCGATGAACAGGACCCCCGTTTCAACCGTAGCGCTCCAACACAAGTCCGTTTCCTCCGTTTTGCGGTACGCCACACCCCTCCCGATCAACAGGACCCCTGTTTCGACCGTAGGTGGTCCGTTTCCTCCATTTTGCGGTACGCCAGACCCCTCCCGATGAACAGGATCCCGTTTCGAACGTGGCCGGTCGAACACAAGGCCGTTTCCTCCGTTCTGCGGTACGCCAGGCCTCGTTTCCATCGGCTGTTCCGTCCAAGCCCTCCCGATGAACACGACGACACATTCCGTTCCGACCCAGCCGGTTGGCTCCCCATGAACACGACGACGACGATGTTTCTCCGTTTTGACCCAGCCATGTACACGAGCCCTGGCCGTACGTATGCGCGAGTAGGCGTTCGAGACCCTGCCAGTATGTACGTACGTGGCCGTATTTTCTTTCTTGCACACTGGCCGTTGTACGTACGTGTACATGCTACGTGCGCGCCTCTACTATGACACGTGCGCGCCTCTACATCGACCTGTATGTACGTACACGTTCGCGACGAGAATGACAACGCTACGTACGCTTCGACCAGGTGGGTCCCGACTATCAGGCACTTCCTTGCCTGCGAAGATGTTGCTGGTGGGTCCGAGCAGTCAGGGGGGCGAATCGTTTTTTTTGCCCGGACGCACTTCCTTGTGTGCGAAGATGTAGCTGGTGGGTCCCCGCAGTCAGGGGGAAATGTTTTTTTCACGAAATACGGTGGCCCGTCCGGTGGGTCCTCGTTGTCAGGTGGAGGAATAATTATTTTGCGCGTAATAAGGAGGCACTTCCTTGCTGCGGCCGTGGACCCAGCTGTCAGCCTCTCCACATATAGTCCACGGCCGATGGAAGCCGTTCCTTGACCACGTTGACCATGCCGCGCCGAGAGCACCAGGGCGGTGGACGACGGCGAGGCCTAGGAAGGTGACAACGCGGAGCCGGGGAAGACGCGACAGTGGAAGCCCGTGCGGAGAGGAGTACGAGGGTTCACTGGTTCGCTGCGGTGTGAGGCTTCCGTTGCCGTAGGGCCTGGCCAGCGGTGGGAATAGTAGGGGGCGGTGAGGCCTCTGCGGCAGCACAGCCGGCCATAGGAGGCAGGAGCATGCGGCACGACCGGTGCTGCTTTGGGCGGATGGAGCAAGAAGACCAGAGGTTGAAGAAACACTAAGGCCGTTGGATGGACATCGTACGGTCACTGGAGCTAGAATCGTTCATATTGACTAAGTTGACAAAGCCCTCCATCCCTATCAACTTAGTAGGCCCACAAGTCAGCCTCCCACCAAGGTTGGTCCCAGCTGGTAGGGGGGTATTCATTTTTCTGTGCGCAATAAGGAGGCACTTCCTTGCGTGCGAAGATATAGTTGGTCGGTCCGACCTGTCAGCGAAGGGAACATTTTTTTCGTGAAATACAGAGGCCCTTCCGGCGGGTCCCAGATGTCAGGTGGAGGAATCATTATTTTGTGCGTAATAAGGAGGCATTTCCATGTGTGCGGCCGTGGACCCGACTGTCAGCCTCTCCACGTACAGTCCACTTCCGATGGATGTCGTTCGTTGACCATGTTGACCACGCCACGCCGAGAGCACCAGGGCGGTGGACGACAGCGAGACCTACGAAGGGAATGACACGGAGCCGGGGAAGACACGGCAATGGCTGCCCACGCGGTGGAGAGTACGAGGGTTGACTGGTTCGGCTGCCGTCACCGGAAAATAACAGGAGGTGTGGGTGAGTAGAGGGATAGACAGGCCAGGGATGCGAGTATATGATGGGGCCGTGAGGCCTGCCCGGCAGCACAGCCGGCCACGGGAGGCGGAGCAGGCGGTTCAGACGGTGCTGGTTTGGGTAGCTGGGGCAGGAAGATCAGAGACTGAAGAAGCACGATTGCCGTTAGATTGACATCGAACGGTCTGACGCTGGTAGAGTCGATTGTTGACTAAGTTTCTTTTTTGATAAACCTTCTGTACGCATGAACTTAGTAGGCCCACAAGTCAGCCTCCAAATCTGTGGCAGACAACATAGAGCCCATTTGCTATTTTTTAATAATTTGCAGCCCATTTGCTAATTCTTAAGTAATTTATTACAGCCCATTTTCTGCCCAGGACCACGGTCAAAAAGTTCAACCTTATTTTGCACATTTCGGTGGAGTCCGAACTTTTGTAATCCTGAAATGATAAACATTTTTTTAAGAACTTATTGATTTGCCAAAAAAATCATTTCTTTGTAAGCAAATAAGATGTGGGACAATTGAGTTGGTTTAAGGGAAAACCAGTGGTAAAAAAATCAGCGCTGGGAGGGAAAACAACAACAAAAATAAGGATGTAAATATGAAAAGTGAATTTTATGTATTTTCAATATAATGATACGTGTATATGAACTAGTAATACTATAGGTAGAGATTAGAAAACGGATGTAGGACATGCGTTTCAAGAGGAAAATAGAAATGGGTTGTGTGTTTGATTCAGTAAAAAAGTGCCTGCGGATGTTGTAAGACAAAATATAACTAACGCTGGCGGACCAGAGGCCAGTAGATACCTGCTGGATCTTTGTGCCTCGTTGTCGTCATGGGTTGGGCCTGTTAAAAACAAAACCAAGCCTGGGCAGTCTACAGCCCAGTTGAAACTTGCTTGACCTGAAAAAACAATATATGTGCTCAATAAATGAGAGAATTCTGCAAGTACAGACTGATAACTGGGATGCCACAAGGATATTGTTTTTTAATCGTGATAATAAGAGCATGCACTTGTTTCGAAAAAATTGGAGAACTGGGAATTCGAACGGCAGGTGCTTATGCTACCCATCAAATAAAAATCAGGTGCCTGAAAATTCGTTTCGAAACAAATGAATCAGCTTTATATCCACGTCGACCCTCGGCATGGTGGTTGGAAGCAAATGCCAAGTTCATACCAAAAGATCGTTAACAAAAATACCAACTTGTGGACGACAAGGTAGTACAAGTACCAATACCAAACTAACTTATAATCTTTTTACTCCTGGCCCTAGTGTTCGTCTGGTAGAAAATCTTGCAGAGGACCAACTCCCGCTCCTTCTCTTGCTCCAGGTCCCCGAGGTGGTACTGGTGCATCACCCGGTTGGTCCTCTGCTGGTCGAAGTTCTTGTTGGTGTGCAGCACCAGAACCTTTTTACTGCCCGTCTGCTGGCCGTTGACCATCACCGGCAAGGTATTGCCGGTGTTGTGCCACATCGCGTGCATGCCGCACTCCGACTGTATCTTCCGACGCGTCCACGTGCCCCTTTTGAACGCCCTGGAATTGCGCTGGAAGAAATGCTTTCTTAGGCCACTCAGTGTGATACCTGCAGTATTGTCGAATATAGGTTTTAGTGTACGTAGTTGGCATTTTCATAACATCTTTGACATGTTGCAGTCACTTGTTTCACTTTTTATTAACTGTCAAATTGTAATTGCTTCACCAGGTCTACGTCTAAAAACAAAATAGAGCTACAAACAAAGGAATATGTTTGTGCAAGTCGACGGCCGATCGGTGTCTTACCTGGAAATTTCTCAGGATGGGTGTAGCATATGTCGTGCTCGCTGTCGATGGTTGGTATGAACAAATCGATGACAGGGTGAGATCTCGCGCTGTCAGCTCTCACTTTGGCCTCAAGGTGCTCGATCAGCTCCTGATCCGTGGGATCGAACTTGACGCCAGCCGGCAGCACCGGCCAATCCTTCTTCGACTTGCATGGGTTAATTCCAGTTATATGGTACTTAATGTATGATCAATCGACTGTTTTAAGTGAATGATGAAAGATTTCGACAGATAAGTGGTACTCCAAATCTGAAGTCCAGAATACCCGAACACGCCGCCGGGATTCTTGTGTCACCTCACGCGCAGCGTGTTGTCACGTCAATTCAATGTGTGGACATGATGAATAATTTGACCGACGTATACTAGTACTGCTACTGTACTACTTACTAGTCGTATTTAGTGTCAGATTTTAACCATAGGTTTAACTAACAAGTAAGCAGTTGAAGCCTAAGTGATATATATATATACTGCACACCATCTCCATCATCTTTATCAGTACATCCTGTGCAGGTGAGTTGGGATGCACTTGATCCCAGAAAGGTATCTATCCTTCAAACCAGAGGAGTGCTTCAAACTAACAACAGTCCAACAAAAGAGGGTCGTGCTACAGCAGCAGAATACATGGCTCAGTCTACATATCGGTAGTAATCAAGTTGTGCATATTTGCTGTTGGCATGAACCACATCGCCGCATGTCGGGTTTGCAAAAGCCATCCATCACATGGAAGCTTGATGCCTTTCACACACTGAAGATTATCTCGCAACAAGCTGTGTCGATGAATCTCTGGATATGGTGATTCATGAAACCCATGGTATGATGTGTAAACACAGACCCCCCTGGCGAATGGAAGTTGCATAGCACGGTAATCATCGTCGGTGATATGATCAATGATTGGTTGGATGATTGTATAATTGAGCCCGAGGAACATGGAGTGGTTGCCGAGGCTGTAAACCCGCCTCCAGTTGAATACACCTGGCCCAACGGAGCTGGGATCTTTCTCAAACACGAAGCAGCCATAGCCATCAATGTCACGAACGCCCCAGGCATTGTACTGCATGTGGTTTGATGAAATGGTTTGGTCAATTTGGTACGTGCAAATGAGCATCAAATGACCATCGTCAGCTGAACGAGCGATAAACCACCACCCATCGGCTGGTATGATTCCAGGTCCTGGAATCATGAAGGCCAGCGCATTTGCGTCTGCTGCAACAATTCAAATTGGAGACCAAAAGGACAAAAATAAACAATCATGTTCAGAGTATGTGTGGAATTAGGATTATTATAATAGTGACACATATCATAGACAGAGAATTGCAATGCCGTGGTCATAATCATACCCCAAGTTAAAAATATATGCCAATGGCTTTCATATTCTAGCAATATATCATGGTTCAAACATCATGTAACAATGAGAGGAAAACAGATATGACAGGGCCTACTCATATTCTACCATAGCACTTACTACAGTTATCATATCAACTCTAAGCAATAACATGCGTTGTTATAAAAATCCTGGAAATGAGAGTAACATATAGCAATCATGAGGTTATACTCATAATATCTATTCTAACAATCATTAGATACCAATTGTTCTCATATCAACTCTAACAATAACATGTGTGGTCATAAAAATCTAGGAAATGAGAGGAACATATAGCATTGATGTGGTTATAGACATGCTATATATTCTAAATTTGTAACAATGAACATGCAGTCATATTCTTAAGGTAAAGATGAGATGAGATAGAACAATTACACGATGATAGATTCCACCAGTATAGGCAGCCAATCTGTGCGTCGACCGCATAAACGATGCCATCATGCACTATAGCATTAGACAGAAGTGTTGGGTGAAGAGGATCGACGATGAGCCATAACCATGTATGGCGACCGGATTCCAGATAGACTAATCCCATGTTGAACACGGCAATGAGCTTGTAATCCATGTAGTCTTCTGATGGTGTGGGCACTTCGTAGATTACAACCTTCAGCAAACAGAGGTCGAGCCAAAAGCTCGACGCGTCTCGTGCGTAGTAGGCAGGAGTGTCCGGGCCGCGAGGCTCGATGGCGGCGGTATCCAAAGATGGAAGGGCGATCTCTCGCTGGGTGTAGATATCCACGAGACGCCACAGACTACCGGATTGGTGGATAAGGACGATCCAGTTGGCCTTCATGCCCACCCAGTAGTGGCCGCGCATGAAGGGCAGGTGGACGGGTAGTGGTAGCATGTCGAGGGGCACCACGTCAACCTCCGTAGGATCGTCAAGTCGGTGTCTGGGCCACCTGCAAGGATCGGTTATCAGCAAGCAGGGTGTCTTGAAAAGAGCCGGCCGGTTGCAAAGGAGTAGACGGTACAAAGACACCGAGCATGCGGCCAGATGGACGATGCTGAGTAGGTCCATACGATTATAGATCTGCTCCAAGAGAACATCGGGGAGGGAATTCCAATCGCGGCTCTGCGTGTCAGTCGGTTCTGCCATTGGGGTTTCCGGTGCCTGCGAGCCAGAGGGGAAGTGGATTCGGGCGGGCGAGCGAAGAAGCTTCTCCTCGTGTGGCCGAGCAGTGAGCGGGGGGATATGATACGCGCGAGCTACGAAGGAAGATAGCGCGGGCGGGCGAGCAGTGAGCGGGGGGAAATGGTGTGCGGCCGATGATGGGGAAGAGAGGAGGAAAAAGAAGAGAGGAGGAAGAAGAGTGGAAGACGGGGAAGAAAGTGCATTAAATCTCAATTCTACTACTACTACCAGGATATACCATCCTTCGGATTGTAAATAGTTACACCGATGACATGTGGGTCTACCACAAGAGGCCCCATATGTCAGTTAATGGAGGACAGAGGCGTGCTCTACTGGCAAACATGATGGCAGTACTGGGTAAGGCTGATTTAGTAACACCAACACGCTGGTTCAGCTTATTAATTAAGTGTCCCATTTGCTGCAGCATGTATTGTCACTTCACTGCGAAGACTAGTTGAATAGTTCTCTCTGACTGAGATGGGGAATAATGGATCGCAAAGACTTCCTTTCTACATTATCCCTATGCCTCTATGCTCACTTCACTCATTTTGCTCCGTACGTAGTCACTTGTTGAAATCTCTAGAAAGACAAATACTCCGTATTTGGGAACAGAGGGAGGATTTTACTCCGTATTTGGGAACAGAGGGAGGATTTTACTCCGTATTTGGGAACAGAGGGAGGATTTTACTCCGTATTTGGGAACAGAGGGAGGATTTTACTCCGTATTTGGGAACATAGGGAGTATCACCATATGGAGGGAACAGAGGAAGCTTGAAATATGAACATGTCAATGGGAGGGAGTAAGCCCCATGGATGCATGCAACATGCAACACTCACACGTACACATGGACGCACGCAACACTCACGCACCCATGCGGCACACAGCCCACGACGCAACACACACGCTCACGCTCAAGTGGTCAACCTACTCCCTACGTCCGTGAAAGACTGTACATTTAGAGATTTACACATTGACCAGGGCATAATTAACGCCCAACAGTTATGTGTGCATGCGACCATTGAGAGAAGAAGATTAAATGAAGGTCGTTGCATGCTGTGATTAAGGATAGACATGTAGCCTATACCTAAAGCACAAGTTGGTGCATTAGTCAATAATTATCGGTTTAGATTAAAGGCTAAATGCATTGGAAGTGTAGATGTACTACACTCTTTGTTTTTTAGCTGATTTCTTTGCTCCGCCAACTGACAGGTGGGACCCAGAAACCAAGTGACAATTTAACCAGTCAACAAAGTGCCACGTCGACTATGTGGCCGGTCAGTAGGGTGCAATACGGTCCTCTACGATGAGCTAGTGATCGTATAATCACCGCAAAACTATATATAGTGACCGTAAAGAGCGTATTGTTACATACGTTGACCGCCAGTGTATTTTTCTCGTTTCAAATTAAGCCATATTAACCGGAAAGGACGCAGTATGGACTAGTACTAGTACTGCTTTGATGTATCCCGTCAACTCGCCGAACGAGGAGAAGCTTGCTTACTACGCCTCTCCCTCGCCCACGCGCGCGGTGGTTCGCCAGACGAGGAGAGGGTTTTGACTACAACGCGCCCTCTCCCTCGCCCTCGCCCTCGCGGTGGACGTGCACCAGTTCAATCGGTGTCAGATTGCCAGAAGCATAATGTGTACTGTAGTATCATCATTGTTGGACCTTCCGAAGAGGCGAAGAGCCAAGTGCAAGGTTCACACGAGTACGAACTGCTGAACCTCCCGAAGAGGCAAAGAGCCAAGCGCAAGGTTTTATAGGAGTTGTCGTCCTAGTAGAAGCGTACTGCAACTATAGCGAACGATGCTACTGTATGATGCCGCTACATCACGTATATCCAAAGCTGTGCCACCTTTTTTCTCTCAAAGAGCGTGTTGGAGCCCGTGCAACAACCACACAAGTTGCACATACACATAACACATTTACTAGCAATAAATTCTAAAGGACAAATGCCAGTATGCCACACAAGTTCATCTCCAATTCATGTGATAAATTTGTGCACGACTAGTCTACATATATTCACAGTGCTACCGTTCACAATTTACCGTACTCCACTTACACGTTATAGATGGGCTGCATGTCCTCCTCCAGGTTCCAGTCCCAGGTGTTCTTCATGGATGGCACGATCCATAGCGGTGGGCAATGGGAATCATTGTCGCAGCTTTCTAGTCCGGTTCCACACGATGGAGACTCATCCAAGCTAAAGCGACATAAATCAGGGATAGCGTGTCCGAGCATGTCGTTCATCCGGCGGTGCGCACGGAAGGCACAACCATGCTTCATGAACGGTAGGCCTTTCGTGTCATGCACGGAAGGTGGCATCCGCTTCACAATGGGGTAGTTGTCCCCAATGAAAAGCGAGTACTCTCCAAGTGTGTTCCTCGGCACCCACGTACACTACTAGGAATACAGTTTTTAACGACGGTATATGTGATCGTTAATGGTTGGATTGTGGTCGTTAAAGGTCAGTAACGACCACAATCTGCTGGTCGTAGTAGGCTTCGTCGTTAAAAGTATAACGACCACGTACCTTTCGTGGTCGTTATTCTTATAACGACGGGATGGTGTGTCGTCGTCGATCCCTAGGCAATAACGACCACTTTTGTCGTCACTAATAATAGTGGGATGGTGTGTCGATCCCAAGGCAATAACAACCACTTTTGTCGTCACTAATTATGTTAGCATGCTGGCCAAAGTATCATTACCGACCACACTCTGCACACTTTCATATCCTTTAGAACCACTTATATTATAAAATTCCTTCAACAATCACTTTATGCAGCATCCAACATTTCAATATTAACATCCACATTAATATAGAAACAAAAGAATCTTAATTGAAAGGATCATAACCTCTTTTATTAATAGAAGTACCAATATTCTGACATACAATTCTGAAACTAAAATATCTTGTAAGAAAATTGAGTCAAAAGCACTCCTTATATCACCAATGTATTTGAACATATCTATATGGAAAACGAGACAAGTAGAAAAGATAATATTTATTAGTCTTCAATAGAGGGACGGCATCGTTGTTTGAATGGATATCATTCTTCACCGGCGATTACAATGCCTCCTTATGCTTATATATATTCTGGTGGACTGGTCTACAAAATGTTGATTTGTTTATGAAAGCCAGTCCATGTAAATAAATGGCATCAAAGTATAATGACAAATAAAACCAATGTGTGAGAACAACTTACTTGATCATGTTGGCGTTCATGAGAACTATCAGTTAGAGATCTACCAGATAGAAGACGCTTAATTTCTGATACTTCTTGCGCCATGCCATTGACCTTTTCTTCGAGTACTTGTTTCGCTTGCTCAGAAGCTTGAAGTTGAGAAACTAATTCAGCCTTACTTAATGCCGGTCCTCGCAAATCTCTTGCTCTAATTCCACCACCAAATCCAACTACGCGATCACGCCGCTTAGATGTGTCACATTTCTGCATGACTTCATCATTTGAAAGACCAGGATTCAACTGAACTATGGTCTTAATTTGTGCCTGAAGTGCCAACAGTAAGTTATTTGCATAAACTTCTATCTCTAAGTAGGAATTGTACACGTGCTGTTCATTATGGAAGTTATGAAAATTAAGTCTTACATGTTTGGCGGAGGTTGTAGAATGAGGGAAGTCTGTACCCTTCTTGTGTGTCTCTGAAAATAGTTTATCCATACTCGGTGGCCTCTACCTCCCTGTACTTTTAGGTATACCTTTTGAAACCAATTGAATCAAGCACAAACTCTGTTCATAGGTTGACAAGAAAGAATGCAGGCGTGGTGGTTTCAGTGTACTTTGACACACACGAAACAGGGGAAAACTGATAGGTTCAGTTTCAGATACAGAAGCACACAATTTTGACACAATGGATTCCTTTTTCTCTTTTCTTTTTTCTTACATCGACTATGCCAAGCAATGAATGGAACAACTCCTATTTATAAGTTTCTCAGCACTGCAAGCAACCCACTTGCTTTTGCTGCAACAAATGCAGGCAAAAGCCTGAAATTAGCTTCGCCAACATGTACACGCAGGGCACACCTGCACTTAACTTGCAAGTTGCAGCCGATCTGCCACAATCACTTCACATTGCAATAGGAATTGTTTGACTACAATCAGGTTTAAGCTAACATGGTGACGCTTTGGCGTCCAAAATGCCCGGTGATCTGAAGGTACTGGTGCAGATCAAATTCATCGGTGAAACCCTGTCCATGACATCGCCAAAATACAGTGCCTATTTCTAAGCCCATGCATATATTTGTACCGTATAATACAATGTCAGTGGATATGAAGATCCATTTATGGATAGGAAAATATTTTAAAGTCAGTCTCTTGTTCATAGCCTGACATATGAATGACAAGAACAAATGTTACAAATAAAAGGCACTAATGTTGAATTCTGTTGCCGATGAGCCAAACTTGAAAAACTACCAATAATACTGTTCTCTAGCAAACAATATTTATTTTTCAACGATCTTGTAGTAGTCAGGAATATAAATTCGCAAAAAGTCTCTACGTATTTTGTTCAGATTACTCTTATGCCTAGGTGCATTCCCGGCTCTTGCTTCCCTCCTCAATGCAGCATCACTAGCACGTCTTTAATTAAATTCCTTCCTGACCTTCTGGTATACTTCATCTTGTTTGTCTTCTTCCTCGGAGTCTTCGACAACTTGCCTACGCAGGTACTCAATAGAGTCTTCATCGACATCGGTTATCGAGGCATCGCTGCTACGTTCTTCATCTGGAGACTCTTCTGCCTCCTGATTAATTGTATTTGCAACAAAATCAACCATTCTGTCTCCTTGCACGTTCTGGTTCTTTGAATCAGGAGCATCAACAATCAGTTCTTCTTTTACCTCAGGATATATTGAACTATATTGAATCTGGAGGAGAATTAATGATTAAGTTATGTACCTCTTGATCCGTAGTATGGTGAGTAAACTCAACCATGGAATCCGCTTGCTCCATCAAGTGCATCTCTACCGAGCTTGGCGAGGAGTCGCGGTGGCCGGGAGAATTGTGTGGTTCAGCAGAGGCGCCGGACGGAGATGGATGGGCATGAACGACCATGCAGGCTTCCATCGGGATGTTGTGCAAAAATAAGGAACGCGAGGACTAACTAATAGGATTAGGAGGAGATTAGATTAGTTTGGGCTGGAGAGATTTACCGCCAATATTTGGAGAACCCGCCAACATTAGTTGGGATGTTTGCGGGGGGAGAGATAAAGGAGAGAAGAGTTTTTTTCTTTTTGAACACAAGGAGAGGGAGTTTGTTAGAGTTGACCACGTACATGCAAACCCATAACAGTAACGACCGCTCACCTAGCGACGGGCAGACCCGTGGTTGTTGAATGTATTACGTAGATTGGTTTCCACCATGGGGGGACTCCACTCGGGTATCAACGACCAAGAGTTTTTGGGCACCATCGTTAATGCCAGTATTTGTAGTAGTGGTAGCATCACGGGGGTCGAACTCGGCGCCGTTCATTTGGTACACACGGCATCTCATATCTGGACACATGGTGACATACATAGTCAAGGTCCATGCATAATAATGTTGTGCTCAAATATGGCGGTCAGTAATACTGTGCAGCAAATAGTACTACTTCGGTATAGAGGAAGTAAAATAACCGGCTTATTATATATAGCCACTGTTGGCTACATGGATGAGATAGTAAGACATGGAAAAACAAAAATGGTGGCAGCTAGTGGGTTCAAGTATTCAAGGGCCTAGCTAGCTATACGCATCCTCCAAGGTAAGAAGTACTCCTACTAGTACGTAAGTAGAGTACTAGTACAACAATGAAAGAGAAGGCGAGAGGTTTAAAAAATGGAATACCTGGGTAGATGGTGACGGTCCGATCGTGGTAGATTGTGTGACCATGTTGCACATCAGTGGTACCATGGGTAACGACTGCTAAGATAGTTGATCCCAATATGAGCTACAGGGTTCCAGGTTAGACCGAATCGCGGATGCAAATGCACATCCAGGATCGGCGATCTTATTTTGATCGCGGGATGACTGGTCCCTGCAAAATAATGGAGTACCGTTAGGGATGCAAATGATGGTTTGTGCATTCCGTTTGTAATCTCCCGTACCGTAGGATGGCAACCAGATGAAACAAGTCCCCTGGCTTGTCACCGCGAAGATGCGGCCTAGATGGCGCACGACGTCTTCTAACATGCAGGGGTACAAATCTGCCGCCACCAACATGCGCCAGCCTCTGCCGTTACTGCCTCTTGCATTGATGGCAATCCTTATGTCGAACACCGCGATGAGATAGTAATCGTCGTGGCCGCGTCGCTTTGTCGACGGGTTCGCAATTGCTATCTTCTTCAATCTCATTTAGGCATCATCATACGTATTCAAGCCCAGCTAGTCCGGAAGGCCGATCCAAATGGTGGAGAAGGGGTCTACCGGAACGGCCGCACTGCTGTGGATGTCGTGCAAAATGATGGTGGTATCCGGCCGGAGGTATGCAAGCCAATCTTCGTTGGCACCGACCCAGACCTATATATAAGTGATACGTCTCCGTCGTATCTACTTTTCCACACTTTTGCCCTTGTTTGGACTCTAACTTGCATGATTTGAATGGAACTAACCCGGACTGATGTTGTTTTCAGCAGAATTGCCATGGTGTTATTTATGTGTAGAAACAAAAGTTCTCGAAATGACCTGAAACTCCACGGAACTTATTTTTGGAAAATATTAAAAATATTGGCGAAAGAATCAAGGCCAGGGGGCCCGCCACCTGTCCACGAGGGTGGGGGGCGCCCCTGCCCCCCTGGGCGCGCCCCCTGCCTCGTGGGCCCCCTGGAGCTCCACCGACCTCAACTCCAACTCCATATATTCGTGTTCGGGGAGAAAAAATCAGAGAGAAACATTCGTAGCGTTTTACGATACGGAGCCGCCGCCAAGCCCTAAACTCTCTCGGGAGGGCTGATCTGGAGTCCGTTCGGGGCTCCGGAGAGGGGAATCCGTCGCCACCGCCATCATCAACCATCCTCCATCACCAATTTCATGATGCTCACCGCCGTGCGTGAGTAATTCCATCGTAGGCTTGCTGGACGGTGATGGGTTAGATGAGATTTATCATGTAAACGAGTTAGATTTGTTAGGGTTTGATCCCTAGTATCCACTATGTTCTGAGATTGATGTTGCTATGACTTTGCTATGCTTAATGCTTGTCACTACGGCCCGAGTGCCATGATTTCAGATCTGAACCTATTATGTTTTCATGAATATATGTGAGTTCTTGATCCTATCTTGCAAGTCTATAGTCACCTACAATGTGTTATGATCCGGCAACCCCGAAGTGACAATAATCGGGACCACTCCCGGTGATGACCATAGTTTGAGGAGTTCATGTATTCACTATGTGTTAATGCTTTGGTCCGGTACTCTATTAAAAGGAGGCCTTAATATCCCTTAGTTTTCGCTAGGACCCCGCTGCCACGGGAGGGTAGGACAAAAGATGTCATGCAAGTTCTTTTCCATAAGCACGTATGACTATATTCGGAATACATGCCTACATTAGATTGATGAATTGGAGCTAGTTCTGTGTCACCCTATGTTATGACTGTTACATGATGAACCGCATCCGGCATAATTCACCATCACCGATCCAATGCCTACGAGCTTTTCACATATTGTTCTTTGCTTATTTACTTTTCCGTTGCTACTATTACAATCACTATAAAACCCAAAAATATTACTTTTGCTACCGTTACTTCCATATTACTTTGCTACTAAATACTTTGCTGCCGATATTAAGTTATCCAGGTGTGGCTGAATTGACAACTCAGTTGCTAATACTTGAGAATATTCTTTGGCTCCCCTTGTGTCGAATCAATAAATTTGGGTTGAATACTCTACCCTCGAAAACTGTTGCGATCCCCTATACTTGTGGGTTATCAAGACTATTTTCTGGCGCCGTTGCCGGGGAGCATAGCTCTATTCTTTGAGTCACTTGGGATTTATATCTGCTGGTCACTATGAAGAACTTGAAAGACGAGAAAACAAAAATTTATCCATCAACTACGAGGGGAGGTAAGGAACTGCCATCTAGCTCTGCACTTGATTCACCTTCTGTTTTGAGTAAGCTTGCGACACCTAAACCTGCTTCTGCTATTAATTCTGATATGTCGCATGTTATTGATGATGCTTCTGCTATGCATGATACTTATGATGAAACTACTTCTATGCTTGATACTACTGTGCCACTTGGTGAATTTCTTGATGAACAACTTGCTAGGGCTAGAGAGAATGAAATTATTGAAACTGATAATATTGATGAAAGTGATGATGAAGGCTCTCCCAATAAATATGAATTGCCTGTTGTGCCTGAGGGCTATGTTATGGATGAAGAAACTAAAAGAGACTTTCTTGCTTGCAATGATAGAAGTGATCTTAAGAAATTATTAGCTAAGCTGAAACAAAAAACTCTGAATGCTAGAATGAAATATGATCCTTCTTATGCTACTTCACCTATCTTTGTTACTGATAAGGATTATGAATTCTCTATTGATCCTGATATAATTACTTTGGTTGAGTCTGATCCTTTTTATGGCTATGAATCTGAAACTGTTGTGGCACATCTTACTAAATTAAACGATATAGCCACCCTGTTCACTAATGATGAGAGAACTCGCTACTTTTATATCCTTAAAATATTTCCGTTCTCATTAAAGGGTGACGCTAAGATATGGTTTAATTCTCTTGATCCTGGTTGTGTGCGTAGTCCCCAGGATATGATTTATTACTTCTCTACTAAATATTTCCCTGCTCATAAGAAACAAGCTGCTTTAAGGGATATATATAGTTTTGTGCAAATTGAAGAAGAGAGTCTCCCACAAGCTTAGGGGAGGCTTCTCCAATTACTTAATGCTTTGCCTGATCATCCTCTTAAGAAAAATGAAATACTTGATATCTTTTATAATGGACTAACCGATGCTTCCAGAGACTACCTGGATAGTTCTGCTGGTTCTGTTTTCAGGGAAAGAACACCAGATGAAGCTGAAATTCTATTGAATAATATGTTGACAAATGAAAATAATTGGACACTTCCTGAGCCAACTCCTGAGTCTATTCCTAAACCAACTCCGAAGAAAAAGGGTGTTCTATTTCTCAGTCCTGAAGATACGCAAGAGGCAAAGAAATCTATGAAGGAAAAGGGTATTAAAGCTGAAGATGTTAAGAATTTACCACCTATTGAAGAAATACATGGTCTTAATTTACCGCCTGTTGAAGAAATATATGATCCTAATCCATTACCTATTGAAGAAACTCATGGTCTTGATAACCCGACACAGGTAGTAAAGGTAAATTCTCTCTATAGATTTGATGAAGGTGATATTCCTCGGTATAAGTCTGCTAGACAATGCTTAGATGAGTTTGACAATTTTATTGTTAAACAAGCAAAATTCAATTCTGGTAGGCAATTAAAGTACAATTCCGATACGCTTGAACACTTGGGTGATTATATGTCTAGAATTAAAGGTGAACTTAAACTAATTAGTAAACATGCTTCTATGGTCACCACTCAAGTAGAACAAGTACTTAAAGCTTAGAATGATTTGCTCAATGAATTAAATAGTAAGAATAATGATTATGCTGTTAGAGTGGCTACTAGAACTGGTAAGATGACTCAGGAACCTTTGTATCCTGAAGGCCACCCTAAGAGAATTGAGCAGGATTCTCAGAGAAATAATTTAGATGCACCTAGTCCTTCTAAAAAGAAGAAAAAGAAAAATGATAGGACTTTGCATGCTTCTAGTGAACCTATTGCTGAAACACCTGAGAATCCTAATGATATTTCTATTTCTGATGCTGAAACACAATCTGGTAATGAACATGAACCTAGTGATAATGTTAATGATGATGTTCATGATGATGCTCAACCAAGCAATGATAATGACGTAGAAATTGAACCTGCTGTTGATCTTGATAACCCACAATCAAAGAATCAACGTTATGATAAGAGAGACTTTGTTGCTAGGAAACACAGTAAAGAAAGAGAACCATGGGTTCAGAAACCCATGCCTTTTCCTCCCAAACCATCCAAGAAAAAGGATGATGAGGATTTTGAGCGCTTTGCTGAAATGATTAGACCTATCTTTTTGCGTATGCGATTAACTGATATGCTCAAAATGAATCCTTATGCTAAGTACATGAAAGAAATTGTTACAAATAAAAGAAAGATACCGGAAGCTGAAATTTCCACCATGCTTGCTAATTATACTTTTAAGGATGGAATACCTAAGAAACTTGGAGATCCAGGAGTACCTACTATACCATGCTCCATTAAAAGAAATTATGTTAGAACTGCTTTATGTGATCTTGGAACCGGTGTTAGTGTTATGCCTCTCTCTTTATATCGTAGACTTGATTTGAATAAGTTGACACCTACTGAATATCTTTGCAAATGGCTGATAAATCAACTGCTATACCTGTCGGTACTTGTGAGGATGTGCCTGTTGTGGTTGCAAACGTTACTATTCTAACGGACTTTGTTATTGTTGATATTCCCGAGGACGATAGTATGTCTATTATTCTTGGAAGACCCTTTTTGAATACTGCAGGGGCTGTTATTGATTGCAACAAAGGCAATGTCACTTTTCATGTTAATGGTAATGAGCATACAGTACACTTCCTGAGGAAACAACCTCAAGTCCATAGTATCAATTCTATTGGAAAAATTCCATCGATAATTTTTGGAGGTTTTGAATTTCCTCTACCTACTGTCAAGAAGAAATATGATATTCTTATTATTGGGGATGTGCATATCCCCGTTGAGGTAACATAGTGTTATTCGAAATTTCTCCGGTTCCATGTTATTCAGAATGAGTTTGTTAACAAGACCTGATCAACCTTGTTAGTGGATTCCTTTTGATGAGCATGAGATGGATGAAGTTAGAAAGCACAACCTTCTGTACCCTCCTTTTACTTTCTGTTTTTAGTTGAAATAAAGTAAAAATAGTATTTTTCTGTCAGTTTTCTGAATTATCCGTGCAATATAAAAATACCCCGAAAATAAAAGTTCTCCAAATGCCCCGAAATTGAAATATGATTTTTTCTGGAATATTTGAGAATATCTGGCACTGAGAACACAGCAGGGGGAGCAAGCACCTGGCCACGAAGGTCCAGGGCGCGCCCCCTGCCTTGTGGGCCCACGGTGGCTCCCCTCCACTTATTCCTGCACCCACACACTTCTTCTTCCTCCCAAAAAGATCACCATCCAGCTCAAGCACGAATTCTAGCTCATTTTGCTGCGATTTTCGATCTCCTTGCTCAAAGCACCTCTCACAAAACTGCTTGGGGGGATTGTTCCTTGGTATGTGACTCCTCCAATGGTCCAATTAGTTTTTGTTCTAGTGCTTTATTCATTGCAAATTTGTGCTGCCTAGGTGACCATGTTCTTGAGCTTGCATGTCAAACTTATATGGTTCCAAGTAGTTCTAATGCATGATATAGGCTCTAGGCACTTGTAGGAGTAGTTGCTATCAATTTTGGGGAGCTTGGTTCACTTTTATTTGAAGTTACTAAAAATTTCAGAAATTTTCAGAAAATGATGAAGAGATTTTTGAGGGGCTCATCGAACCGAGCCTCGAAGGAAAAGCAAAGTGAAGAAGCAGAGAGGCCCAGATATAATCTGCCTCGCACCACGGAGGTTCGGCCGTGTGAATGGCCTTCCGATGATTTCTTGAGAGTAGCCGGGATTTATGATGATTTTTATGAATTGGCTGAGAATGCAGGCCTCACCGACTTCCTCCGCGACCAACGCGAACAGTATCTCTTACTCACCAATACTTTTGTGCAAAACTTCTACCATTATCCTAGGGAATCACCTCCTTCAGTAGAGTTTCATTTATATGATGTGGTTAAGAAGATGTCACTGGATGAATTTTGCAGGGTTTGCAAAATACCTTTCGAGGGTAGCTTAGAGGAACCACATCGTAAAGATGTGGACGGGTTTATTGATACTATTACTGTAGGGGAAACTAGGAAGGTTTCTGATGCAAGAATCACTAGCATACATTTTCCTGTTTTACGCTACCTTGCAATATTTGCTAGTTGTTGCTTAATTGGTCATGGAAACTGTGGAAACCTTAGTGTTCCTGATATTATTTTTTTGTTCCATGGTTTATTCCGCGATGACTCTATTAGTATGGGCGATATTATTGCCAAACGGTTAAGTCTGAACCGTACAAAGGGCCCCATCTTTGGAGGTGTCTATGCTTCACGCCTTGCTGCATATTATAACATACCTATTAGGCACTATGAAAAAGAAGAAAAATTGCTGCCCACTGTTTATTTAGATTATAAGAGTATGGTAGCGCATGATTTTATTGTTAAGAACAGGGAAAGGGCGCTTAAATACAAATTGTTCTTTGATAAACATCACACTGAGACTATTACCTTGCCTGCTCCTTCCTTGTTTGATTTATCTGCAGGCCAGTATCTCGTTCCGCTGGCGGCAATTCACGCCTACCGGAACCTTACATCAGCCACAGAGCCAGAGCCGGAACCACAATTTGATCCTCCACGACAGTCTAATTACCAGTGGGATCCGGAGATGATTGCCAACCAGTGGCAATCGGAGTCCTCCTCTTCGCAGTACGACCCCAACTACAACTTTGGATATCCGCCAGGCCATCCGTGGCAATAAACCAACTTAGGCCAAAAGCCTAAGCTTGGGGGAGTATGTATTTCCCACCGACATTACATTTATGTGCACACACTCATTGCTAGTTATCGGTGCTCATACTCTTCACTGTAATATCCATGATAGTTTATTTTTCCTTTTCTTGATTTCTTCTTGTGTGTTTGATAAACCTTAAGAAAACAAAAAAAATTAGTTATAGCTTTTAGCTAGTTTACTTCCTTGCTTGTAGTAGTAATAATTAAAAAGAAAACCCAAAAAGATTTCCCGTTCTTCTTTTGCTTGTTGGGAGCTTTCCCGTGTAAATAGTTTTATTTCTTTTCTTTTCTTTGGGGGTCGATAGGAGAAGACCATGATTAAATTGTTGAAGTGGCTCTTATATGCATTATTGTTGATTTAACCAAGAGCCCATATTGCCTTGTCTTCTCATGTTTATTGAATGCTCGCATATTCCAGCTTAGTCCAATGCACGTGCACTATTATTATTATTCACATCGTTCAGTCGTGCAAGTGAAGGGCAATAATGACGATATATGATGAATTGATTGAGATGAGAGAAGCCGGTATGAACTCGACCTCTCTTGTTTTTGTAAATATGATTAGTTCATCGTTCCTGATTCAGCCTATTATGAATAAACATGTTTGTAATGACAATTAGAGATTATAGTTGCTCGTGCCATGCTTGATTAGCTATAAGTTTAAATGGTTTACCTTGCGTGCCAAGATGCTATTAATATGGTTGTGATGTGGTATGATAGGGTGGTATCCTCCTTTGAATGATTCGAGTGACTCGACTTGGCACATGTTCACACATGTAGTTGAAACAAAATCAACATAGCCTTCATGATATTTATGTTCATGGTGGATTATATCCTACTCATGCTTGCACTCAATGTTTATTAATTTTAATGCATGTTCATGACTGTTGTCGCTCTCTAGCCGGTCGCTTCCCAGTCTTTTGCTAGCCTTCACTTGTACTAAACGGGAATACTGCTTGTGCATCCAATCCCTTAAACCCCAAAGTTGTTCCATATGAGTCCACCATACCTTCCTATATGCGGTATCTACTTGTCGTTCCAAGTAAATTTGTATGTGCCAAACTCTAAACCTTCAAATGAAATTCTGTTTTGTATGCTCGAATAGCTCATGTATCAACTAGGGTTGTCCTTATCTTCCATGTTAGGCGGGTTATTCTCAAAGGAGTGGACTCTGCTCCCCACTCACGAGAAAATGGCTGGTCACCGGGATGCCCAGCCCATGCTTTATGCAAATCAAATCAAAATAATTGCAAACAAAACTCCCCCTGGGACTGTTGTTAGTTGGAGGCACTCGTTGTTTCGAGCAAGCCATGGATTGATGCTTGTTGGTGGAGGGGGAGTATAAACTTTACCATTCTGTTTTGGAACCGCCTATAATGTGTGTAGCATGGAAGATATCGCCATCTCTCGGTTGTTATGTTGACAATGAAAGTATGCCGCTCAAAATATTATTTATCTCTGCTTTAAAATTGAGCTCTGGCACCTCTACAAATCCCTGCTTCCCTCTACGAAGGGCCTATCTATTTACTTTTATGTTGAGTCATCACCCTCTTATTAAAAAGCACCAGCTGGAGAGCACCACTGTCATTTGCATTCCTTACTGTTAGTTTATATTGGGTATGACTATGACTGGATCTCTTTTACCATGAATTACAATGTCTAGTCAGTCCTTGATCTTTAAAGGTGCTCTGCATTTATGTTTTGCGGTCTCAGAAAGGGCTAGCGAGATACCATCTTGTTATATCATATCATGATTGTTTTGTGAAAGTGTTGTCATCTGAGATTTATTATTATTGCTCGCTAGTTGATTATGCCATTCATATGAGTGAACATGAGACCAAAGTGTTATTGTGAATATGGTTAGTTATAATCTTTGCTGAAAACTTGAGTGCTGGCTTTACATATTTACAACAACAAGAGCAAACAAAGTTTGTAAAAGTTTTTCTTTATCACTTTCAGTTTATCAACTGAATTGCTTGAGGAAAAGCAAAGGTTTAAGCTTGGGGGAGTTGATATGTCTCTGTCGTATCTACTTTTCCAAACACTTTTTCCCTTGTTTTGGACTCTAACTTGCATGATTTGAATGGAACTAACCCGGACTGACGTTGTTTTCAGCAGAATTGCCATGGTGTTATTTATGTGCAGGAACAAAAGTTCTCGGAATGACCTGAAACTCCACGGAACTTATTTTTGGAAAATATTAAAAATATTGGCGAAAGAATCAAGGCCAGGGGGCCCACCACCTGTCCACGAGGGTGGGGTGCGCCCCCCTGCCTCGTGGGCCCCCTGGAGCTCCACCGACCTCAACTCCAACTCCATATATTCGTGTTCGGGGGGAAAAAATCAGAGAGAAAGATTCATCGCGTTTTACGTACGGAGCCGCCGCCAAGCCCTAAACTCTCTCGGGAGGGCTGATCTGGAGTCCGTTCGGGGCTCCGGAGAGGGGAATCCGTCGCCATCGTCATCATCAACCATCCTCCATCACCAATTTCATGATGCTCACCACCGTGCGTGAGTAATTCCATCGTAGGCTTGCTGGACGGTGATGGGTTAGATGAGATTTATCATGTACTCGAGTTAGTTTTGTTAGGGTTTGATCCCTAGTATCCACTATGTTCTGAGATTGATGTTTCTATGACTTTGCTATGCTTAATGCTTGTCACTACGGCCCGAGTGCCATGATTTCAGATCTGAACCTATTATGTTTTCATGAATATATGTGAGTTCTTGATCCTATCTTGCAAGTCTATAGTCACCTACAATGTGTTATGATCCGGCAACCCCGAAGTGACAATAATCGGGACCACTCCCGGTGATGACCATAGTTTGAGGAGTTCATGTATTCACTATGTGTTAATGCTTTGGTCCGGTACTCTATTAAAAGGAGGCCTTAATATCCCTTAGTTTTCGCTAGGACCCCGCTGCCACGGGAGGGTAGGACAAAAGATGTCATGCAAGTTCTTTTCCATAAGCACGTATGACTATATTCGGAATACATGCCTACATTAGATTGATGAATTGGAGCTAGTTCTGTGTCACCCTATGTTATGACTGTTACATGATGAACCGCATCCGGCATAATTCACCATCACTGATCCAATGCCTAGGAGCTTTTCACATATTGTTCTTCGCTTATTTACTTTTCCGTTGCTACTGTTACAATCACTACAAAACCCAAAAATATTAATTTTGCTACCGTTACCGTTACTTCCATATTACTTTGCTACTAAATACTTTGTTGCAGGTATTAAGTTATCCAGGTGTGGCTGAATTGACAACTCAGTTGCTAATACTTGAGAATATTCTTTGGCTCCCCTTGTGTCGAATCAATAAATTTGGGTTGAATACTCTACCCTCGAAAACTGTTGTGAATCCCTATACTTGTGGGTTATCAATAAGATGGTGGGCAGCGGAGAAATTACGGGATGGAAATGGAATAGCTAAGTACTACATGATCAAACTCCATTACTGACCTGCTCATCGGACAAAATCTGACTCCCTCTCAACGTCGGCAACTCTAGCGGAGTCAACGTGCAACCATGGCCAGGGAGCGGTGGACTGTTCGAAGGATTGTCCCATAGAAGAACCTTCTCCTCGAGGACGCATGGAAGACCAACAAGCATGGCCTTTTCCCAAGCCATTTTAAGCACCGTCTTGAAATAGTTGGTGCAGGAAGCACCGAGTCTTGCGGCCCTGAGGACGTCGGAGCGGCGTGCGATTTCTCCCAGAGAATCGTCGTCCAAGGTCTCCCAGCCCCGACGAGGAGGAGAACCGCCTGGCGAATCCATGGGAGCAGCGACGAACTGCCTTCTCTTCGGGGGGAGGGGAACTGGCGAGGAGGAGATAAGAGCGTAGTAACCGCAGGGCCTCGTCCCTTCCAACTGTAGATCATTCCTTCCAACTGTAGCGAAGGGGTGAGGCTATTATTTACTACTAGTACTAGCATTATGGGACAATATGGGATTGCATTATACTGTAAATAATAGCACTAGTAAGAAATTTTTGGCACTAGCTAGTAGTTTTTGGCGTGGATTAAGAAATTTTGGGTATGTTTTTGCTATTTTTTGTACATGCCAACTAGTGTCAAAAAACGTCTTACATTATGTGACGGAGGAGTACGTACTCGTACTGTAGCAGTACTAGTACTACTTTCTCAACTAGTAGTGCGAGGGTACTACTAGTGCTATGTACTGTACTTCTAGTATACTGCACCAGTTTTGAACTCTTGAATCTCAGGGCCAAGGAGCTACAGTTGGAAGTGGAGGGTACTACTGTTCTCTAGAACCACCGTTGTACTATCAATGCAGGGAAAGTACACCTGCGTAGTGGCCTAGTGGGTACTCTCGGTGCTCTATTCAGCCGCTCCTCTCACGTAGCTGGCCTACTCAGCCGCTCCTCTCACGCACACACTAGCAGCCTGTTTATCAGCGACGGTTACTGCGGTGGCAGAACATTTGAGTTATTTGATACAGCCAGACTCGGCTTTTTGCTTCCATTTGTGGAGGTGTAATGGATCTCGTCGAACTTTGTTAGTAGTTCCTTCTTTATGAATGAGATGAAGCAAAGCTTTTGCCTCCGTTTCAAAAAAAACATGTCAAGAGGAATTTCTTTTATAGTAGAGCCGACAATGGAGCGAAGTCCATGCGTGCAACGCCACAAGCTACAGAGTAGTAGTAGAGCACTTTACGTACAGAGCCATATTGCACAGTTCCCAATGCCCCGCCAGGCTTTTCCGGCTCCTTGGGCTTAATTGGGAGGCGCTAGTTTAAATATGCTACTAGCTGATGAGGAAGCTGCAAGCGAGGTGCGGCTAGGGCGAGCACGTGAGCCACGAGATGCTGGGAAGGAAAACCCGTTCACGTGGCTAGGCTATCCAGTGCACCTAGATTGTGGTGCCGCACGTCAGTTTGACTTCAAAACTCAAACTACCCGTGTAAAATATTGGCTCGCAGCAAAGTTACTATTTAAATAAAAGGCCGTCGTGCGTTCGGCCGGGATCGAACCCACAAAACGAGATATACACTCCCGCGACCACTAGTAGTACTCGTTGGAGTACAACGCAACCTAGAATCGCCTTTTGTCGCTAGTAGTACATTGTTCCTTACAAGAAATCCCTAATAATGCAAGAAACTACTAATAATGTGAAGAAACTACTACCACTTGCATACGTGCCAGACTTAAGATAAGACTACCTTATCAACCATTGTACATGCTCTTACCAACCAGCCCTACCAAGAAACGACTACTCTACAAAGTGCAGTTATAGGCACGTTTCAACCCATGGCCCTGTTTGGATACATTTGTTGTCAATCTAACCCTGCCATCCAAACACCACTTTTGTTAGAGTTAGTTCAGGGTTAGAATCTAACCTCTGCCTTAGAGTATCCAAACAGGGCCCGTGTCGCAGATTAAGTCAACGCCTTCTATTCGACCTGGCGTTATGACTTGTGGGACCTACATGTCAGTCTGCACAAAGATCGCCGAGTGACCTCCTACCTCCGGCCCGTCCACCTAGTCATCCTCGGCCATGGGACGCAGCTACCGCCGCCGGCAGAAGGCGAGGTCAAAACCGCCGGCGGTGCGGAGCCCATCTTGCGGCAGCCCGGATGCCAGCCCCGTCCGGCGCTCGCGGCCGCTAACTAGCCAAGATAGCTCCGTCCAGCTGCTTGTCTGCAAGGTTTGCTAGCTAGATTGGCACGGCGGCACAACGGCTTGCTCGCGCGCGCCACGCTAAGGCCAGCCATCTGGCTCGAGCGAAGGCCAGCGCGGCGGCTTGCTCGCTCGTGAGTCACACTCGGGCCAGCCTGCCAACCCGTGCGGAGGCCAGCGCGGCGTCCGGCCCGTCCGGCGGAGTGGCAGCCAACTCGCTCATCACCGGCGCCACCGACGAACATGCATCAGCACTGTTTGAAGTAATGTTCAGGAAAAATAATGATTTGAGGGGGAATAACAGGATAGAAGGTCAGATGTGGGTCCCTCGTGTCAACGGTCAAACAAAATGTGTTGGTTTAAGCTGCCTCGTCAGCATGGACGTGTGGGCCAACCCTGTCATAAATGGGTTTAAACTAACCTAATCGGTAGGTAGTAGTTTTTGGCGTGGATTAAAAAAATTTGGGTATGTTTTTGCTATTTTTTGTACAATAGATTCTTCCTTAGGCTGGTTGAAAGTGGTAGTTTTTTGTTAAATACTCTACATATTGTAAATAGGAGTGAAAGTTAAGCTTTGGAACCCAATAAGTAAGGCTAGTTACATAGTGCATATGTGTACATGATTGAAAGTAAATATCAACCATGAGTGACTAATATCTTGATGGAAAACTCGAAACTATGGAATACTATTGAAAAAAAATTGCATGGTTGGAAATAATAGCAATGTTCATGTGTGTTGCAATGAATCATAATTAGAATAATACTTATTCACAAACTTGATACAAAACACTCTAATTTTGATATACATATATCACTAGAGATATATTATGTTTCAATTAGAATATATTCCTTGGGTTGTTTTGGTGAGGTCAGGGAGGGATGTGGTTGGTTTTAAGATACTAATTATGGGTTTTTCTGCAAATTGTAGACAACTGGGATGTTTGTGAGAAAAGGCAACAACTTACCTCACAGTCGTTAGATGTAGATCTAATGGTCACAAACGACTGATGGAAGACACACCATCATCACCAACTTAGTCTTCTATAGGAGTACTAGCAAGATCCGTGGATTGCACGGAACATCAAGATGCATTTTTTATAAAAACACTCGTTGTGATTGACCCATGCGGGAGTAATCCCATGTGTAAAACCTAATGATATCTCGAGAAATAGGAGATAAGGTGAAGAGGAGTGGGGCGTGGTGGTGATCGGTGGTCGGACTGAGCGGAGGCATGGGGATTGATGATGCCGGCAGCGGCCACCAGGCCAGTTTGTTCCAGAGGCTTCCTTTCTTAATTGCTCAACAATGAGGTTGTTGGAGATAAGGATGAACGAGGGAAGGCCTTGTCTGCAAATGTGGAGAGGGGTGCGGGTATCTTTTAGTTTAATTTCCATCAGTCAGATATAGATCGGACGGTCTATATTGCAAGATGGCACGCGTACCATCATCACCAACTCGGTTTTTTATAAGAGAAGAAATATAAGTATGGAGATACAAACGTATTATCGATACTTGTTACCGTAAACTAGCATCTACATTATATTCAATGCCTCAGCATGTGAGGCCTTAGCACAATGACTTCTCGACTGTGTAAAACAATGGTTTTCCCGTCGCCGATAAAGAGGGGGTGACGGCGGCGCGCTTTTTGGCTTGCTCTAGTCCTAGTAGTCATACTAGGTGGTCTAAGCACGTGTAGATTTATTCTTTTTCACGTCTCGTGTTCGCCGTACTGCCATGACTGTTGATGAATAGACGGTAAGTTATTCACAGGGAAACCCTTGTTGAGCGCGTTTGCGCGAGAGAGAGACAGTGTGCTTGTGTGATATGTCTAGAGACTGAGGCAATGATAACAGATTCTTTGTGTCTATGTGTGTGGAGGATAGAGAGAGACATGTACATGGGGCTTTGTGTTGACGTGGAGACACATATACATAATTAGGAAGTGAGTGTGCGAGATACACATGTGGACATGGGGAGAGATGAGGATCCAGATTAATGGGTGTTTGTGCGTGTCTGTGTGTGTTTGTGCGTGCGTTTGTGTGTGAGAGGGAATGTGTGTATGTCGAGTAGAGAGACCACTAATGATGTAAACCAAGTATAAGGGAAGGGGGAATGGTGTGACATGTGTAGTAGCGGGATAGCATGGGTGCGGACGGGGGGAACAGACTATTTGGAAGAGACATCGATTGTGTGTGGGAGAGGGGTGTGAGAGCGAGAGAGAGAGAGCTAGCGACGGAGAGAGAGAGAGAGAGAGCTAGCGACGGAGAGAGAGAGAGAGAGAGAGAGAGAGAGAGAGAGAGAGAGAGAGAGAGAGGAAGAGAGGGGGCGTTTGTGTCCATAAATGGCGTATAGATAGGGAGACAATGTTGATGTTGTTTGAAATTAGCCTATGTACGGAGACGCAAGGGAAGCGAGTCATCGTGTGTGTGATAGGGACTTCATGAGAGATCTAGAATAGATGGTGTAGAGAACAATGTGCGAGATCGAGAACGATGATACATTAGGGAGCTATGGAAAGAGCCACGACATATATGTATACAGGGAGGAGCTGGGGCGGGTCCGCATGTGGGAGAGATAGAAAGAGGAGAGTGGTGCACAAGGAGACAAAGTGTGCTTGTTTTCCAGTGGGGGTGGTGTGTGAGGTGAGTGTGCGAGAACCACATAACTAGGGAGATAGACGTTTGGGGGCGACGTTTTGTGTGTATGGGAATGATACACTCTACATAGTGCGTGTGCTTGGGAAAGAGAGATACCTAGAGACCTAGCTAGAGAGTGGGGGAAGAGATGTGTGCATGCCCAAGAGATAAAGTGATAAAGACCTATATTGGGGTCCGGACTTTAGAAGAGAGAGGGGTGTTAATGTGCTCGTGTGTTGGTGTTTGGGGGAGAGAACGACTTCTGTGTGTGGGGGGTGGGGGGCGAGGGGGGTTGCTTCAGATAAAGAGTGAGGTGTCTATATTTGAGGGACTTTAGCGTAATTGAGATATACATGGTCAATAGTGTGTGCACTCAAGGTTGATCAATTTGTTTCACAGTTTGGACTATGAGATAACGATACTTTTCAACATGCGTGATATACTTTGATGTACCAGAATTACAAACCTAAGATTGGAATTTTGGAATTCGACTCCATCATTAGCTTTTGTAATTCATTTAAACGGAGGTACATTTTAAGCCGGGATTTCATGATTTCAAATTCATATATCAAACCTACAGATATACACATACGGGCATGTTCAAACTTTATAATCATCCACTTTATTCATACACATACACATTTTTTTTCTTTTGTCATCATATTTAGGATAAACACATTTGGAATTTCATTTGAATTGGACCATATGATGGTATTTTCTTGTGGTAGCTCAATGATCCATATTTGAATTGAATGGACAATCTAAGTTTTGAGTTGGAGACATTGATTTTCAAAACTTGCACTTTTTGTGTGTGTGCAAAGCAAACAAATTCGCGGCCATGATATCATAGTCGGCCGTACAAGAGCAGAATATAATTTCAGGCGCCAAAAGCTTTCAAACTTCCCGCTCACATCAAAATATCTCGCGCCCGAAAGTTTAGCCCTGCGATATTCCTGTTTTACCCCTGCCACATGAACGGAAAAGGGCTGCTTTGGTAACTCCATTGTTTTCCCCTCTTTGCCCCCAACATTCTTCCCCAGAGCCCCTCCCCTTCCCCTCCCCGACCCCCCCCCCCAACCACGGCAAGCCACCGAATCTAGTCCTCCGCCGCAGCGGTGGACCTCACACCCGACGGATCTACCTTCCGCACCTTGGAACCCCCAACTGCCAACTCACCACTTCACCGGAGCCGCTTCAGCGACTGGCTTCTACACCGCTCCAGATCACCTTGACCGCCATCATGGTCCACCGCACCGGATCTGCTTAACCGGCGCCCTCGTCCACCACAGTGTAGGCCCTTCACTGACTCCCTCGTCCGTCCCTTCGCTGGCCCTTCATACAAGCCCTCGTCCGCCGCAACAGATCCGCCTCACCGAAAGCACTGTACAACGCGCCCGCCGAAGCCTTCGTCCACTGCACCGGACCCGCTCCACGGACGCCAATTCAACTCCACCGGCCCTGCTTTACCGACGCCGCAGCCTCATCAGGTTATTTCGATCTGTACTCCTTCGGTTTTCCTCTTTATAGTGCAACTGTTCACTTACCACAGATGAGCTTTCTTGTATGTCGACAGGCGCCGCAACCGTAGCACCGGAGCCGCTTCAGCGACGGCGACAGCCGGCCCAAACTCAACCGCAACACGAGCACCATCGACGATCCATAGCTATCAAGTATGCCAACGATACCCATACGCCACCAAGAATCAGGTACTATTATCCAACAGCTGGCGCCTACGTTCACTTTCTTAGCATAAGCACCGCACCTTTGAATTTCTTCAGGGCATCATTCAGTTTTTCATGAGACGTGTTATTCTGCTTGCACCTGTAGGGCCATACTTCTGGCAGTGAACATGTTACATGTGCTAAATTACATACCAGTGCACATATAGTTAATATGCTTTAGTTTTGTCCTAAGTATTACTTTACTTCCTAGATATCACTGCCTACTATTTTACTTCTTGCATGCTATATTTATGACAATGGTGTTGTTCTGATGCCACATGTTGGTTCCATCAGACTGCTTCATGTTCTCTATGCTTAATTACACATCAGCAAACTAGCATGTGGTTTCGCTGGTTTTTGTTTGTTTTACCCTACATTTTCTGATGCTAGCTATTACATCACTGCTATGAGCCTCTGTTCATTACTTTTTTGTGTGTTCTTGAACTTCCCAAGTTGCATGACTAATTTGATGCTTCTGTTAATTATGGAGCTGCCAACCCCATCAAGCAAAATATTTGTTCTTTTGGGGCTGGCACCTCGAACAAGCATAAAAATAGAGGGAAGCAGATATATTGTCGTGTATGCACACACCCTTCTTTCATTAGTTTAGATGAACCATTGATGATCAATTCGAACCAGTGCATGCGATTAAAAATTAATTTTACCTAAATAGAGGGTGCAAAATAAACTACAACAAGTAGATTTGCAACCACGGGATGCTGACGATATCTTCAAAGAACATTGCAACAGCAGCGAGGCTTCACAGCAACATATGGTAAGCCAGTGTGTTTTAGTACATGTGAAATGTAATGCATGTGGGCTGCTTTCTTGGCTTGTGCCCTCAACCTGTAATCCTACAGAATAACAAATAGTTCAGTTGTCTGCTTTGCTGTATTGCTTGATTCGAATGCTTGTTTGTTACTTGTTACGCTATACCTGAGTTGGCCAATATGTCAGCAGTGCGTGCTGTACTATCGTAAAGAAATGCATGCCTAGTTCATTTGAGAACTTAACTTTTCCTATGAACTTCATCACAAGACTGTCTTCGTAGTTTATATGAGGCCACACTGTTAAGTGTTTTCTCAGATTATTTCAACTGCTTAGATGCCTTGGCAACTTAGCGGTGGTACACTCCCTTTCAACTAGGGATGTCAACTGGGTCCCGTTTAATGCCGATTAAAGTCCACTAGTGGTATGATAGTTCAAAAGAGTTTTTTTTTTTAGGAAAATGAACCAGGGAGCTAGCAAAAACTAACTAGATGGGACTGGCGAATGTCGTTTATTTTCCACTTACATCCCTAGTTTCATCTTACCATTTTAATTTATTTTCGGCTGATGCTGCTTCAAACCATTTAAATATAGCTTGCCATGCTCGGCAATAATTCGTATGTCGTTTACCATGTAAGCTTACTGCCTGGATCATGCGATAACTATCTCTTACTTATGTCCAGTGGAAACCTTTAAGGATGCCGTTCACACTAGGACACAATGTACAACCCCAGAATCTATTTGTGGAAGCAGTGCGCCATCCATGTTACCAGATGGTAGCAGTTCAGAGGTAACACCGCCGGAGAGCAGTCTGAGCACAGATATTATAGTTCTTGAGGCTCTACTAGACGCAGAAAGAGATGGTGTGGCTGCCATGAATGAGGTAATCTCGATCTTGAAGCTGGAAATTATGCAATTATCTACACGCATTATGCAAGCAACCCAAGAAATGGAGGAAGTAAGAATGTTGCATTTGAAGACGGAGGAGGTCCTGCTGCTTCTGCTATCTGAAGCCCAGGGTAATCCCAGTTCTTCTTTATATAGCAGTTGAAATTGTCATTAGATTATTGTACTTGCATGTTGTGTCATGTCTCTGAATGGATTATGTTGTAAGACCCCCTATGTTGTCCATGTGTTGTAATGATCCGAATTTTTAGGCGAGGTAATCCTCAGTACTTGTATGATTGACATAAGGTGAACTGTTTTTCGTGTGAGCATATTGTATTGGATGAAATAACTGTTGGACTCAAAGTGTATCCAACCTACTGAATTCGAAGATCACGACATTTCTAAATCATAATCATATCTAAAGGTGGAATAAATCTTTGTTGTGGTTTTGAAGAAATAAATAACAAAACGTAGAATTATCTGTGGATATTCGTAATCGAATAAAAATTGGATTTGGATTTAGTTGCCAGGGCCCAGGGCAAATGTGAATGCTAATTCTCCCAAGTTTTGAACGAAGTGGCTAAACACCCACTATCATTTGTGGGCTGCCCGAAGCAAGTGTTTGCGAGATGGAAATTACTGTCTACCCCTAACACTTGACATCCTTATCGACCGGATTTACACTTCTGTCGATAGGGGTAGACTAGTAACTTCAATCAGACGTGACACGACGGCCTCTGAGCCCATTCAGACACGGTGAGCGCCAAACGTGGGCGGCAAAACACATTTGATTCAAGCTCGTCCGAAAGAAATGTGTCTCTCCCTCCATTTCCCCATTCATCCACGGTGGGCGGCAAAACAAACTCTCCTTGTCCGAAATCGATGTAGGCTAATATTTTAAATAGGGGCAGATGTGTAACTTCCCTCAGACGTGACACAACCGCCCTACCTGTCAGCCCCATTCATACACCGTGGGCGCCAACCGTGGGCGGTAAAACACCCTCTCCTCGCCCGAAATCGTTACCGGCAAATATTTGGGAGATGCGGGATTACCGTCCTATCCCCAACCGACGTGATGTCCGAGTTTTTAAATGGGGGATAAGTTCATAACTTTCCCACATTTCAGACAAGCGCGTCCCAAAGTTTGAGATCCCCCCTCCCCCTCCATTTCCCCATTCATACACCATCGGCGCTACGACAACCTCCCCACTGCGGCCAGCATCCTCCGTCCGCCACCCCATCCTCCAACTTGCCGGACCCGCTACCCCTACCCCGTCGTCCACTGCAAGAGATGGACGTCTCTCATCCATGGCGCCGGACCAGGATCCTTTCATCACGTCATCTCGCTTCATTGGCGCCGTCGTCCACTTTGTCGTTGCCGCTCCTACGACCGCCTCGTCCACGGCAACATGATTTATCCCCCAACCCGTCCGTCTGCCATCTAAAGTCTTCTTCCCCGCCGCCGACATCCATCGCACCCGCAGCACCCTCAACGTATCAGCAGGGGCCTACACGGCATCGGAAGAGAGGTGGTACTCTTCCATATGTGCTTAAGTTATTGATCTCACCCGGAAAATAGATCTTAAATTGTTTACTGTACTTTTCTTGTTCGTACCAAATCGTAGTGGCCAGTTGAATGCAAACATTGGTTGCGAAGTAGCTTTGTCCGGTTTGCACCTTCAGATCCTCCATGTCACGGTCACTATACTCGTAAAGCTTATGGTTTCACCCCTTTATATTCACTACCATCATCGTAGGTGCTTCCCTGCTTCGTGTCGTGCTAGCACTGCACCTCAAGACCTCAACCCATCAAGCGAAACAACATGCCACTCATAATTCCAAAGCTTACGTGTTGAAATACGAATCTGATATGATGCTCATATTACTAAAACAGAGAATGTTTAATTGGTCACCTAATGTTCCTATATTCGTTTTGAAAAGCATGTGCGCCACCCACTGGTCCAGCTAGTTCCACTTTCCTGATTTCACTCTTGATGCTTAGGATTTTCCCCTTTTATCTACTCTACTATGATCTGCGTAGGTGCTTTCTGTCATACTAGCATTACTCCACCCTTCAAGCTAAACAACACAACACTCAAAATTCCAAAGCTTAGTTGTTCAAATATGATTGTGATATGATACTGATATTAGTTAACAGACACATTTAATTGGTCAGCTAAAGGTCCCACTTGAGTTTCCAAATGCATGTCGTGACATATAGAGAGACAGCAGAATTGCATTTCTTTGTCACTTGTTGACTGTACTTTCTTGTTCATACCAAATCTTAGTTGTTATTTCGAAGCAAATATCGGTTGCTAACTACCCTTTGCGCGGTTTGCAGCTTCAGATCTGCCATCCCACTGCCACGGTCAACACTATACTCATCATGCTTATGGTTTCCCCATTTTATGATGACCACGATCAGCCTACGTGGTTCGTGTTGTAATAGCATGGCTCCACCCATCGAGCTAAACAAGCTTAGTTGTACAAATTCAAATATGATATTATGCTGATATTAGTAAAACTGAGAGATGTTTAATTGGTCAGCTAAATGTTCCTACTTTAGTTTCGAAATGCATGTGAGCCACATATGGAGAGACCGGAAGGAATAGTATTTCTCTGTGCGCTCTGGTTCATCATGGGTGGCCAATGGACATTGTATAGAAAGACTTGTAATATCTTCAATCTGCTTGCTCTTCTGCTCTTCTTTAAGATGATCCTCTTCTCTTGCGGTCGACTGGTCAGGTCGAGTTATCTCCCTTAGTATATTTTGAATCTGTCAGGTCAGGTCGACTTGTTCTTCTTTACTATATGTTGAAGCTGTCATCTGCGAAGTATCATCACTTCTGGAGCTCTCATATTTTGAGTAGTAGGCCACATTATTAATGCACACACCAAATTACAGCATGCATGGCACCTCTTAGAAATTGCAGAGATAGCACAAAGGGGTTTACAGGGAGGAAGTATTGGATTAGAATCACTTCTGCATTACAAAGATAATCTCACTTGTTTTTATGTTTTCATGCATGTCAGGTATTGAACATTATCAAAATGAATATGAGAATGGGCGCACGAGAGGAATATTGCGGAATGATCCACTGGCTAACAAACTTGGCATGGTGGAGGATGACCTATCTTATTCACCCATCAAGGTGCATGCTCTAACTTGGCAAGGTTGTATTGGTCGCACATATTTTGCATCTGACCTCTTGCATTACTTCTACTTTGTTACACCATCTGCTTGGTTTAAGCATCATATATGAGTATATGCCATACCTATCCATTTTCTGTACCTATTCCATGTGTCGTCATACTATGTTTTTCCAGTCAAATGTTGTTCTTTCGTAATAGATGTCCAAAAGGAAGAGGGTGATTGCAGATCCTCAAGGAGTACAAACTAGGTATTTGGAAAAGGTAGTGATACCTGTTAAATCAGATAGATCAGCAGCCACAGAAAACACAGGCCCAACTATAACAGACTTTACCCCTACTCTAGTGGCCAAACCCCTATTAGAACTGCTAACAGCCCAGCGTCAGGTACTGTCTATGATATCAATTGAAAATTTGAACTCCTAAATTTCTGCATGTGCCTTACTTTCTCTCTTGTATGAAAACTAATTTCAGATGAATCTCCTTGCTCAAAGGATCATAGGATCTCACGACAATGCTGGGCTCTGCATTGCTCTTGTCAGTACCTCTTGCCCTTTGTCAGCATACTTACACTCATTGCTGTTTGATTATGTAGCATCACTGTAAATGTTCGCTTCTTTATCCTCCCTTTGCTTGAAATTATAAGATCTATATTTACTCTTAGATAAATGTACAATTAACACAATGGTTATGAAGTTTTGGATTGCTCATGTAAGTACCTGTTGTCATGTACTCCCTCTGTATCGAATTAATTGTTGATCAATTGGATGTATTTAGAACTTAATACTGCTAGATACATCCATTTGAGTGACAAATAATAACGGACGGTGGCGGTATTACTGTACATGCATCGCGAGATAGTTGATTGTCTAGCATTACTCTGCATCTTATCTGGCCTGCCCTCCACTTTCTCCAAATTATCATATCTACATTTACTCTTACCAAAATGTTGAATAAAGCCAATGGCACTGCACACGTTGATGTCTGCATTCCTCTTGTCAGTACCTTTTGCCTTGTAACGCTGTACTTAATTAATTGCTATTTGATTATGTATCATCAGTCTGCACCTGAGCTTCATTATCCTCTATTTTTTCCAATATTATTTGATCTATATTTACTCTTTGCAAAATGTAGAATAATGGCAACGCTTATAAAGAATTTTCTTCGGGGAATTTATTGAATTATCTTTCCATCAACATGGAGAAGGGCTTTGTCCAGCCCGTGTTAACATGTAATGTAAGTTCATCCTTCTCATGCCTTCAAACTTTGTTCTGGTATAGATTTGGATAGGCATCATTTCCTCCACTGATGTTTACATCTGATTGGATGTTTGGAACAACTACCGGTTTTAAATTGTAGTTGTAAAAACATGTTCCTTATGCAGAACAGATCCATTTATTTGCTTATATAATTGTGAAACCTGTTACGTGTCTCCTTGTTTCTCTTTCAGAGTCGTATCTCTTATGCCAGGCAGAACTTTAGGAAAGATAGTGAGCCAAACCATCTTGAGGACAGCGAGATGAACCCAAGGTCCTGTCTTGATGAAGACAGTGAGTTGAACCTACTCACCAGCAGGTGTGAGAAAACCTCTGTGCAGTCGCTGCCTCAATCAATTCGACTTCTTCAGTCTCAACTTAAAGCAGAAAGGCTTGCTTCAGCTCAGCTCCGACTTGAATTCAAAGATGTAATGAAGATGTCAGGGGACTGCCTTGCGCACTATGGTGCCATACAGCTAGGGATGAAGCATCTATCGTTGACACAACTGAGGTCTCATCAGCTTGTTCGGCTGCTTGCGGTGGCCCGAGCTTGCCAGGTCTAGTGCCTTCTGAAGTGCTCTCAGTTTTGTATATTCTTTTGTCGGCGCGTTTATATGCACTGGTGGCGACCTTTGATGCCCAGTGTATGTAATCCACGGTCATGTTGCGCTTTATTATCACCGGGTAGCGAACTTTGATTCCTAATATGTCGTAATTTCTTTGTTCTATAGTCTAGGTTTATTCTTTGGTCGGTATGCTGTAATTTTGGCCGAAAGGTTCAGTGGATCTCAGTGTTGTCGGTCTTCAGGCCAGCTCGTTACTCATATGGGCCAAAATGTGCTCCTATAATCATCTTGGGCCATTAGCAGGTCTAAACCTATAGTAGTTTCCCGCCTTTAACAGGCCATGGTCTACATATTTACTGTAGTGATGCTGGGCTTCCTACGGGCCGTAGAAACAATGGGCCTTCTACGGTCCGTAGAAAAAATGGGCCTTCTACGGCCATATCATCAATGGGCCTTAGACGGGCTGTATGATCGATTGGCTAAACATGGGCCAAAAACAGACCGCATTATGGCCGTAAACGGGCTAGAGTTGGAGTCGCCCGTTAATGGGCCGACCATAACGGGTCATCGTTAATAGGCCATATTTGATGACGCTATGAAAATGGCCCAACGTATTAACGGGCCACAAACGGGCCGACTATAACCACGGGCTGAATTTGGCCCACAAGCAGAAAATGGCAGTAACGGGCCGTAAGTAACCGAATGCTGGAAATGAGCCCAAGAATAAATGGGCCCTGAGAAGGCCGAAAGATAACATGGGCTGCAAACGGCCCAATGGATTAATGGGCCGTTAATGGGTATAAAGTGATACACTGTTCATTACGGGCCAGTTTCACCACGGGCCGTTAATGGGCCAAGATTTACAAAGGGCCTCATCTGGGCCGAAAGACGTCATGGGCCATACATGGGCCGGAACTTAAAATGGGCTGGAATCATATTGGACGGCCCAGATGACGCTACTAGGCCTAATTCGGATAGGTCATAACGGGCCCTGGGTTAGCGGGCTGTAAATGGGCTATATGTGAATTGGCCGTTAACAGGCTTTCCGTGGGCCGGCCCGCCACCTTTTGACCAAGTCAAACGGGCCGGCCTTTTCACAGGAATGGGCCTCTGTTGGGCCGTGCCACGTGTCGACGCATCATAGGCACCTTCTGTCCAATGAGTGGATGACATCTGTCCCAATGCTGAGCCGAAACGTGTTTCCTCCAGCCAATGATGATTTTACACGTGGAAAATCCCCATTGGTTGGGGCTGTTAGCGGGTTATCGGATCCAAAACCAGACCCGATAGCTTAACGGTGTTCCGTTACGGTGGATGCCACGTGTCGGTCACCCTTGACGAAAGCACTTCTGTGACGCGCGATTTATCGTCATGGAAGTGGACACTTCCGTGATGATAATTTTGGTGATGTCATGGAACACTTCTATGACAGCACAGGTATGACTATCTTGATTCTGTCATAAATTTGTCATGGTTGTACATGCATGACAGAAAACGTGACCTACTGTGACAAACACGTAGCATCACGGAAGTGTCTTTTTTTGTAGTGTTATCAAGATCAACATGTGGGTCTATCTCAACATCATTATCTGGTTCCTTTTCATTTGGTTGAGAATCCCCATGGACCTCATCATTATCTTTTTAATTATCACTAGGTGAGTGTTCACTACTAGATTGAGTTTCAGCATCTGAGATAGAGGTTTCATTATCAGTATTAGGAGGTTTTTCTCTTCCAGGTTCACTAGAAGCATGCAAAGTCCTATCATTTTTCTTCTTCTTTTTCTTTCTAGAAGGACTAGGTGCACTAGTGTTAGCCCTTTGTGAATCTTGTTCTGTTCTTTTTGGGTGTCCCTCAGGATAAAGTGGTTCCTGAGTCATTTTACCTCCTCCAGTTGCAACTCTAACAGCAAAGTCATGCATATTATGATTCATTTCATCAAGTAATTCTCTTTGAGATTTAGCAACTTGTTCTAACTGAGTTTGAACCATAGAAGCATGTTTTCCAACACCTCTAACATCATTTGATATTCTAAATAACAAGTCACTCAAGCGAGCAATCATATCAGAATTATATTTCAATTGTTTCATAACATTTGCATTGAAGTGATCTTGTTTTCTAATGTAGTTTTCAAACTCATAAAGGCATTGACTAGGATGCATATTGTGAGGATTATCATTTTCATTGAACTTCATAAGAGAATTTACCTCTACCACCTCAGGCAATGCTGGTGTATCAAGCCCATGTATTTCCTCAATAGGAGGTAAATTTTTAACATCCTCAGCTTTAATACCTTTTTCCTTCATAGATTTCTTTGCCTCTTGCATATCTTCAGGACTAAGATATAATATATCCCTCTTCTTCGGAGTAGGTGTAGGCGGTGGTTCGGGAATAGTCCAATCATCATAATTTTTCAATATATTATTCAATAATTCTTCAGCTTGTCCAACAGTTCGTTCCCTGAAAACACAACCAGCACAACTATCTAGGAAGTCCCTAGAAGCATCGGTTAGTCCATTATAGAAGATATCAAGTATTTCATTTTTCTTAAGAGGATCATCAGGCAAAGCCTCCCCCAAACTTGTGGGAGACTCTCTTCTTTAGTTTGCACAAAGGTAAATATTTCCTGCAAGGCAGCTTGTTTCTTATGAGCAGGAAAATATTTTTCAGAGAAGTAATAAATCATATCCTGGGGACTACGCGCACAACCAGGAGCAAGAGTATTGTACCAAGCTTTAGCATCACCATTTAATGAGAACGGAAATAGTTGAGAATAAACTAATAGTGAGTCTTCTCATCATGAGTAAAAAGGCTGGCTATATCCACTACTGCAGGTTGCTGCTAACGCGACACTACGATCAGAGACCCTTCGACGAAACTGTGTGCGGTGGCATAATCGCAAACGGAGGTGTAAAAAAACTGTCAAAAAGGTGCAAAACATTTGCGATGGAGGATGAATCAAACACGGTTCAGATTTTAGTTGTGTGTGCGATGCAAGGCATACGGTTCAGCTCAATTAACTGTTTGCGATGAGGAGGAACAAAAGAAACGGGCAGCCAGATGAAGGTGTGTGCGATGTACAGCATACGGTTCACTCGGATGAACTGTTTGTGATTAGGCAACACAAAAGAAACGGTCAGCCAGATCAAAGGTGTGTGCGATATACGGCATGCGGGTCACTCGGATGAACTGTTTGCGTTGAGACATGAGAGCAGAAACGGTTCAAATGAACAAGACGTGTGTGATACGAGGCAAACAGGTCTGTAATCAGAAACGTGTGTGAAGACCGATAACAACACAGACGATTACTGCTAACAAGCCGTGTGTGTTGTGAGCAAACGATTGCTGGTATACAATTGTGAGTGATTGATGAAAACATCACCGACGGGTTCCATTGTCTAGTCTGTGTGCGATGTGATTTTCTTTGTTCGCACAACATCTACGCTCTGTCTAGAGAGCATCAACATATATACTTAAAAAGACAACATTGCATAACCAAATTAAGCATACAATTACACAAGTGACTACACACATAACATTTCCACACACCAAAGTAAGGAATTACATGCATACTAAAGTAGGACGAGGATCTAATCATCTACTTATTGTTGCGATGACGCTTGCCATTGCTCTGCTTCCGGCTGGATCCCTGGCCGTTTTGGGGAAGGAGGCACTTCCTCATGTCAACGATCCGCCTGTACATGTCGTAGCTCGTGTACGCCTCCTTGGCCGCGTACACGACGTGAGCTTTGTCGAGTTTCTCCATCCCGGCCGAGTGCCAGGCACGCTTGTCCTTGTTGCACGAATCCTTCATGTCTCTGTAGTAGGGTCGGTGATGGCCTAGGTGAGGTGAACCAATGAGTCCTTCTCATGATCGTTGTTGCCCCAGATCTTGTATTGGCCCTGGATGTCGACAAGATTTTGGCAGGCGATGCCCGAATTCTCGAGCGCCTTTACATCGTTGGTGATGTCCACCATAGCGCACATGTAGTGGGGGTTGTTGACAAACCTTGCGAAACACTCGCAAGGCCTTGTGGCCAGGCAGTAGTGGTAGACGAGGACGTGGTGGCGCACGCACATGCATCTGGGCGACGGCGACCTTGGGATGAGACCCGGCACAAGCGCGGGTGTACTCGAGGTCGAACCCGACCACCTTGTACTTCTCCGCGGCAAGCAACAGCTCCATGATGTGGATGGAGTGCTCCACCCAGACCGGGTCGCTGGTGTAAACCACCGAGAGGTCCATGAACCTTCTGTGGGTGTCCACCACGGCACGCCTGGTGAACTGCTGCTCGTCGTCGGCAGCCGCTCAGAGCGCCATTGGAGCCACGCAGGATACCCTCTAAGAATTTCTCGTGGTGGGTGTGCTTCTTGCAATGGTGGGGCGCGATCGAAAGGTTGAAGAGACGCATGGGTTAAATGGCCTCTGTAATAAATGGGGGTCGGCCGGCCTGTAATCGTCACGTCTTGTCACGGCGTTCATAGCGGAGGATTCCAGTGCACGCTTGACAACACCGCACCGCACGCGTGGGCTCGAAGAGGCGCCAAATGTATCGTCGGTGAGCCTGTTCCCGCGCTACCGCATTGTTTGCCACGCAAGCTTCCCGCCCGGCTAGTTTGTCCACGCGTCGGCTAGAAGAGGGACAAATCATGGGCGTTTATTGGAAAAAAAGCTTTGTAAAAACGAAGTGTGTGGAATGACTTCGGTCATAAGTTTACCCGTGTGTGATGAGGTCAAAGTTACACAGAAGGGTGATGATGGACACTCGAGTGCGATAATTAATTCTGTGCTCTACAGTGCACACGGTGGAAGAAACCAACTGTGTGCAATAATGTCGAAGATCGCAGTCGAGTTAGCTATACAGATCGTGTGCTGTGAGATCGACAAGCTAAACAGATTCGAGAATGGTTAATAAAATCTAAGACCATTGCATATTAAGGTCAAAATAGTGCTAGCAATATACGAGTCTCATATGATGCCATTTCAACGATTGTACCACGAAACCTCGAAATGTTACAAGGTTCCAATTCCAAAGTTATATGGCTCAAATTCGAAGATTACAAGGTTCAAACTGATATTAGAAATGAAATTCAGCTCATCGGCTGCAAACACTCGCGTTGATCCGCTGAACATGGATATTAGAGAGGTTCAAACTAATATCACCGCTTCTAAGTCTGGTTTCGAAACTTCACAATTTTTGCAAAGGGATCAGCCACTGAGAAGTCATGTATGGGGTTGACACGATGTCTTCCGATTACTCTGACATCTGAAGTTCCAAAATGAAATTCAGCATTTTTGGAGCCTACTCCAGCCGCAGGCGCCGACACTGATCAACAAACCATTCATTTTTGCGAAATAAATGTAGGGAAAACCTCATTTCCTTCAGCACCCTTGCTCTGAGAACAAAGAACCTGGCAAATATAATCTCCGGTAAGGTCCCTCGGTAGGGGTTCAAAGTAATTTCTGAGAGATGCAGATCTAGGCATTCGACGTGATTGTTATATTGTATCACATTATCCACCACTGGGCCTAATATTATTTGCAAAAGAAGAAAACGTGTTAGTGCCTACATGCAGTTTTGAACATTACTACAGGCCTATTTGATTTGCAGGATTTGTAAAATGCACTAACATGCCATCTTCGATCTAACATGATTAACATGGGCATTTGATTACATTCTAGTAAAATGTAGCCTTCTTCACAAGAGGTTGGAGTGGATGAAAAGTTCCCTAACAAAGCTAGTACAGATGAATCCAAAGGAGAAATGCTTATTGATTGTAACCATATGGATCAAGCAACCAATATGGGGGGGATAACATGCATGTACTGGAATCCTCCAAAAGAATCCTTTAGAAATCGTAGTACATTGTCATTGTAAACTTGGAAAAAGGTGTCACAAATTGAACTCCCTTATTGTTAACATTTAATGGGAAAGGTAAATCACCTCGATATATAGCTTCTCCAGGCACGGAAAGCATCTCGGGAAACTGACAACTTGCTCCAGGTTGGGGCCGATAGATTCTAGACCTTCACTGTGCACAGTATCGGGGTCAAGCTTGTCGGAATCATTTTCTAAATGACAGACGAACAAACATCTTCAAAATTAGAAATAATGTTAATTTGTAGAAGGAGAGGTAGAAGGTGGCTGTTGTACCTGAACTGGTGTGGATCCAATAACAAGTTCGGAGTATTTGTGAGACGAGTAGCCCACCACTATCAATTTTGGCACAGAAATGACATTGATTCTTGTTGGACCTTCTTGATCAACTACAAGTAATCTATCAAATGCAGGTGTGTCCTCAATGACCATACCGTGGTACACATCTTGTGATGTCTTCCTGCCGCACCAGCAACACACATAAATAGTCCGAAGAGTCATGGAGGTGATGTGGAAGGTACTCAACCCATTGATTTCCTGAAGACGAAGGTACTCGAGTGCAGTACAGCCACAGATCAGGCGCTCCATGTCACCGTTTGAGAGGCAGACGGCGATGGGCTCGAGGTGCTTCAGCGTGGTAGAATAAGAGCGGGCGCGTCATTAAGGGGGATGGCAGTTCCTGAACTTGGCGACGCGCAGCGTGGGCGCGAGGCGGAGTGCGGACGTTTGCAGCGACCGCATATGCCCATCATCAAAAGGGAGCTCCTTGAGGATCGGAACCAGTCTTCAAGCTTGGCTCGGTCCTTGCCGTTGGAACGGAACTTGCCCATTCTAAGGCCTTTGGTTGGGCCAAGGTGTCTGCCGAGGATCTTGGAGAACGCATCCAAGCTTTTGCGATAGCCATGGCAGAGCTCGTGGGTGTCGATTAGGTCAAGAGGGCTGGAGTTCCATAGGGGGCGCCACCGCCGGGAAAGGATGGTTGTCTGCGGCCCATATTTGATTGGGAGGAGGGAGATGATGACTCTCAACATATCATCGGGGAGGCTGCTGATGAAGTCTAGGCCTGCTGGAGTCGCTTGCGGTTCTAGCTCACCCCGCCTCCGCTTGTTGGCAGCCCCGTTCTGCACCTCCGGAGTCTCCTTGTCAGCGGCGCTTTCTGATAGAAATGGGAATGCAGGGAATATAAAACAGGGCAATAGAAAAGTGTATTGGTAACTAGAAGTTATTAGGTAGGAATATAGTAAGAAAAGAGAATAAGAATTGGTTGCTTAAATACTACACAATTCATTTGACATTGCTGGGTAAGTCAACATGGAGATAGTTGAAAAGAAAACTTACTTCGAACAAAGTCTGGACGGATGATTTTGTCGGGGAAGTTAGCATATATCTCATGACCAGGCTCTTTTATGTGCAGTGCAATTTTAGTGCTAGCTTTCAGTACATAAATCTTTGCAATTTCTTTCCAAAAGCCAGTGCCAAAATAGGACTCACCACGTTCATCAAGTCTTACAGTAGCAACGATTGTAAATCCATGGTTTGTGTGCAGTATGACATCCGTGGAACATTCATCTATGTAAAGGGAAAAATTGTGCACTACATAATCTGTTGCATAGCAAGGGATGTTCTGCAGAAAATGGTAGGATTGTTAAAGAAAATATGGTAACATGCAAATATGGGCCCAAATTGAAAGAACTGTACAGCAGTTGAAATCGAAGGACAAAAATCTATAATTAAACAGATAGGGTAAACATGATGTCATGGAAATATGAGAGTAATTGAAAGAACAATACATCATTAATTTGCCTAATATATAAATAAGAGGGGAAAAATACCCTTTGACGTATATGGTGCATGTGGCACCTTTTATCCAAATGTAGCAATATTTAGAATATGTTCAAGAAAGTAGGCCATGCCAACTGATTTAGGGTGAGATTGAACATACCGCGCGCGTCCTCAAGTTATCTGGTACGGTGAGATGGAATCTCTGGCGGAGGTCGTAAAGTCCTGAAGTGTCGGCGCACTATACATTCTATGAATGAAAGAAAACCCTCAAATCAACTCGAATAAAAATGACTTCACGGCGATTTCCGCCGGGTGATTAAAGGACGCAGATGAACTGGGATAAGAGATGAGATAATAAATCGTTAATTAGTTACCTTGTCGTCCATGAGAAAGAACCCTCGGTATGGCAGCTTCCCCAACCGAGCGGAGCTGGGTCGACCGCGAGCAGCGTCGAGAAAGTCGATGGCGATAGGCGGCGGCAAGCGGAAGTGGCGAAATGCGGTGGGCTTTGCCGGCACCCTGGCGGCGGCGACAGGCGTCGAGCTAAGTGTTTACCGCCGCGATAGGCGGTGCCATGGCATAAACGCCTCCGTCAATTCACACACCTGCATGCATGCCTCCCAGTCTATCTGCACGGCGGACTGCTCGCATGCGTCCCGTCAACTCACGCCTGCTCGCACGGCACACGGGTCGCGTGGCGGCACGTATATTGTTTTTCTATTTGGATGATTAATGCTGCCGCTTTATTGTTTAACCGAAGCATGGCACGTATCCATTGTTGGTCTAACACTCACAGTTTGAATAAATAATCCGTTTGGGATATGGTTCCCAATTATTATTAATCTCCCGTCTGTAATTAGATAAAGATTACATCAAAACTGGTCTCAAATTTGACAAAAAAAAGTACATTGCCACTTCGTATTGGTGTCCATATGACAACACGATAAGTTTCATGAACTTCAAATAAATTTTGGATGTACTAGAATTTAAAAATCAAGATTCTCAATGTTTGAAATTTGTTGCACGGGGACTAAACATGCACCCAGTGAGACACATGTGTTTTTGCAATCCATTTAGGTGCATTGACACGTGTGCATGTAGCTCAAATTTGATTTTTTGCATATTATATCCGTAGAAAATCAATCAATGTACTAAAACGTCTTATTGATCTCCGTGATTTTTTTGAAATTAAAATGTCCCTCCTTTGGTAACATATATGTTCACTGCGGGATAATTAATTTAACATGCATCGTAGTTGCGGTGGATTCACGGTGTGTGTGTGGGTATGTGCGTCTGGGGTGGCGGTTGGCTCGTAGTACACTACGAGTTGTGAGCCACCGTGTTGGTTGGCCGTTTTGTTAGGCAGGCCGGTGCCACATCAGAGTCGTGAAATTATTATTTAAAACATTACACAACCCTTTCATACATAAATATTTTGGCCACATGCAGTCGATGGTTGTCCTACACGACACTCGATACTCGCGTGTGACGCTTTCTGTGGGCCCGCGAGGTCGTCGTCCATCACTTTGACGAACAACCGACTGTGTGGTTAATTTGACCAGCAAGGTAGAATCTTTTTTGTTTGTGTTATGGTGGTATATAGTATGCGTCGAAGAGGTGGGAGGGGACTAGCATATATACTATACATACGCGTCCGTGAACAAGCACACCTCACTCAGTGTCGGGACTTTTTGGTTTCCGAGGCACGTGCCACATCAAAATTGTGAAATTGGCTATTCAAACATCACATAACACCTTTTTGGGCCACATGCATATCCTAGCTAGGACACTCACGCGTGACGCTTCCATCTGTGGGCCCACGAGGCCATCGTCAATGCATGCATGCATCACTTTGACCTACATCGGGAGAGGTTAATTAATTTCACCATCGATGAGGATTCTTTTGGGTTGTACATATATTACAGCAGGAGCATATAGTATGCGGTGAAGAGGGGGGAAGGGGGCCATCATATGTAGTACGCTTGATGAACCTCGCTCTGTGTGGGTGCATGGTTTATGGTTTTTGAGGCATGTGGCACATCAAAGTTGTGCATTTTGGGTATTCAACATATATATGTTTGGCCCACATGCAGAGCGGTGCTGGTTGTCCTCTCGTACCCACTTAAGCGGTTATCAGCGATATCGATGCTTTCCATCTGTAGGTCCGCTTGGTCCATCACTACTTTTTGCCTGACAACAAGAGAGGTTAATTTGACTTAGGAGGGGATTATTATTTTTGGTCTGAGATGACATGCATGATACAGTTTGAGCACACACACATGCATGTGTACGCACGAATCCCTCCCATCGAGTCGAAGTGGCTAGTACAACGACACATCATGAGCCGATCTCGCTCTGTGTGGGGAGCTAGCTAGTGTACGATTTTTGACGCACGCGCCACATCAATGTTGTGTATTCAAACATGCATGCACGCATCACCTCCATACATATGCATGTAGTGGTTGCCTTCGAACGATACACTCCCTCGCGTGGTTATCGGCGACAAGCCTATATATTCGTGGGCCTGCGTGGACATCCATGATCACCTTGACCAACAACAAGATAGGTTACAATGGCGGATTCTTCATTTGGTTCGTGTTATCGTAGTATAGGTCATGGTGAGATTCAGACCTTAAGTTTGAGTGCATATACTATGCACGCATGCATGCATGAATCCCCGTCATTGGCTTGAAGTGTGGTGTAACATACATATGTATCGGCAACCTAACCCTCACTCAGTGTGGGGATTTCTAGTTCAAAATCACGGTGCCACATCAAAGTTGTTCCATTGTTACTCAAAAACACACCTCTCCATACATATGTTTGGGCCACACACATGCAGTGGTTGTCTTCGGGGACTAGTTACTTGCGTGATTATTGGCGAGCTAGCCCATCTCCAGGGTCGCATGGACGACCATCAGTTTGACCAACAACAAGAGAGAGGTTGTACGACCAAGGTGGATTATTCTTGGTCCGTTTGAGGATCCATCTTGGTGAGATATGCCTCTCTGGTCCGCCGACTGAAAGTGTGTGGGGGGGGATTGCTACTTCGCACTTTGCTAGGTGAACCTCGGTTGGGGGCATGCATTCGTAGCTTAGGATTCCCTTCGTGGCGACATGAGGGGTGGGGTGGGGGGCCTGCTAGCTAGCTACTTCGCACTTTGCTAGGTGAACCTCGGTTGGGGGGAGGGGGCATGCATTCATAGCTTAGGATTCCCTTCGTGCCGACACGGGGGGAGGGCTGCTAGCTACTTTGCACTTTGCTAGGTGAACCTCGGTTGGGGGGGCATGCATTCATAGCTTAGGATTCCCTTCGTGCCGACATGAGGGAGGGGGGCTGCTAGCTACTTCGCACTTTGCTAGGTGAACCTTGGTCGGGGGGCATGCATTCATAACTTAGGATCCCCTTCGTGCCGACACGAGGGAGGGCGGGCTGCTAGCTACTTTTCACTTTGCTAGGGTGAACCTCGATTGGGGGGTATGCATTCATAGCTTAGGATTCCCTTCGTGCCAACACGAGGGAGGGGGTGCTGCTAGCTACTTTGCACTTTGCTAGGGTGAACCTCGGTTGGGGGGGCCTGCATTCATAACTTAGGATTCCCTTCGTGCCGACACTAGGGGGGCTGCTAGCTACTTCGCACTTTGCTAGGTGAATGAACCTCGGTTGGGGACATGCATTCATAGCTTAGGATTCACTTCGTGGCGACATGAGGGAGGAGGGTGGCTGCTAGCTACTTCGCACTTTGCTAGGTGAACCTCGGTTGGGGGGAGGGGCATGCATTCATAGCATAGGATTCCCAATTCATGCTGACACGAGGGGGGTGGGGGCAAGCAATACCGTGCGCTTTGCGAGAGAGGTGCCACATCGAAGTTGCATTTGGTATTTGAAAATCAAACCACCCTTTTGATACATAAATTTGGTCCACATGCAAGTGTGTTCGTGTTCTGACCCTCTCCCGCGTCATTTTTCGCCAAATTTATGAACATTAGACAAGTCGGATGACGCAACAGACACGGTTCACTCAAACTAACCGTGTGCCACGCCGGTGCCCCTGTCACGCACATATCCGCACAGTACATTGGGCTCCACAAGGCTCCCCCTCTCAAAAATATCTTCCCGCCTCGAGGGTTTTTCTGTTTCATAACACATGGTTGTTATCTTCGGACCGTGTGCGATGTTTCTTGTTCCCAATCCCGCCTGCATCCCTAGAAAATATCTACCCGCCTCGAGGGTTTTTCTGTTTCATAACACATGGTTGTTATCTCCGGACCGTGTGCGATGTTTCTTGTTCCCAATCCCGCCTGCATCCCTAGAAAATATCTGCCCGCCTCGAGGGTTTTTCTGTTTCATAACACACGGTTGTTATCTCCGGACCATGTGCGATGCACTATCATCAAAATTTTCAATTGCCCAGCATTTCACTCCCGCGTTTGACTCCCGCGTAGTAAAATTTTCAGTACCCACATCATTTCCTCAAACACGCCACCCCCTCCCCTCCACACACACACACAACACACACATAGACACACACACACAAACACACAAAAAACCTCCTCGGGCGTGCGCACACATACACACACCCTCGCTCGAAACCCTAGCAAGGTCCCCGCCGCAAGGCCTCCATTGTCAGCATCTGCCGGTTTTCCCGTGCAGCTTACCCACCGATCTGCATACCCAGGCCGCCCTGAGTTTTTTAGATGAAGCCTGCCAAACGCCCCCTTTCCCACAGATCCCCATCCCCATCCCCCACTCCAGAGCGTCGCAGCCTAAGCCCGGCTACGCTTCCCGTGGAGCTCGAGGAGCGACTGGCCCAAAAGAGGTGTATAGCGGTATCTTCGCCCGACGTCGCCGAGGAAGCTGACGGCCATTACTGGCGGCAGACACTCAAGCATCGGGCTAGAGTATGCGGGCATGTCTCGGCCGCTGGCTATGACATCGAGGTCATCGACAGCGACGGCCTGAGGTAGGCTATGTCATAGGTTAAGTGACCCACCCCCAACCCCTTGGGTTCAACCGCCGTCGATCTCATCCATGGCCCCGCCATTGATCTCCTCTGGCTCGCTATCAACAATTTGCCATTCTACACCGCCATCGAGCCCCTTTTGTCATTTCTGAAGGACACGTTCTGTGACACTGGCTTGGGATCCACAGCTTCCAAGTCAGACCTCATCGACGGTGACCACGAGGAGGGCACCCTCTCCGGCTCTTCCAAGGGGAAAGAGCCCATCTGCTCTTTGAGGGAGTCCTGGACTAAGGGGTCCTCGGGCGTCCGACCTTTTATTCATTGGGCCGGACTGATGGGCTATGAAGATATGAAGGCTGAAGACTATACCCGTGTCTGGATTGGACTCTCCTTGGCGTGGAAGGCAAGCTAGGCGACCAACTATGAAGATTCCTTCTTATGTAACCGACCCCATGTAACCCTAGATCTCTCCGGTGTCTATATAAACCGGAGAGCGTAGTCCGGATAGGCGGATACACAGTACCATAGTCATACAGGCTGGACTTCTAGGGTTTAGCCATTACGATCTCGTGGTAGATCAACTCTTGTAATACTCATATTCATCAAGATCAATCAAGCAGGAAGTAGGGTATTACCTCCATAGAGAGGGCCCGAACCTGGGTAAACATCGTGTTCCCCGTCTCCTGTTACCATCGATCCTAGACGCACAGTTCAGGACCCCCTACCTGAGATCAGCCGGTTTTGACACCGACATCGGTGCTTTCATTGAGAGTTCCACTGTGCCGTCGACGAAAGGTTTGGTGGCCCCTTCAATCGTCGATAATGACGCTGTCCAAGGAAGAACCTTCCTCCCCGGACAGATTTTTGTGTTCGGCGGCTTCGTACTACGGGCCAACTCGCTTGGCTGTCTGGAGCAGATCGACAGCTACGCCCCTTGCCACCAGGTCAGATTTGGAAGCTTGAACTATGTCGCGGATACCCGTGGAGACTCGATCTTCAATGGGTTTGAGGCCGTAGCGATCGCTCCCCCTCGCCCCGATGAACATGACTTAGACCTGTCATCGGATCACATCCAGGAGATGGATCCTGTTGCTGCAACGGGCTTAGAACCGAAGCAGATCGTGCTCTTCGAGGCCAGAAAGTCCGCGGTGTTGGAACCACACACGCACTCGACATCCTGCAATGTTTGCGTCAATGGAACTCCGGACTCGTCTCCGGCTATACGTTCCGGACCAGGTACGCCTGCGGACACCGAGCTGGATCGGTTATCGATTTTCGAATTTAGCGCCGCAGACATCTTCCAGCATTCACCTTTGGGTGGCGTGCTAAACTCTTTAAAGAAGTTGTCCTTGGAGGAGGACTCACAGCCGAACTATGTTCGGTTCGAGCTAGAGGCGGATGACGAGGAATTTAGCTTCCCACCCGCCACCCACTTCATAGCCACGGTTGATGACTTAACCGACGTGCTTGACTATGGCTCCAAAGACATCGACGGTATGGACGACGATGCCGACAAGGAGAAAGGCCAAGACCCGCCATTCACTGGACGTTGGACGGCCACCTCTTCGTACGACGTGTACATGGTTGATACACCCAAAGGATCTGGCGACGAAAAAGAAGAGCCAGATGCGAATAAACCCTCCGAGATGCAGTCCAAGCGCCGGTGCCCCAAACTCCGTTCTAAGCCTCGTCGCTCAAAAGATGGCAACACTAGCACCGGAGAAAATAGTACTCCGGGCGACGCCGAAAACAATGAAGACCCTTTCGGGGCTACATCCGAACAGGAGGAACATGACAATAGGCAAGACAACCCTGATGAACAGGCCATAGAAGATGACTCGGAGGACGATAGTTACCGTCCACCCTCTGAGGAGGAGACAAGCCTCGGCAACGAAGACTTCATCGTGCCTGAGGATCCTCTGGAGCAGGAGCGCTTTAAGCTTCAGCTCATAGCCACTGCAAAGAGCCTGAAAAAGAAACAGCAGCAGCTTCAAGCTGAACAAGATCTGCTCGTCGACAGATGGACTAATGTCCCGATAGCCGAGGAATACGGCCTCAAGCGCCCAGCCAAGAGCTACCGGAAACACAGACTGCTACCTCAATTCGATGAGGAGACACCAGAGCACATATCTCCCTCGCGTAATGCGGAACGACCACCACGTGGTCGAGACAGGGCGGCCGACTGGCCACCCCGCAGTCGGGATAAAGCGCCAACTCGGGCCGAACAGCAGCCTGCCCCACCGCCCCGTAAAAATAAAGATGGAAGAGTTCGGGGTCACACGTACGACCTCCGGCAGACCCTGGACAGTAGAGCAGCACATACAAGATCGATCTACGGATCGCGAGGACGTGCCTCGAGGCACGACGACGGCTACCTATTCGGACGGGACAAACCTAACCACGCCCGGGCCGAATGCCGCAGACGGACTCCATCAGAGCTACACCGTGATGCGGCCCGATATAGAGGTGTCGCACACCCTCTCTGCTTCACAAATGAAGTACTGGATCACGAATTCCCCGAGGGGTTCAAGCCCGTCAATATCGAATCATACGACGGCACAACCGATCCTGCAGTATGGATCGAGGATTTTATTCTCCATATCCATATGGCTCGAGGAGATGTCCTCCACGCCATTAAATACCTCCCACTAAAGCTCAAAGGGCCAGCTCGGCACTGGCTTAACAGCCTGCCAGAAAATTCTATCGGCAGCTGGGAGGACTTGGAAGAAGCCTTCCTGGACAACTTCCAAGGAACTTATGTCCGGCCACCAGACGCCGATGACTTAAGCCACATAGTTCAACAACCTAGAGAATCAGCCAGAAAATTCTGGACTAGGTTCCTAACCAAAAAGAACCAGATCGTTGACTGTTCGGATGTCGAGGCCCTAGCAGCCTTCAAACACAGCATCCGTGACGAATGGCTAGCACGCCACCTCGGCCAAGAAAAGCCGAAATCTATGGCAGCCCTTACGGCACTCATGACCCGCTTTTGCATGGGTGAGGACAGCTGGCTGGCTCGTAGCAAAAACACAGCCAGCGAGGCAGGCCCCACTGAGGCCAAGAATAGCACCGACAAGCTCCGGCGCAATAGACACAAACGCCGAAGCAATGGCGACAACACCGATGACACCACAGTCAACGCCGGATTCAGTGGCTCCAATTCCGGCCAACGGAAGAAGCCCTACAAAAGAAACAACGAAGGACCTTCCAGCCTGGACCGCATACTCGACCATCCATGCCAGATACACGGCACCCCGGATAAGCAAGCCAATCATACCAACAGGGATTGTTGGGTTTTCAAGCAGGCTGGCAAGTTAAATGCCAAAAACAAAGAAAAGGGATCACAAAGTGAGGACGAGGACGAAGAGCCCCGGCAGCCGAACACTGGGGGGCAGAAGAAATTTCCCCCTCAAGTCAAAACGGTCAACATGATATATGCTACACACACCCCCAAAAGGGAGCGTAAGCGAGCACTTAGGGACGTCTATGCGGTAGAGCCAGTCGCCCCAAAATTCAATCCGTGGTCGTCGTTCCCGATCACCTTCGATCGTCGAGATCACCCAACTAGTATCCGCCACGGCGGTTCAGCCGCACTAGTCCTTGACCCAATTATTGATGGGTTTCACCTCACACGAGTCCTGATGGACGGTGGTAGCAGCCTCAACCTGCTCTGCTACCTCAACCTGCTCTATCAGGACACAGTGCGGAATATGGGCATTAACCCCTCACGAATCAAACCAACCAAGACTACCTTTAAAGGAGTCATACCAGGCGTAGAGGCCCGCTGTACGGGCTCAATCACGTTGGAGGTGGTCTTCGGTTCTCCAGACAACTTCCAAAGCGAAGAGTTAATCTTCGATATCGTCCCCTTCCGCAGCGGCTACCACGCACTGCTCGGACGAACCGCGTTTGCTAAATTCAACGCAGTGCCACACTATGCTTATCTCAACCTCAAGATGCCTGGTCCACGCGGCGTCATAACAGTCAATGGCAATATGGAACGCTCCCTCCGAACAGAGGAGCACACCGCCGCCCTAGCAGCAGAGGTACAGAGCAGCCTTCTCAAGCAGCACCATAGTACGGCTGTCGAGCCCCTGGACATCATTAAGAGGTTCCGGACTACACTGCAGCAGGACAGCGCGGCTCGTCAAGAGCTCGATTAGCAATTCGGCCTCCGTCCAAGTCCCAATGAAGTAGTGGCATTCGCACCACACGTACATAATTACGCACTCAAAATCCCATGGACATCGACGGAGGCACAAGCTAACCCGGGATCTACCGATCCCGGACACACATACTTTCACCTTTTTCTTTTTGTTTCAAGTTCCTTTTCCCACGGGCCTGATCACCAGTCCCTTTGAAGGATCGACATACAAAGGAGGCAAGCAGCATAGGTGCGTAAGGTAACCTCTATACATTCTTCTTGACGGTATTTATACTTATTTCTCAGGACCCGCATGCTGCGCCCTATTGATTCCGGCATGTTAAATAGCCCGGATGCGTATCGCACTATCTGTACAAGATACGCCTTGACGTATCCATCCAATTATAATAAAAATGGTTTGCGACCCAGTCTCTGTGGTTTTCGCTTCTTACTTCACTTTATTTTGATCTGCTTATCGGCTGCATCGGTACTCTTTTGTACGTTTCATATTTCCCAGGGGCTACTTATCGCCCCACAATATGGCAACAAAGTCTGAACACTTATTGTATATAAGTTCGGCATTCCGAATTTAGCATTATATGCATTGGCTCCGAATCATGTCTTTGGTCAATAGTTGGGTTGCCCGGCTCCTGTGCTTGCTACCCTATGTTCCGCTCTATCGGCTAGGCTAGTAAAGGGAGAACTACTGCGATTGTGCCCTGGCCTTGACTGGATGAGCACCTCAGTAGAGAAAGCCGAAAACTGACTGTCATGATACGGCGAGAGCCGGTCAGCTGTTCGAGGGTTACAAAATCGTTGGAGATTTTTTCCGCATTATGCAAAAGATCGGCACTTCCCGATCAGATGCTGACAGCACCCTGGCTTGGACCAGGGGCTGCGCACTTGCTTTATTATAAAACTCCTATGGCTAAGTGAGGGTGTTTAAGCCGTATAGTCTGATTGCCTTGTTCGTTAAGCTAAACAACTCCTTCAAAGGACCATATAATTGGATCAAGATTGTTTAGATTCCATCCCAAACACCTCCGTACTATCTACGCCAGGGCACAAGCCGACGACTGGCCAACCCTCAGAATACAAACAACACGGCCGCACAGGAGGAAACAATTAAAGCATAATGAAATTACATTACAAAACAGGCTTTGTTTTTATAATACAAGGCAAAAGGACAACATGAATGTATTCATTCAAAAATCATGTCCTGCCCGCACTGTGCTGCTGCAAGTCGAGAACCTTCTAGGACATCCGCAAAATACCGCTCGGGTGTGCGGTGCTCCTTGCCCTCTGGCGGCCCTCTGGCGGCCCTCTGGCCACGTCGACGGCGTTCATCTTCGCCCACCACATCTTGCAACGGGCGAATGCCATGCGAGCACCTTCAATGCAGGCTGACCGCTTGACGGTGTCGAGCCGCGGACAGGCTTCCACTAGCCGCCTCACGAGTCCGAAGTAGCTGTCGGGCATAGCTTCGGCTGGCCATAGCCGGATCATCAAATCCTTCATGGCTAGTTCCGCCACCCTGTGCAGCTCCACTAGCTGTTTCAGCTGATCGGTGAAGGACACGGGATGCTCTGGCGTCGCATATTGCGACCAGAATAGCTTCTCCATAGAACCCCCTCCATCGGCTCAGTAGAACTCCGCGGCATCTGATACACTGCGTGGTAAATCCGCAAAAGCCCCTTGGGAACTCCGAACCCAGGTTAGTAAAAGGTACTGCTTCTCTGCATACTTGCTTTGCAGCTTAGATGTCTTACCCGCCGTGATTTTCTTGGCCTCCTGGATCTCCTGGAGGGCGGCCTGGGCCTCATTCCGTGCGGTCTCCGTGCTCTGACGAGCCTTGGCGAGTTCGGCCTCTTGAACCGACGCATTATGCTCCAAGGTCTCGCATTTTTTCACCGCATCCTGGAGCTCCTGTTGGACCTCCTTGACCCGGGCCTCGAGCTTTTTTCGAGCGGCTTACTGCTGAACAGCCTTCTCCTCGGCTTCACCCAGGGCCTTTTTTAGGGCCTCGACCTCGGTCGCGGCTCCTGCACATATTACGAAACTACGGTCAGTATACATCGCTTGTTCTTTCCGAACACACAACAAGTCGTCATTCACCTTGCTTCTCTGGAGCCGAATCTTAACCTTGCCGAGCTCGTTCTAGGTCCGCTCCAGCCTCTGCTTCAGTTCAGAGAGTTCGGCAGCATGTGAGGTTGCGGCCAACAGCGACGCCTGCTTATCCATACATATTACGTTAGTCTCATATATCAAATGATTGATCCTCTGTCCGGTTCTTCTTGCCGAACACCGGACAGTGTCTCAGGGGCTACTGTCTACACGGGGTTCTTCTCTTTCTTACCTCGAAACCTGTCAACAGGTTGCTGCAGGCTTCATTCAGTCCACTCTTGGCGGACTGAACCTTCTCGATCACTGCACCCATAAGGACACGGTGCTCGTCCATAAAGGAGGCGCCTCGTAGCGCCTCCATCGGGTTATCCGGCACCCCTTGATGGACAGGGGCCACCGATGGAAGCGGCGCACCCCCCTCCTTCAAAGGGGGCTGCTCGCCTGACTCCGGAGCCATAGGGGTCTCCGAAATCATATTCGGCTGAGGGCCGGACTGGATGCGGCCCTGTTCGCCAGTCTCTGTGGGGATCGGCTCCCCCATGTGTCCGGCAGTGGAGGCTTTGCCTCGTGGTGCCTCCCAGACAGCGTCCTGGGCTCCTCCCCGGTTCGGAGCGGCCCTCCGGGACAACACTTTGGTGTCATCCCTAGCCCCGGGGGAATAAGCAGGCGGTGGCGACATGCTCGCCATCTCCGACGGAGCCAACGAACCTCCAGACGAGGATCGTTGGATTAGGTCGCGGGCCGGACTGCAATAGTACAGTTAAACTATGTCAAGATAATGGAGAGAAAGGGCCGGATGTGCGCACGAGCAAGCCATGTCACTTACGATGCGGCCTGGGGCTTAGTGTGGGGGCGTCGTTCCGGACTGCTATCAACGTCCCACGCGGTGTTGACCGCTGGGACGCCCTTCCCCTTCTTGGGCGTTTCCGCCTCCAGATGCGCCGAAGCCGCCCTCTTCTTCTTCCTCTCCTCAGGGGGAGGGTTGTTTTCCTCCTCCTCCTCTTCCTCGTCATTTTCCTCAGGGACAGAGGAATGAGCTTCGTCGTCTTCAGACGTCACGTTCGAAGTGCCCTTGCGAGGGGGGCCACTCTTGACCCCCTTTGCCTTCTTCTTGGCCTTCTTCTCCGGCGCCTTGTATGGCGTCGGCACCAGCATCTTCGCTATACGCGGGATGACTGGTTCTTCAGGCAGCAGAGCCAGACACTGGATCTGCTTCGTCCTCTCCATCCAGTCCTGAAAAAGCAATAATAAAAGCTCACACATCATCCTCGAAACAATTAAGTTGGGGGTACATCAAAAATAACATACCTTGCTGGTGGGGTGTTTACAATCGTGACCACGGTCTGAATCTGTGGCCGGTGGCTTCTCGTTGCCCTTAAAAAGCAACTTCCAGGCGCCTTCGTGAGTAGTCTCAAAGAGCCTTACCAAGGCCTGGTGCTTCTTCGAATTGAACTCCCACAGAGGGCGGCTTCGGCGCTGGCACGGAAGAATCTGGCGAACCAGCATCACCTGGATTACATCGACAAGCTTGACATTCTTGGTCACCATGCTTTGAACGCGCGTCTGCAGCGCTATCAGCTCGTCCGGTGAACACCAGTCCGGACTCTTCTCAACCCAGGAGGTGAGTCGCATGGGAGCGCTGGAGCGGAATTCGGCAGCTGCGGCCCAGGTGGTGCCGCGAGGTTCAGTGATATAGAACCATTGCTTCTGCCATTCCTTTACTGTGTCCAAAAAAGTGCCCTTAGGCCAGGAGACGTTGGACAGCTTACTCACCATGGCTCCTCCGCACTCTGCGTGCTGGCCATCCACCACCTTCGGCTTCACGTTGAAGACTTTGAGCCATAGCCCGAAGTGGGGTTGGATGCGGAGGAAGTCCTCACACACGATGATAAACGCCGAGATGTTGACGAAGGAATTCGGGGACAGATCATGGAAATCTATCCCATAATAATACATCAGCCCGCGGACGAAAGGGTGGAGTGAAAACCCTAGCCCGCGGAAGAAATGGGGGATGAATACTACCCTCTCGGTGGGCTTCGGCGTGGGGACGACTTGTCCCTCGGCCGGCAGACGGTGGGCGATCTCCTTCGCCAAATATCCGGCCGCCCGAAGCTTAGTAATGTCCTCCTCCTTGACGGAGGAGACCATCCACTTCCCTGACCACCGGATCCGGACATGGTTGCTTGAGTGGAAAGGAGATGAGAACTTGGGCGCTGGAGCTCGAGATTAGAAAGGCGGAGACAGAGAGAGAGCGTAAGAAGAGGAAGAGGGAATCCTTATCCCCTTATAAAGGCAGCAATTATTAAACGCCTCCTCACTCGCCTTAAGATTCGCCTATTCCCAAGGGCTGTATAAACGGCACGGTTGGGTTACCCATGCCCGCATTGATGAGAATGCCGCGATAAGGGGACACGATCTCTGTTGTGACAAGACGTGCCAATGGCAACTGTGTCTCGGGACGTGGGGCGTCGAACATCAAAGCGCTTTGGAATTATGACCGATCGGACGTAAAGTCGTGCTACAAAAAAGTTGTCAGCGGATGGAACTCGTGTAAAAATATATATTCTCTCTGCGGTTGTGTATGGTGTGTGTAACAGGTCCAGATACAATCATCGCATCTGAAGACTATCTTGGAGTTCGGAAAAAGGGGAACCCGCCTTGCAATGCCGAAGACAATCTACGCACCGGACTCCTCGTCATTGAAGCCAGGTTCAGGGGCTACTGAGGGAGTCCTGGACAAAGGGGTCCTCGGGCATCCGACCTTTTATTCATTGGGCCAGACTGATGGGCTGTGAAGATATGAAGGCCGAAGACTATACCCGTGTCTAGATTGGACTCTCCTTGGCGTGGAAGGCAAGCTAGGCGACCAACTATGAAGATTCCTTCTTATGTAACCGACCCCATGTAACCCTAGATCTCTCCGGTGTCTATATAAACCGGAGAGCGTAGTCCGGATAGGCGGATACACATTACCATAGTCATACAGGCTGGACTTCTAGGGTTTAGCCATTACGATCTCGTGGTAGATCAACTCTTGTAATACTCATATTCATCAAGATCAATCAAGCAGGAAGTAGGGTATTACCTCCATAGAGAGGGCCCGAACCTGGGTAAACATCGTGTCCCCCGTCTCCTGTTACCATCAATCCTAGACGCATAGTTCGGGACCCCCTACCCGAGATCCGCGGTTTTGACACCGACACTCTTCCAAGGGGAAAGCGCCCGTCTGCGACATCAGGGAGGGCACCCTACAGCTGTGCTCTTCCAAGGGGAAGGAACCCATCTGCGACAATATGGAGCGCATCCAGGGTGCGTGCTCTTCCCACGGGAACGAGCCCATCTATGACAAGTGAGGAAACCCATGATTTGTTTTGCCGTGCCTCTTCACAGGGGGAAACCCATGATTTGTTTTGTCGAGACCCTTTTGTAGTGTAGTGAGAATATATCCAGTTTTAATTGCTATATCTGGTTGTTTGCAGTATGCCTTGTTTATTTCAGTTGTTCGCAATGAGATGCTCTATATGTGCAATTATTTACTGTGCGGTACATTTCATCAATCCAGTTTTAAACATACTGATAGGAATGCATATATTTGCTTGCTGTTAAGCCTGTTATAGCTAGCATATGCCTCTTTTAAAGTTTTTTGATTGTTCGGTTGTTTGTAGTTAGCATATGTCCAGTTTCAAATGCTATCTTTGGTTGTTCGTAGTATGCCTTGTTTATTCCAATTATTCACAACGTGATGTTCTCTATGTGCAACTATGAACTGTGCAGTTTAATTTCATCAGTACCAGTTTCAACAATACCACTATGAATGACTACATTTGGTTGCTGGATCTTGTAGTTAACATGTCTTTCCATTTTTATTTAACAATAACCAGTGTACTTAGACCGGCACAATACCAGTTTGAATTACTATGTTTGCTTGTTGTTAAATGTTAAGCCTGTTGCAGTTAGCACACCTTTCCACTTGTTTTGCTTTACTAGCATGCTTAAACCTGCACACTGAAGCTATCTTTTGTAGATTATTTTGTCTGCCATGTATAGTTTTGGTTGATGTTTAGCCTGTTGTGCTTAACATGCTTCTCGATGTTCCTACACAGGACAATTTTAGGAATGAATGTTGTTTTCCATCGAGGTTAGTTTCATCCCATGGCTTATATCTTCTCACTATTCAGGATATCGGTAGCTGGTACCATATAGGCCGGCGGCTGATAAGGGACTAATCGGTGAATCGGACTTTTAACTGAATATATCTGCAACCCATTTATCGTTAGGTTAACTAGGGCCATATGTAATATATCTGAGGCTACATAGCAACATGCATTGTACTTAATGTCTAAATATGCAATCCTAGGCTACATAGCAACAAGGAAGAGTGTTACATTAATGTTCTAATGATGTCTAGATATACGTAGAAGAGCAGCAACAACAACAACAACAACACAGCCCTGTTTGGATACTCAACTTAGCTAGAGGTTAGAGTTGGTTTCTAGCTCATTACTAACCCTGAACTAACTCCATCCAAAGAGTTGTTTGGATGGCAGGGTTAGATTGACAATAAATGCACTAGGAGAACTAGCTCCAATTAGCACCTCTTGGGTTGGATAGTTTTTTTGGGTGGGTTATAGATGCAACTAGCTCAAACTAGCCCTCATGTTTAGATATACTTTAGGGCTATTTTGAGCCCGAACTAGCTCAAACTAACTGTAACCCCTGGATACAGCAGCAGTTAATCAGCCGATAATTTGTAAGAATGCACTAAACTCCTTTCGGCCCATAATATAAGATGTTAACTCATCTAATATGTGAGTATATTGGATGTTATAAGATACTCCCTCCGTTCCTAAATATTTGTCTTTTTAGAGATTTCAAATGGACTACCACATACAAATGTATATATACATATTATAAAAGAGTGTTGTACTACATCATTGTGCAATTGCTGTTTAGCTTCTAATATTAACTTGGTGCTTTTAGGTACATATGTCATTGGTAAAGATCCGCGCTTCGACCCTTTCTGCATATGGGGCAATGAGATATCGATGAACTAGCATCAAGTGAGGAAGCTGATAAAGATTGTTAGTAAAATGGGTCCAAAGATGTCAATTAAACTATTTGTTTACACTTTATCCAAGACAACTGCGAACTGCAGGATGGTAAGTAAGAACTCTGCAGCCTTCTTTTTACTACCCATAATGAGTTGTGTTAGATGACAATGTCTGAATCTTTTTCCTTTGTAGTAGTTGCCAAAGCAGTTTACTCAAGATTACCTCTCAAACTACATGATTGGTGGGCATGCAAAGGTTAAAGTATTTCTACCAGAACACGATGATTATCTAGATGTTTTCATGAAGATCGTGAAGGATGGGCGGTCGGCCATCACAAGGGGTTGGACTAGAGTCGTGTGTGCCTTCTGCATGGAGGAGGGCACAATATGGGCATTCCGCTTCACCTAGTTCAGCAACCAGAATATATTTCGCCTCTTTCTTTACCTTCTTTAATAGTACAAGTATACAACTGTGGTTCATCATTCTTTATTTGGTTCTTATGTAATTCTTGAACATATGTACCTATGAATCGAATAATGCATCGGTTGTTTGAACCTGATTGATATGAATAAAGCTGTAGCATACATTCAAATTCAAATTCAAATCCGATACAATTTGAAATAGCAACAATTAAATTACGGTGAAATTACACTCTCCAGGTTGTTACGTCACACACGGTTGTAAAACACAAACGTTTGCGATATACACCATAATCCGAGACGGTTCACAAAGAGGAAACGTGTGCAAGCATGCACACAGTTGCCGTTTCCAAAGCGTGTGCGATGTTAGACAATATCACAAACGGTGCAGGCAAACTAAACGTTTGTGTTAGTTGCCTTATCGTACACGATTCGCAACCATGAACTGTTTCTGATGAAGTATGCATCGTACACGTTGCACCACAGAATAGCTGTGCGATAGTTGTCGTGTACGACGATGTTACGATGGTCCGACGTTTCGTAATCCTGTCCGACACGCGTATGACGATTAGCTAATCTTCTTAACAGTGAACCGTTTGTGATGGGCCGCGCATCATACATGTTCTATAATAGTGAGCCGTTTGTGATGGGCCGCGCATCGTAAACGTAGCACCACAGAATACCGACTGCGATGGCAATGCGAGCAGAAACGAGTAGGAGTACTGTAGGGTCCCTATCCCCGACGGTTTCTGGGTCGTGTGGCAAGGACCCCCCTATCTCCCACACTCACTTGGCGATGGTTCCAAATGCCGTGACGGAAAGGGGTTAAAACCAGTTTGTTTAGGACCGACACGTAGCAGTGATCATTCAACTTAGTAAGATGTGCCACAACAGTTTCAGTTTCATAACCATGGAAAGGATCAGATTCAACCAAAGTAATTAAGTCTAGGTCGACAGAGAATTCATAATCCTTATCATCAATAAAGATAGGTGAAGTAGCAAACTTAGGATCACATTTCATTCTAGCATTCAGAGATTTTTCTTTATACTTGCATAATAATTTTTCTAGATCATCTCTATCCTTACAAGCAAGTATATCTCTAGTTGTCTCCTCATTCATAACATAACCTTCCAGTACCTTAGGCAATTCATATCTAGGAAGGCTAGTTCTAGCAGGTGTTTCAGGAGTTTCAGTTTCAAGCTCATCATCAGATTCAACAATATCATGTTGTATAACTCTAGCAATTTGTTCATCAAGAAATTCACCAAGTGGCACCTCATCATTAAGCAAGGTACTAGCATCATCAAAAGCATCTTTCATAGTAGAAGTAGCATCATCAATAACTTGCGACATATTAGAATTAATAGCATGTGGTGGTGTTGCAAGTTACTCATAACAGAAGGTGAATCTAAAGCAGAACTGGATGGCAGTTCCTTACCTCCCCTCGTCTTTGAGGGAAATATCTTAGTCTTTGGATCCTTCAGATTCTTCATAGTAATAATTCGATAATAGTCCCAATTGACTCAACAAATATAGCTATGCTCCCCGGCAACGACGCCAGAAAAAGGTCTTGATAACCCACAAGTATAGGGGATCGCAACAGTTTTCGAGGGTAGAGTATTCAACCCAAATTTATAGATTCGACACAAGGGGAGCCAAAGAATATTTGAAGGTATTAGCAGCTGAGTTGTCAATTCAGCCACACCTGGAGATTAATTATCTGCAGCAAGTAATCAGTAGCAAAGTAGTTTGATAGTTTTGATAGTAGTGACAGCAGCAACGGTAACAGTAACAGTGATAGCAGTAATTCTGTAGCAAGTGTAACAGTAACAGCAGCAGTAGTAACTTAGCAAGATCAATATAGGACAAATTCATAGGCATTGGATCGGTGACTTGTTGGATGATATTCATCATGTGACAGTTATAACCTAGGGTGATACGTCACTAGCTCCAATTCATTGATATAATGTAGGCATGTATTCCATAAATAGTCATACGTGCTTTATTAAAAGAACTTGCATGACATCTTTTGTCCTATCCTCCCGTGGCAGCGGGGTCCATATTGGAAACTAAGGGACATTAAGGCCTCCTTTTAATAAAGAACCGGAACAAAGCATTAACACATGGTGAATACATGAACTCCTCAAAATACGGTAATCACCGGAAGAAGTCCCGGTTATTGTCACTTCGGGGTTACCGGATCATAACACGTAGTAGGTGATTATAACTTGCAAGATCGGATCTAGAACATGGATATAATGATGATAACATAAACGGTTCAGATCAGAGTTCATGGCACCCGGGCCCAAAGTGACAAGCATTAAGCATGGCAAAGTCATGGCAACATCAATCTAAGAAAATAGTGGATACTAGGGATCAAGCCCTAACAAAACTAACTCGATTCATGATGAATCTCATCCAACTCCTCACCGACCAGCGAGCCTATGAAGGAATTACTCACTCCCGGTGGGGAGCATCATGGAATTGGCGATGGAGAAGGGTTGGTGATGATGAAGAACGAAGATCCCCCTCTCCGGAGCCCCAAACGGACTCCAGATCTGGCCTCCCGATGAAGAACAGGAAGTGACGGTGGCTCCGTCTCGTGGATCGCGATAATTCTTTCTCCCTGATTTTTTTTCTCCGAAAATAGGATTTTATAGCATCGGTTTCAGGGTCAGTGGGGCCACCAGGTGGGAACAACCCACCCTGGCGCGCCAGGAGAGGGGGCGCGCCCTGGTGGGTTGTGCCCACCCAGGTGCCCCTCTCCGGCAGGTCTTGGCTCCAGAAATTCTTATTATTGATATAAAAAATCCTCACAAAGTTTCGTTCCATTCTGAGAACTTTTATTTCTGCACAAAAACAACACCATGGTAGTTCTGCTGAAAACAGCGTCAGTCCGGGGTTAGTTTCATTCTAGTCATGCAAATTAGAGTCCAAAACAAGAGGAAAAGCGTTAGGAAAAGTAGATACGTTGGAGACGTATCACACATCATTCACCAAACGATGTGATCCCGTTATCAAATGACAACTCATGTCCATGGTCAGGAAACCTTAACCATCTTTGATCAACGAGCTAGCCAAGTAGAGGCTTACTAGGGACACAATGTTTTTCTATGTATTCACACATGTATTTAGGTTTTTGATCAATACAATTCTAGCATGAATAATAAACATTTATCATGAATAAGGAAATATAAAATAACAACTTTATTATTGCCTCTATGGCATATTTCCTTCAGTCTCTCACTTGCACTAGTGTCAATAATCTAGATTACATTGTAATAATTCTAACACCCATGGAGTCTTGGTGTTGATCATGTTTTTCTCATGGAAGAGGCTTAGTCAACGGGTCTGCTACATTTAGATCTGTATGTATTTTGCAAATCTCTATGTCTCCATCCTTGACTTGATCACGGATGGAGTTGAGGCGTCTCTTAATGTGTTTGGTTCTTTTGTGAAATCTGGATTCCTTCGCTAGGGCAATTGCTCCAGTATTGTCACAAAAGATTTTCATTGGACCCGATGCACTAGGTATTACACCTAGATCGGATATGAACTCCTTCATCCAGACTCCTTCATTTGCTGCTTCCGAAGCAGCTATGTACTCCGCTTCACACGTAGATCCTGCCACGACGCTCTGCTTGGAACTGCACCAACTGACAGCTCCACCATTCAATATAAATACATATCCAGTTTGTGACTTAGAGTCATTCGGATCAGTGTCAAAACTAGCATCGATGTCACCATTTACGACGAGCTCTTTGTCACCTCCATAAATGAGAAATATATCCTTAGTCCTTTTCAGGTACTTCAGGATGTTCTTGACTGTTGTCCAGTGATCCACTCCTGGATTGCTTTGGTACCTCCCTGCCAGATTTATAGCAAGAAGGCACACATCAGGTCTGGTACACAGTATAGCATACATGATAGAACCTATGGCTGAGGCAAAGGAAATGACTTTCATTTCTCTCGATCTTCTGCAGTGGTCGGGCATTGAGTCTGACTCAACTTCACACCTTGTAACATAGGCAAGAACCCTTTCTTTGACTGATCCATTTTGAACTTCTTCAAAACTTTATCAAGGTATGTGCTTTGTGAAAGTCCTATTAAACTTCTTGATCTATCTCTATAGATCTTGATGCCTAATATATAAGCAGCTTCACCGAGGTCTTTCATTGAAAAACTCTTATTTAATTATCCTTTTATGCTATCCAGAAAATCTATATCATTTCCAATCAACAATATGTCATCCACATATAATATTAGAAATGCTACAGAGCTCCCACTCAATTTCTTGTAAATACAGGCTTCTCCGAAAGTCTGTATAAAACCATATGCTTTGATCACCTCATCAAAGCGTATATTCCAACTCCGAGATGCTTGCACCAGTCCATAGATGGGTCGCTGGAGCTTGCACACTTTGTTAGCACCTTTAGGATCGACAAAACCTTCTGGTTGCATCATATACAACTCTTCTTTAAGAAATCCATTAAGGAATGCAGTTTTGACGTACATTTGCCAGATTTCATAATCATAAAATGCGGCAATTGCTAACATGATTCGGACAGACTTAAGCATCGCTACGGGTGAGAAAGTCTCATCATAATCAACTCCTTGAACTTGTCGAAAACCTTTCGCGACAAGTCAAGCTTTGTAGACAGTAACATTACCATCAGCTTCAATCTTCTTCTTGAAGATCCATTTATTCTCTATGGCTTGCCGATCATCAGGGCAAGTCCACCAAAGTCCACACTTTGTTCTCATACATGGATCCCATCTCAGATTACATGGCCTCAAGCCATTTTTCGGAATCTGTGCTCATTATAGCTTCTTCATAGTTCGTAGGTTCGTCATGGTCTAGTACCATGACTTCCAGAATAGGATTACCGTACCACTCTGGTGCGAAACATGCACTGGTTGACCTACGAGGTTCGGTAGTAACTTGATCTGAAGTTCCATGATCATCATCATCAGCTTCCTCTCTAGTTGGTGTAGGCATCACAGGAACAATTTTCTGTGATGAGCTACTTTCCAATTCAAGATAAGGTACAATTCCTCATCAAGTTCTACTTTCCTCCCACTCACTTCTTTCGAGAGAAACTCCTTCTCTAGAAAGTTTCCATTCTTGGCAACAAAGATCTTGCCTTCGGATCTGTGGTAGAAGGTGTACCCAATTGTTTCCTTAGGGTATCCTATGAAGACGCACTTCTCCGATTTGGGTTCGGGTTTATCAGACTGAAGCCTTTTGACATAAGTGTCGCAACCCCAAACTTTAAGAAACGACAGCTTAGGTTTCTTTCCAAACCACAGTTCATACGGTGTCGTCTCAACGGATTTAGACGGTGCCCTATTTAACATGAACGCAACTGTCTGATACGTCCATTTTGCATCATGCCTTTATATTGATATTTATTGCATTATGGAATGTTATTACATGTTTTGTCACAATACTTATGCCTATTCTCTCTTAGTTTACAAGGTTTACATGAAGAGGTAGAATGCCGGCAGCTGGAATTCTGGGCTGGAAAAGGAGCAAATATTAGAGACCTATTCTGCACAACTCCAAAAGTCCTGAAACTCCACGGAAGTCATTTTTGGAATTAATAAAAAATACTGAGCGCGGAAAGTACCAGAGGGGGCCACCCACCATCCACGAGGGTGGGGGGCGCGCCCTACCCCCCTGGGCGTGCCCCCCTGCCTCGTGGGCCCCCTGGCAGGCCTCTGATGCCCATCTTCTGCTATATGAAGTCTTTTACACTGGAAAAAATCATAAGCAAGCTTTCGGGACGAAACACCACCGCCACGAGGCGGAACCTTGGCGGAACCAATCTAGGGCTCCGGCAGAGCTGTTCTGCTGGGAAACTTCCCTCCGGGAGGGGGAAATCATCACCATCATCATCACCAACGATCCTCTCATCGGGAGGGGGTCAATCTTCATCAACATCTTCACCAGCACCATCTCCTCTCAAACCCTAGTTCATCTCTTGTATCCAATCTTTGTATCAAAACCTCATATTGGTACCTGTGGGTTGCTAGTAGTGTTGATTACTCCTTATAGTTGATGCTAGTTGGTTTACTTGGTGGAAGATCATATGTTTAGATCCTTTATGCATATTAATTCCCCTCTGATTATGAACATGAATATGATTTGTGAGTAGTTACGTTTGTTCCTGAGGACATGGGAGAAGTCTTGCTATAAGTAATCATGTGAATTTGGTATTCGTTCGATATTTTGATGCGATGTATGTTGTCCTTCCTCTAGTGGTGTCATGTGAACGTCGACTAAATGACACTTCACCTTTGTTTGGGCCTGGAGGAAGGCATTGGGAAGTAATAAGTACATGATGGGTTGCTAGAGTGACAGAAGCTTAAACCCTAGTTTATGCGTTGCTTCGTAAGGGGCTGATTTGGACCCATATGTTTCATGCTATGGTTAGGTTTACCTTAATACTTTTTTTGTAGTTGCAGATGCTTGCAATAGGAGTTAATCATAATTGGGATGCTTGTCCAAGGAAGGACAGCACCCAAGCACCGGTCCACCCACATACCAAATTATCAAAGTAACGAACGCGAATCATGTGAGCGTGATGAAAACTAGCTTGACGATAATTCCCATGTGTCCTCGGGAGCGTTTTCCTTCATATAAGAGTTTGTCCAGGCTTGTCCTTTACTACAAAAAGGATTGGTCCATCTTGCTGCACTTTATTTACTCTTGTTACTTGTTACCCGTTACAAATTACCTTATCACAAAACTATCTGTTACCGATAATTTCAGTGCTTGCAGAGAATACCTTACTGAAAACCGCTTGTCATTTCCTTCTGCTCCTCGTTGGGTTCGACACTCTTACTTATCGAAAGGACTACGATAGATCCCCTACACTTGTGGGTCATCAAGACTCTTTTCTGGCGCCGTTGCCGGGGAGTGAAGCGCCTTTGGTAAGTGGAATTTCGTAAGGAAAAATTTATATAGTGTGCTAAAATTTACTGTCACTTGTTACTATGGAAAGTAATCCTTTGAGGGGCTTGTTTGGGGTATCTTCACCCCGACCAGTAGAGCCCAAAATTGCTCCTCAACCTGCTGAACCTACTGAAAATGTTTACTTTGAAATTCCCTCGGGTATGGTAGAGAAACTGCTAGCTAATCCTTTTACAGGAGATGGAACATTGCATCCCGATTTACACCTAATCTATGTGGATGAAGTTTGTGGATTATTTAAGCTTGCAGGTATGCCCGAGGATGTTATCAAGAAGAAGGTCTTCCCTTTATCTTTGAAGGGAGAGGCATTGACATGGTTTAGGCTATGTGATGATATGGGATCATGGAACTACAACCGATTGAAATTGGAATTTCATCAGAAGTTTTATCCTATGCATCTTGTTCATTGTGATCGTAATTATATATATATAATTTTTGGCCTCGCGAAGGAGAAAGCATCGCTCAAGCTTAGGGGAGGCTTAAGTCTATGTTGTATTCATGCCCCCAATCATGAGCTCTCAAGAGAAATGATTATTCAAAATTTTTATGCTCGGCTTTCTCTCAATAATCGCTCCATGCTCGATACTTCTTGTACTGATTCTTTTATGATGAAGACTATTGAATTCAAATGGGATTTATTGGAAAGAATTAAACGCAACTCTGAAGATTGGGACCTCGACGAAGGTAAGGAGTGAGGTATAACACCTAAGTTTGATTGTGTTAAATCTTTTATGGATACCAATGTTTTTCATGAATTTAGCACTAAATATGGACTTGACTCTGAGATAGTAGCTTCTTTCTATGAATCATTTGCTACTCATGTTGATCTCCCTAAGGAGAAGTGGTTTAAATATAATCCTCCAACTGAAGTAAAAGTAGTTGCACCTATTAAAGTTGAAGAAAAGACTATCACTTATAATGATCCTATTATTCCTACTACTTATGTTGAGAAACCACCTTTCCCTGTTGGATTAAAGGATCATGCTAAAGCTTCAACTGTGGTCAACAAAAGTAATATTAGGACACCCAAACCCCCTGAGCAAACTAAAGTTGAACCTAATATTGCTATGGTTAAAGATCTCTTGGCTGATAATATCGATGGGCATGTTATTTACTTCTGTGATGAAACTGCTAGAATTGCTAGACCTGATACTAAAAATAAAAATAGACTTGTTGTAGGCATGCCTGTTATTTCTGTTAAAATAGGAGATCATTATTATCATGGCTTGTGTGATATGGGTGCTAGTGCAAGTGCAATACCTCATTCTTTATACCAAGAAATTATGCATGATATTGCACCCTCTGAGTTAGAAGATATTGATGTTACAATTAAGCTTGCCAATAGAGATACTATTTCACCAGCCGGGATTGTTAGAGATGTTGAAGTCTTGTGTGGGAAAGTTAAATATCCTGCTGATTTTCTTGTTCCTGCTTCCCCACAAGATAGCTTTTGTCCCATTATATTTGGTAGACCCTTCTTGAATATCGTTAATGCCAGGATAGACTGCGAAAAGGATGTTGTTACTATTGGTTTAGGGGATATGTCTCACGAGTTTAATTTTGCTAAATTTCGTAGACAACCCCGTGATGAGGAATTACCTAGTAAAGATGAAATTATTGGTCTTGCTTCAATCGCCGTGCCTCCTAGTGATCCTTTAGAACAATATTTGCTAGACCATGAAAATGATATGTTTATGAATGAAAGAAGGGAAATAGATGAAGTATTCTTTAAAGAGAGACCTATTTTGAAACACAATTTTCCTGTTGAAATCCTAGGGGATCCTCCTCCACCCAAGGGTGATCCCGTGTTTGAGCTTAAACCATTACCTGATACTCTTAAATATGCTTATCTTGATGAAAAGAAGATATATCCTGTTATTATTAGTACTAACCTTTCAGAGCATGAAGAAAAGAAATTATTGAAAACTCTGAAGAAGCACTGTGCTGCTATTGGATATACTCTTGATGATCTTAAGGGCATTAGTCCCACTCTATGCCAGCACAAAATAAAATTGGAGAAGGACTCTAAACCAGTTGTTGATCACCAACGACGGTTGAATCCTAAGATGAAAGAAGTGGTAAGAAAAGAAATACTAAAGCTTCTGGAGGCAGGTATAATTTATCCCGTTGCCGATAGTCAGTGGGTAAGTCCTGTCCATTGTGTCCCTAAGAAGGGAGGTATTACCGTTGTTCCTAATGATAAAGATGAATTGACCCCACAAAGATTTGTTATAGGTTATAGGATGGTAATTGATTTTCGTAAATTAAATAAAGCTACTAAAAAGGATCATTACCCTTTACCTTTTATTGATCAAATGCTAGAAAGATTATCCAAACATACACATTTTTTCTTTCTAGATGGTTATTCCGGTTTCTCTCAAATACCTGTGTCAAAAGAGGATCAAGAAAAGACCACCTTTACTTGCCCTTTCGGTACCTTTGCTTATAGATGTATGCCTTTTGGTTTATGTAATGCACCTGCTACCTTTCAAAGATGCATGATGGCTATATTCTCTGATTTTTGTGAAAAGATTGTTGAGGTTTTCATGGATGATTCCTCCGTTTATGGAACTTCTTTTGATGATTGCTTGAGCAACCTTGATCGAGTTTTGCAGAGATGTGAAGAAACTAACCCTGTCTTGAATTGGGAGAAGTGCCACTTTATGGTTAATGAAGGTATTGTCTTGGGGCATAAAATTTCTGAAAGAGGTATTGAAGTTGATAAAGCTAAAGTTGATGCTATTGAAAAGATGTTGTGTCCCAAGGACATTAAAGGTATAAGAAGCTTCCTTGGTCATGCCGGTTTTTATAGGAGGTTCATTAAGGACTTCTCTAAAATTTCTAGGCCTCTGACTAATCTTTTACAAAAAAGGTAGTCCTTTTGTCTTTGATGATGATTGTATAGAAGCATTTGAAATACTTAAGAAAGCCTTGATTTTTGCACCTATCGTTCAGCTACCTGATTGGAATTTACCCTTTGAAATTATGTGCGATGCTAGTGATTATGCTGTAGGTGCTGTTCTAGGACAAAGAGTTGATAAGAAATTAAATGTTATTCAGTATGCTAGTAAAACTCTAGACAGTGCCCAGAGAAATTATGCTACTACTGAAAAAGAATTTTTAGCAGTTGTATTTGCTTGTGATAAGTTCAGACCTTATATTGTTGATTCTAAAGTAACTGTTCACACTGATCATGCTGCTATTAAATATCTTATGGAGAAGAAAGATGCTAAACCTAGACTTATTAGATGGGTTCTCTTGCTACAAGAATTTGATTTGCATATTATTGATAGAAAGGGAGCTGAGAACCCCGTTGCAGACAACTTGTCTAGGTTAGAGAATGTTCTTGATGACCCACTACATATTGATGATAGCTTTCCTGATGAACAATTAGCTTTCATAAATGCTTCTCGCACTGCTCCATGGTATGCTAATTACATTGTTGCTAAATTTATACCACCTAGTTTCACATGCCAGCAAAAGAAAAAGTTTTTCTATGATTTAAGACATTACTTCTGGGATGACCCACATCTTTATAAAGAAGGAGTAGATGGTGTTATTAGACGTTGTATACCTGAGCATGAACAGGAACAGATCCTACGCAAGTGTCACTACGAGGCCTATGGAGGACACCACGCTGGAGATAGAACTGCACATAAGGTATTGCAATCCGGTTTTCATTGGCCTACTCTCTTTAAAGATGCCCGTAAGTTTGTCTTGTCTTGTGATGAATGTCAAAGAATTGGTAATATTAGTAGACATCAAGAAATGCCTATGAATTATTCACTTGTTATTAAACCATTTGATGTCCGGGGCTTTGGTTATATGGGACCGTTTCCTTCCTCTAATGGGTATACACATATTTTAGTTGCTGTTGATTACGTTACTAAGTGGGTAGAAGCTATTCCAACTAGTAGTGCTGATCATAACACCTCTATTAAGATGCTTAAAGAAGTTATTTTTCCGAGGTTTGGAGTCCCTAGATATTTAATGACTGATGGTGGTTCACATTTTATTCATGGTGCCTTTCGTAAAATGCTTGCTAAGTATGATGTTAATCATAGAATTATGTCTCCGTATCACCCGCAGTCTAGTGGTCAAGTAGAATTGAGTAATAGAGAGCTCAAATTAATTTTGCAAAAGACTGTTAATAGATCTAGAAAGAATTGGTCCAAGAAACTTGATGATGCATTATGGGCCTATAGAACTGCATATAAAAATCCTATGGGTATGTCTCCGTATAAAATGGTTTATGGAAAAGCATGTCACTTACCTCTCGAACTAGAACATAAGGCATATTGGGCTATTAAAGAGCTCAATTATGATTTCAAACTTGCCGGTGAGAAGAGGCTATTTGACATTAAGCTCACTTGATGAATGGAGAACCCAAGCCTATGAGAATGCCAAACTGTTTAAGGAAAAGTTAAAAGATGGCCTGACAAAAGGATACAAAAGCGTGAGTTTAATGTAGGTGATTATGTGTTGCTATTCAACTCTCGTTTAAGATTTTTTGCAGGAAAACTTCTCTCTAAATGGGAAGGTCCTTACGTTATCAAGGAGGTCTATCGTTCTGGTGCCATAAAAATAAACAACTTCGAAGGCACAAATCCGAAGGTGGTGAACGGTCAAAGAATCAAACATTATATCTCAGGTAATCCTATAAATGTTGAAACTAATGTTATTGAAACCGTAACCCCAGAGGAATAATAAGGGACACTTTCCAGAACGTTTCAGACTCTGAAAAGGAATAGGTATGTGGAACAGTAAGTAAACCGACTCCAAAACAGTTCTAATAGTAATTTTTCTCTGTTTTGGAATATTTAAGAAAATAGGAAAATAAGAAGCAGTCCGGGAAGGACATAAGGTGTCCACGAGGGTGGAGGGCGCGCTCTCCGGACTCCGTTTTCTTGCACGACACTTCTTTTGGTCGGTAAAAATTCATTATATAATCTCCCGAAGGTTTTGAGCACCGTATCACGCAAATATCCTCTGTTTTTGTTTCGAGCTGTTTTCTGCCAGAGTTGTCAAGGCCAGGCATCATGTCGTCCCCCTCCTCCAACAATGAGGATAACGATGCTTGGCTAATGGAGATAGAGCTGAAGAGAGAAGAACCCGGGAGATCAACAAGGATGATGGAATCAAGAAGGCCATGGAGGATCAAGCTCCGGCAGCAGAAGAAGAAGACATCCTTCAACCTCATCACAATCTTCTTCCCCAACTGAGATCGAAGCTTTCAAGATGATTGAGTTAGCTCGTATACAAAATAAGTATCTCACACGTGAAAATATTTTGTTGAAGGAGCATATCACCGCACTCAAGGGCATTATCCGCAAATTGGAGGATCTCCTACGCTCGATGTGCGACTATCCATCATCACCACCCCCGAGGAAAGAGATATAATCACATGGGTATGGGCACTCCCCTTGGCAACTGCCAAGCTTGGGGGAGGTGCCCCGGTATCGTATCACCATCACACTCCTATCATTATCGTTTTTCTTAGTTCGATCCTTTTGGTAATATCTTGATCTAGTAGAATAAAGTTTTAGTATGATTTAGTTTTGAATTTTGCTTTATGATCCCTCTATGTAATCGAGTCCGTGAGCTATATATAATAAAGATTAGTGTTGAGTCGAGGGCTTGATTATTTTGCTATGATCTTGAGGGAATTAAAGAAAATAGAAAGAATAAAAAGAAATAAAGAGATCATATTGATCTTATGGAGAGTAATGACTTCTCATATAAAGAGTATGATGATTAAAAGTTGTTGAGAGTTGACAAACATAGTTTTGGTCATCGTTGCAATTAATAGGAAGTAATAAAGAAAGAGAGGTTTTCACATATAAATATACTATCTTGGACATCTTTTATGATTGTGAGCACTCATTAAAATATGACATGCTAAAGAGTTGACGTTGGACAAGGAAGACAACGTAATGGGTTATGTTTTCTTATATCCGAAATAAAGTATATTGTCATGGATCATCCAACATGTTGAGCTTGCCTTTCTCCCTCATGCTAGCCAATTCTTTGCACCAAGTAGAGATACTACTTGTGCTTCCAAATATCCTTAAACCCAGTTTTGCCATGAGAGTCCACCATATCTACCTATGGATTGAGTAAGATCCTTCAAGTAAGTTGTCATTGTTGCATGCAATAAAAATTGCTCTCTAAATATGTATGATTTATTAGTGTGGAGAAAATAAGCTTTATACGATCTTGTGATATGGAAGCAATAAAAGCGACGGACTGCATAATAAAGGTCCATATCACAAGTGGCAATATAAAGTGAAGTTCTTTCGCATTAAGATTTTGTGCATCCAACCATAAAAGCACATGACAACCTCTGCTTCCCTCTGTGAAGGGCCTATCTTTTATTCTTGTCTCATACCTTATACAAGAGTCATGGTGATCTTCACCTTTCCTTTTTACATTTTATCATTTGGCAAGCACCTTGTGTTGGAAAGATCCTGATATATATATCCACTTGGATGTAAGTTAGCATGAACTATTATTGTTGACATTACCCTTGAGGTAAAAGGTTGGGAAGCAACACTATAATCCCTATCTTTCTCTGTGTCCGATTAAAACTCCATACCCATAAGTATTGCGTGAGTGTTAGCAATTGTGAAAGACTAAATGATAGTTGAGTATGTGGACTTGCTGAAAAGCTCTTACATAGACTCTCCGATGTTATGATAAATTGCAATTGTTTCAATGACCAAGATTATAGTTTGTTAGTTCTCAATGAAGTTTCTGATTCATACTTGACATTGTGAATAGATTATTACTTGAGCATAAGGAATCATATGACAATATCCATATATGTTGCTGTTATAAGAATGATCATGATGCCCTCATGTCCGTATTTTATTTTATCGACACCTCTATCTCTAAACATGTGGACATATTTATCGTTATCGGCTTCCGCTTGAGGACAAGCGAGGTCTAAGCTTGGGGGAGTTGATACGTCCATTTTGCATCATGCTTTTATATCGATATTTATTGCATTATGGGCTGTTATTACATGTTTTGTCACAATACTTATGCCTATTCTCTCTTATTTTACAAGGTTTACATGAAGAGGGAGAATGCCGGCAGCTGGAATTCTGGGCTGGAAAAGGAGCAAATATTAGAGACCTATTCTGCACAACTCCAAAAGTCCTGAAACTCCACGGAAGTCATTTTTGGAATTAATAAAAAATACTGAGTGAGGAAAGTACCAGAGGGGGCCTCCCACCATCCACGAGGGTGGGGGCGCGCCCTACCCCCCTGGGCGCGCGCCCCTGCCTCGTGGGGCCCCTGGCAGGCCTCCGATGCCCATCTTCTGCTATATGAAGTCTTTTACCCTGGAAAAAATCATAAGCAAGCTTTCGGGATGAAACGCCGCCCCCACGAGGAGGAACCTTGGCGGAACCAATCTAGGGCTCCGGCATAGCTGTTCTGCTGGGGAAACTTCCCTCCGGGAGGGGGAAATCATCACCATCATCATCAGCAACGATCCTCTCATCGGGAGGTGGTCGATCTTCATCAACATCTTCACCAGCACCATCTCCTCTCAAACCCTAGTCCATCTCTTGTATCCAATCTTTGTATCAAAACCTCAGATTGGTACCTGTGGGTTGCTAGTAGTGTTGATTACTCCTTGTAGTTGATGCTAGTTGATTTACTTGGTGGAAGATCATATGTTTAGATCCTTTATGCATATTAATACCCCTCTGATTATGAACATGAATATGATTTGTGAGTAGTTACGTTTGTTCCTGAGGACATGGGAGAAGTCTTGCTATAAGTAGTCATGTGAATTTGGTATTCGTTCGATATTTTGATGAGATGTATGTTGTCTCTCCTCTAGTGGTGTCATGTGAACGTCGACTACATGACACTTCACCATTGTTTGGGCCTAGAGGAAGGCATTGGGAAGTAATAAGTAGATGATGGGTTGCTAGACTGACAGAAGCTTAAACCCTAGTTTATGTGTTGCTTCGTAAGGGGCTGATTTGGACCCATATGTTTCATGTTATGGTTAGGTTTACCTTAATACTTCTTTTGTAGTTGCGGATGCTTGCAATAGGAGTTAATCATAAGTGGGATGCTTGTCCAAGGAAGGACAGCACCCAAGCACCAGTCCACCCACATACCAAATTATCAAAGTAACGAACGCGAATCATATGAGCGTGATGAAAACTAGCTTGACGATAATTCCCATGTGTCCTTGGGAGCGTTTTCCTTCATATAAGAGTTTTTCCAGGCTTGTCCTTTGCTACAAAAAGGATTGTGCCATCTTGCTGCACTTTATTTACTCTTGTTACTTGTTACCCGTTACAAATTAACTTATCACAAAACTATCTGTTACCGATAATTTCAGTGCTTGCAGAGAATACCTTACTGAAAACCACTTGTCATTTCCTTCTGCTCCTCGTTGGGTTCGACACTCTTACTTATCGAAAGGACTACGATAGATCCCCTACACTTGTGGGTCATCACTGTCTCTAATGCATAACCCCAAAACGATAGTGATAAATCGGTAAGAGACATCATAGATCGCACCATATCTAATAAAGTACGGTTACGATGTTCGGACACACCATTACACTATGGTGTTCCAGGTGGCATGAGTTGTGAAACTATTTCACATTGTTTTAAATGAAGGCCAAATTCGTAACTCAAATATTCGCCTCCGCGATCAGATCGTAGAAACTTTATTTTCTTGTTACGATGATTCTCCACTTCACTCTAAAATTCTTTGAATTTTTCAAATGTTTCAGACTTGTGTTTCATTAAGTAGATATACCCATATATGCTCAAATCATCTGTGAAGGTCAGAAAATAACGATACCCGCCGCGTGCCTCAACACTCATCGGACCGCATACATCGGTATGTATTATTTCCAATAAGTCATTGGCTCGGTCCATTGTTCCAGAGAACAGAGTTTTAGTCATGTTGCCTGTGAGGCATGGTTCGCAGGTATCAATTGATTCATCATCAAGTGATTCCAAAAGTCCATCTGCATGGAGTTTCTTCATGCGCTTTACACCAATATGACCTAAACGGCAGTGCCACAAATATGTTTCACTATCATTATCAACTTTGCATCTTTTGGCATCAATATTATGAATATGTGTATCACCATAATCGAGATTCAACAAAAATAGACCACTCTTCAAGGGTGCATGACCATAGAAGATATTACTCATATAAATAGAACAACCATTATTCTCTAATTTAAATGAATAACCGTCTCGCATTAGACAAGATCCAGATATAATGTTCATGCTCAACGCTGGCACCAAATAACAATTATTCAGGTCTAAAACTAATCCCGAAGGGTAGATGTAGAGGTAGCGTGCCGACGGCGATCACATCGACCTTGGAACCAATCCCGACGCGCATCGTCACCTCATCCTTAGCCAATCTTCGTTTAATCCATAGCCCTTGTTTCGAGTTGCAAATTTGAGCAATCGAACCAGTATCAAATACCCAGGCGCGACTACGAGCAATAGTAAGGTACACATCAATAACATGTATATCAAATATACCTTTGTTCACTTTTCCATCCTTATTATCCGCCAAATACTTGGGGCAGTTCCACTTCCAGTGACCAGTACCTCTGTAGTAGAAGCACTCAGTTTCAGGCTTGGGTCCAGCTTTGGGTTTCTTCCCGGAAGTGGCAACTTGCTTGCCATTCTTCTTGAAGTTCCCCTTCTTTCCCTTGCCCTTTTTCTTGAAACTAGTGGTCTTGTTAATGATCAACACTTGATGCTCCTTCTTGAATTCTACCTCCGCAGCTTTGAGCATTGCGAAGAGCTCGGGAATTGTCTTCTCCATCCCTTGCATATTATAGTTCATCACGAAGCCTTTGTAGATTGGTTGCAGTGATTGGAGAACTCTGTCAATAACACTATCATCTGGAAGATTAACTCCCAGCTGAGTCAAGTGATTATGATATCCAGACATTCTGAGTATGTGTTCACTGACAAAACTGTTCTCCTCCATCTTGCAACTATAGAATATGTTGGAGACTTCATATCTCTCAACTCGGGCATTTGCTTGAAATATTAACTTCAACTCCTGGAACATCTCATATGCTCCATGACATTCAAAACGTCTTTGAAGTCCCGATTCTAAGCCATAAAGCATGGCACACTGAACTATCGAGTAGTCATCAGATCGAGCTTGCCGGATGTTCATAACATCAGCATCTGCTCCTGCAGCAGGCCTTTCACTAGCGGTGCATCAAGGACATAATTCTTCTGTGCAGCAATGAGGATAATCCTCAAGTTATGGACCCAGTCCGTATAGTTTCTACCATCATCTTCCAACTTAGCTTTCTCTAGGAACGCATTAAAATTCAAGGGAACGGTAGCACGGGTCATTGATCTACAACATAGATATGCAAAAACTATCAGGACTAAGTTCATGATAAATTAAGTTCAATTAATCATATTACTTAAGAACTCACACTTAGATAGACATCCCTCAAGTCATCTAAATGATATGTGATCTAAATCAACTAAACCATGTCCGATCATCACGTGAGATGGAGTAGTCATCAATGGTGAACATCTCTATATTGATGATCTACTATATGATTCGCGTTCGACCTTTCGGTCTCCAGTGTTCCGAGGCCATGTCTGTGCATGCCAGGCTCGTCATGTTTAACACGAGTATTCCGCATGTGCACAACTGTCTTTCACCCGTTGTATTTGAACGTAGAGTCTATCACACCCGATCATCACGTGGTGTCTCAACACGACGAACTGTCGCAATGGTGCATACTCAGGGAGAACACTTATACCTTGCAATTTAGTTAAGGGATCATCTTATAATGCTACCGCCGTACTAAGAAAAATAAGATGCATAAAAGATAAACATCACATGCAATCAAAATATGTGACATGATATGGCCATCATCATCTTGTGCTTTTGATCTCCATCCCCAAAGCATCGTCATGATCTCCATCGTCACCGGCTTGACACTTTGATCTCCATCGTAGCGTCGTGGTCGTCTCGCCAACTATTGCTTCTACAACTATCGCTAACGCATAGTGATAAAGAAAAGCAATTACATGGCGTTTGCATTTCATACAATAAAGAGACAACCATAAGGCTCCTGCTGGTTGCCAGTAACTTTTACAAAACATGATCATCTCATACAATAACGTATATCACATCATGTCTTGACCATATCACATCACAACATGCCCTGCAAAAACAAGTTAGGCGTCCTCTACTTTGTTGATGCAAGTTTTACGTGGCTGCTACGGGCTTCTAAAAAGAACCGTTCTTACCTACGCATCAAAACCACAACGGTGATTTATCAAGTTTGCTGTTTTAACCTTCAACAAGGACCGGCCGCAGTAAAATTCGATTCAACTAAAGTAGGAGAAACAGACACCCGCCAGCCACCTTTATGCAAAACTAGTTGCATGTCCGTCGGTGTAACCGGTCTCATGAACGTGGTCATGTAAGGTTGGTCCGAGCTGCTTCATCCAACAATACCGCTGAATCAAAATAAGACATTGGTGGTAAGCAGTATGACGATGACCGCCCATAACTCTTTGTGATCTACTCGTGCATATCATCTACGTATACACCTGGCTCGGATGCCACTGTTGGGAAACGTAGCATGCAATTTCAAAAAAATTCATGCGCTCACGCAAGATCTATCTAGGAGATGCATAGCAACGAGAGGGGGAGAGCATCTTCATACCCGTGAAGATCGCAAAGCAGAAGCATTTATCAACGCGGTTGATGTAGTCGTACACCTTCACGATCCGTCCCGATCAAGTACCGAACGTACAGCACACGTTCAACTCGATGATGTCCTTGCCTTCTTGATCCAGCAAGACGGGTGAAGTAGTAGATGAGTTCCGGCAGCATGACGGCGTGGTGACGGTGTTGGTGAAGAACAATCTCCGCAGGGCTTCGCCAAGCACAACAGAAACTATGACGGAGGATAAACTAGAGGAGACAGGGTTGCCGGCACACGGCTTGGTGATTCTTGATGTGTCTAGGGTGCTAGCCCTGCCCCTCTATTTATATGTTGAGCCTTGGGGTCGAAACTTGGAGTAAAAGCCTCCTCAAAGTCGGTTTTACCCGAAAGGCAAGAGTCCTTCTCGGACTCCAGGACCAGACATGGCCCCTGGACTCTGCAAAACTTCCTTTTGCGCTTTCCAAAAACCTCGTGGGCTTTCCCCTTTGGCCCAAATAAAGTGTTCTCATACCCAAACATTTCAGGAAACATCCAAAACCCCTTCCGGTGAATTCCGGAACCCTTTCGGAGGCCAAACACTATTATCCCATATACAATATTTACCTCCGGAGCATTCCGGAGCTCCTCGTCATGTCCGTGATCACATCCGGGACTCCGAACAACATTCAGTCACCAACATACATAACTCATATAATACTATATCGTCAACGAACGTTAAGCGTGCGGACCCTACGGGTTTGAGAACTATGTAGACATGACCGAGACACCTCTCCGGTCAATAACCAATAGCGGAACCTGGATGCCCATATTGGCTCCCACATATTCTACGAAGATCTTTATCGATCGAACCTTATGACAACATACGTTATTCCCTTTGTCCATCCGTATGTTACTTGCCCGAGATCCAATCGTCGGTATCTTCATACCTAGTTCAGTCTCGTTACCGGCAAGTCTCTTTACTCGTTCCGTAATACATCATCCTGCAACTAACTCATTAGTCACTTTGCTTGCAAGGCTTCTTATGATGTGTATTACCAAGAGGGCCCAGAGATACCTCTCCGATACTTGGAGTGACAAATCCTAATCTTGATCTACGCCAACTCAACAAACACCTTCGGAGATACCTGGAGAGCATCTTTATGATCACCCAGTTATGTTGTGACGTTTGATAGCACACAAGGTATTCCTCCGGTATCCAGGAGTTGCATAATCTCATAGTCGAAGGAATATGTATTTGACATGAAGAAAGCAATAGCAATAAACTGAACGATCATTATGCTAAGCTAACGGATGGGTCTTGTCCATCACATCATTCTCCTAATGATGTGATCCCGTTATCAAATGACAGCTCATGTCCATGGTCAGGAAACGTTAATCATCTTTGATCAACGAGCTAGTCAAGTAGAGGCTTACTAGGGACACAGTGTTTGTCTATGTATTCACACATGTATTTAGGTTTCCGATCGATACAATTCTCGCATGAATAATAAACATTTATCATGAATAAGGAAATATAAAATAACAACTTTATTATTCCCTCTAGGGCATATCTCCTTCAGTAACCATTTCTTCGCAGATCTCGTAACACCAACAATTCAAAAAAGACAAGGAACAAACAATGCAAGGCACAGATCAGGTCACATCACCTCGCGGAAGGTGAAGCGCTCGTTGAAGACCAAGGCGAGTCCATATATTGTGTTTTTTTGGGGCCAATATTTAACACCATTTTGCTCAGTTTCACATATTGGATCCATGCTTGTGGCCAACCAGTGGCAAGATTGAATCAACAAAACATTTTCAAAGGGTGTGAATGCAGGACCTTTTGGCTTGACTACCTTCTTCCACTTTGCCCGACTTTAACAAAGGGGAATTGGTCCCATGTCAAAATGCAAATGTTCTTGACCACTAATAAAGTTTAGCATTATTTCGTCTTACAATATGCATCACAATTAAACTATCATCCCTGGATTGATTGAATGGTATGTGCAACAAATGAATCAACCAATGCAAATGTCATATGGGGGCAAAGAATGTACCGGATCTTGGGTATATCATCAAACAACATGTGGGCATGCCCGACGCAGGCCTTGCGCGAGGTTGTCGGCTGCCTTTGAAGTTGTGGCGAGTCATTCACCGTCTCGTCGGCGTCGGTGTCTTCCAGAAAGCTATTCAGGATGCCCAACCACTGGGAGGCCAAAACGGAGTTGGGCTCTACCGACGATTTCTTCTTTCCCGCGGCCACTATGGACGGATCGGTCGCGGTAGCCAGACCAGATGCACCCAAGTCCATCTTCATATCACCGGCCGTCCGCATCGGCCCTCTCCGCGGCTACCTTCTATGTCACTTCATGCCCGCACTGCTTCCTTCGGCGCTCCCTCCGGGCTACGTTCTCCATCTTGCAACTGGCCCTTACGGACGAGACTGCCACAGACTCCACCAAGGCATCATCCATGCTGATGATGGCAGCCATGATACTCGGAGACGACATATGCGACATCATACAAGGGTGGCGGCACGGACGCGAGAAATGCAGGTCAATTTGGAGCGGAATTGAAATGGGTCCGGCCTATCGGATCGTCATGCCGGATGCGTCAACGCGTCCCCCTATCCACCCCACATATAGGCTGGGTATGATGGTGTCGGTCAGCCCTAACGTTTGGGCTGAGTTTGCCATGTCCGATTGAGGCACGATTGTGCCTCTCTTATAGCAAGGCAGTAGGAGCGCTCACCTGAAGGCCCCGCGCCAATAGGCCGGCCTAGCACAGGAGCCATAAACGCTCGTATTGTTTTTGCATTTTTTGTTTTCTTTCCTTCTTTTTTCACTTTTACATATTTGGAAATATTATATACATATATATATTAAAAAACTTTACATAAAATTAAAAAAAATGATGCTCATGCATTTGAAAATTGTTAAACCTGTACAGAAAAATGCTTCTAATGTATATGAAGAAAATCATATCAAAACAAAAAAGATGAAAAATGTTAAACATGACTAAAAATGTTCCTAGTGTATAAAAATATATACAAGGTGTATGTAAAATGCACAATATGTATGAAAAGAGTAGGCATCAAAACATAAATAAAAAATGTTAATCATGTATTTAAAAAAGCTAAGCATGTATAAAAAATCTAATGTCTACAAAAATGTACAACGTGTATGGAAAAAGTAGGCATCAAAACATAAAAATGAAAACTATTAATCATCTATTTGAAAAATGTTAAACATGTATTGAACTATGTTCCTGATGTATACAAAGAATGTAGAAGGTGTATGTAAAAAAGTAGACATCAAAGAAATATAAAAAATATTAATCATTTTAATAAATATTATTATTATGTGTATAAAAAATGCTCTTCATGAATATAAAAATGTACAATGTGTATGTAAAAGGAAAATAGGCATCAAAACATATATTTGAAGAAATGTCAATCGTGTATTTGTAAACTGTTAAATGTGTATTAAAAAATGTACCTGATATTCATGAAAAATGTTGACTTGTGTTTAATAAACCCAAAGAAAAATGAGAAAGCAGCAAAAGAAAAGCCAAAACCAAAACTGCAAACATAGAACTGGTTGTAGTTCATGCCAGTGATGGTGTCAGCGGCGGCCGGCATACATGCCAAGCACAGAAAAAAGGGGGTCTCTCTTGGTCGTAGTTCATGCCGGCAAATATGCCAGCGGTCGGCACCCATGCCAACACACAAAAAATACTCCTCTCTCAGCCATAGTTCGTGCATCCCGGCCGTAGATCATGTTGGCCCACACGCCGGCATACAAAAAACTCATGTCTTTGCCATTGTTCATCCATTTATCTCGAGCATCTCCTTTGGTTCTTCTCGGATCAAACTCTATCTCGACGGCTGCCGGCACGGGGAATGTCGGTGGGTGCTCACACACTTCCGGCAAGCCACCCCTAGATGACCCGGAGAAGCGGAACGCGCCCGGGACGTGTTGAGGTAGAACCCGCACACTGGCGGCGGCGTGGAGGTACACGACGACTCTGGATGTGGCGGGAGCCCAACCGACGAGCCTACACTGGCTGCGGTGGCGGCGACGTGGAGGTACGCGACGACTCTGGATGTGGCGGGAGCCCAACCGACGAGCCTACGCGACGACTCTGGATGTGGCGGGAGCCCAACCGACGAGCCTACACTGGCTGCGTCGGCGGCGGCGAGAATGGCCGGCTTACCACGAATCCCGAGCATGAGAAGGACACGCTGGGTGATATGCGCGATGAGCAGATCATTCTTCACGACGACGACCTTGCGCCGCGCGGGCTGTGGCGCGGGTGGCGATGACATCTTTTATTCTGCGGCTACCTTCCTCCGGCCAGCTCTCTTCTCCGACTCGGCGGCCCTTTGCTCCGGCGTCAGCTCCTTCTTAGGGCGGGCAGCCACGCCGTCGACAGTGGCCGGCGGGAGGGAGGCGGCGGCGTGGTTTGGCGGGTCGGCCATAGCATGAGGGGACTAGGGGAGGAAATGAAGTGGTTGTGCAACCGACTGGCGGACTAGGGGAGGACAAGGGCGGGTGTCGTGCGTCTTGTCCACGGCAACGAAAAATCAGCTTAAATTTGTGCCAGTAGCAATGAGTCGCTCCAGACAAAAAAACAAACACACCTCCGTTTACGTCGACACGTTAGGCCGCGTTATTTGTCCGCAACTATAAAGAGACGAGGCCGGACAAAATAGCAAAACGAGGCCGGACGAAATGGGTCATCGCTTTGGAGATAGATATAGGTCCCGCGGTTCGATGGGATGGCCGGCCGGACATCTTCACACCTAGAGTCGCTACGGAAAACTAAAGCGCATCGTGGATCACTCCTTGCGGGAAGGCAGCTGCTAATCTGCCAAGCCCGGCCGCCGGCCTGAAACTCGACCCTCTTCTGCTAAAATTCAGCGGCACTTCCTCCGCCGAGTGAATAAACAACGACGAGGGCGCCCGACGAGGCGCCGAGTGTTAAATCCGCACGCAAGCACCGCGTCCCGGTCAGACACCAACCAACCAACCAGCTCCGAGGTCCCACAATCCACGCCCCGCAGCCGGCCACGATGTGCACCCTGGAGCAGCGCGGCCGCGTGTTCGTCCTCACCCTCACGGGCGACGGCGAGCACCGCCTGGGCCACCCGCTCATCGCCTCCATCCGCTCCGCGCTCGCCTCCGTGCTCGCGGCGGCCCAGGCCCAGCCCCAGGGCCCGGGGGCGGCCCTGGTGACCGTCGCCGAGGGCCGCTTCTTCTCCAACGGGCTCGACGTCGGGCGGGCGGGCGGCTCCCGCGCGCGGCTCCGGGAGCTCGTCGACGCGTTCCGCCCCATCGCCGCCGACCTGCTGGCGCTCCCCATGCCCACCGTGGCCGCCGTCACGGGCCACGCCTCCGCCGCCGGGCTCCTCCTCGCGCTCTGCCACGACTACCGCCTCATGCGCGCCGACCGCGGCGTGCTCTACATGGGCCTCCCGCTCCCGCCCTACGTCGCGCGCCTGCTCCGCGCCAAGATTACCCAGGCGCACGCGCTCCGGGACGTCGCGCTGCGCGGGAGGAAGCTCAGGGCGCCCGAGGCCAGGGAGATGGGGATCGTCGACGCCGTCTGCGCCGGCGCGCCCGAGACCGCCGCCGAGGCCGTCAAGCTCGCCGAGCAGCTCGCGGCCAGGGAGTGGGACGGCGCCGTGTACGCGTCCATCAGGGTCTCCACGTTCCCCGATGCGTGCAGGGCCGTCGGGATTGCCGTGGAGAGCGACGAGGAGAAGAGCAGGCACTTCGCTTCCAGACTCTGATCAGGGGAGATGGGGAGGTCAGTCTCCTCTGCAACTCTGTATCCCCAGTCTCTGACGAGGTGTTTGCTGAACTTTCTGAATAATGGAGATCGCTATTCTCTACTTGTAGTACCTGAGAGTAGCTTCGATCTGATTCAGGTCATCACAAGACACAGCTAGAGGGCTCACTCTAATTGTGCTTAGCATTTTGTTTTGTTTGTATAATTCCAGTTAGAGATGAAGCGGCACAATCTGCGAGCAAGGCGTGAGTACCCGAGCTATTAGCTGTGCTTAACTAACACTATGTACAGCCTTGTGAAATCTGAATACGACTGCACCAAGATTTGTCTCATCATAGTTCTTGCCTACAATCTTTCTTCAAGCTCCTGAACGGACCTGCCTTTTCTCCTGCAGAGTGTCTCTCTTGTATTCTGCAACTGTACATTGATCAACCGTCGATGATCTGAATGAAGCAGGCACTACATACTACTTCTGCAGACGTTGTATTTCTCTTGCTTTGGAAGTGTGAAATAAACAGAATGCCTGTGTGTGTGACTGTTGGACTGATTATTTTGCTGCTGCTGCAGTGAGATTCTCATCTACAAAATCGACATATGACGTGCCAGGATGCATTTTGTTCTTTCGATATTTTTTCTTTATTGGAACCATGTGAAAGACGAGATTGATTGACCACACAATCGTGGGTTTCCTGTTGTCTCATATTAATAGAAGAGTTTACAAGACGTACATGGAAACTATCAATACAAATCCTACCCATAATGGCCTGATTATATGGAAACATACAGGCTCCAAATATGGTAGAGTATAAGCGAATATACAGGCATATTTGGTTTGCCTAACATCCCCCCTCAGTCACAGCGGGAGATTCTCGGACGCTGAGACTGGATCGAAAATCCAAGAACAAAGGTGATGGTAGGCCTTTGGTGAAAATGTCTGCGAACTGCCGCGAAGAAGGCACATGAAGAACTCGAATGTGCCCAAGCGCAACACGGTCGCGAACGAAGTGAAGATCAATCTCGATGTGTTTGGTGCGTTGGTGTTGAACCGGATTCGTGGACATGTACACCGCGGAGACATTGTCGCAGAAGACAATGGTGGCACTAGGGAGAGGGCGATGAAGCTCGTTGAGAAGTTGACGAAGCCAACTAGCTTCAGCAACAGCATTGGCAACGGCTCGATACTCGGCCTCGGCGCTAGAGCGAGAGACGGTGTGCTGACGCTTGGAGGACCAAGAGACAAGATTGTCACCAAGGAACACACAATAACCCGAAGTCGAACGACGGGTATCAGGACAGCTAGCCCAGTCAGCGTCAGTGTAGGCAATGAGACAGCCCGTGGTAGACGGCACAAGTTGGAGACCATGGTGTAAGGTGCCCTTGACGTATCGGAGAACACGCTTAACCAAGGACAGGTGTTGCTCGCGTGGGTCATGCATGTGAAGACAGATCTGCTGCACGGCATAGGCGATGTCTGGACGAGTGAACGTCAGGTACTGGAGAGCACCGGCAAGACTCCTGTATTATGTAGGATCATCCACGGGAGAACCAGCGGTAGCAGCAAGCTTAGGTGATGTGTCCACAGGTGTAGATGCAGGTCGGCAAGAGCTCATGCCAGCACGCTCGAGAATCTCGAGAGCGTACTGCGTCTGGGAAAGGAACATCCCACTGGAGTCACGACGAACGGCTAGACTGAGGAAGTGGTGTAGCTCACCCAAGTCAGTCATGGCAAACTCGGCGCTGAGAGCTGTGATGACACGCTCAAGCAGAGTCGATGAAGATGCTGTGAGAATGATGTCATCGACGTAGAGGAGTAGGTATGTCGTACCAAAAAGACCATCCAGGATGAAGAGCGAAGTATCCGACTTGGAGCAGGTGAAGCCGAAGGCGGTGATGAAAGTCGCGAAGCGTTGGTACCATGCACGGGGAGCTTGTTTCAGACCATAGAGCGCACGGTTGAGACGACGCACATGATTAGGCCGGGCAGAATCAACAAACCCCGTGGGCTGGTGACAGAAAACCACTTCGGAAAGTCTCCCGTGAAGAAAGGCGTTCTTGACATCAAGTTGACGAATCTTCCAATTGAGGGAGAGAGCAACAGAGAGAATAACCCGGATTGCTGCCGGTTTGACAACCGGGCTGAAGGTCTCTCCAAAGTCCACACCGTGCTCCTGAGAAAACCCGCGCAACACCCAACGTGCTTTGTAGCGATCTAGGGTGCCATCGGGCTTGAACTTGTGGCGAAATACCCATTTGCCGGAGACAACGTTGGCATTGTTGGGAGGATGCACAAGATCCCAAGTGTCGTTGGCGAGAAGAGCACCGTACTCTTCGGTCATGGCGGCGAGCCAGTTTGGGTCCTTAAGAGCACCCCGAACAGACTTGGGAATCGGCGATGGAGAGGCGATGGTGTCGACGTGGAGGTGAGCGGATAAAGATCACCCGTGCTACTGCACCTGAGAATCACGGCCCCTGTCTTGAGATCCTTCACAGAAAAACCCCAAGGGTCAAATTCAACCGAACAGAGATTATCAGTGGTAAATTGCCGAACAGAAATTAGATTCTTTACAATACATGGAGTAACAAGGACATCACGAAGAGTCAGACTACGAGTGGAATCAGAAGTAGGAAGGAAAACATGACCGGAGTTGGTGACAGGGATAGAGGAACCGTCACCAACAATAACATGCTTATGAGGAGGATTGGAGGAGAGTGAGTTGAGGTTACCAGCGTCCGAAGACATATGAGAAGAAGCTCATGTGTCCATGTGCCAGTCTGTTGGCGCGTGGAGGCTCATGGTGTTGAAGTAGCTCGCAAGGGCGGATGGATCCCATGTCGGGGCAGAGGCAGCGCCGTATGGAGGGTAGCCGGGATAAGAGGCCGTCGCGTGCTGGAGCGGTGCAGGCAGCGCCATGTAACCCTGGGCAGGAGTGCGGGGCACCGGGGCTGGGGGTCGTGGCCCCAGGAGACCGGCGGGGTTGCCATACCCAGCCGGGGATTAGGTGGTCGCGCCGTATCCACCGCCGACCATCGGGTACATGTGGATGGCCCCGGTCCAGGGGTTCTGCGGGCTCGGGAAAGGAGGGGCACCGCCGCCACCGTTCTTCTTCTTCTTGCCCTTGTACTTGCCGGTGACGTGGGGGTGGGTCGGTGGAGCGCCATAGCCGGAGTTACCGGCCTGAGTGTACTGCACGGGAGGGGCAGGGGCGTCGCGATGGTGACCTCCAGTTGATGGAGCAGAGTAGAAAGCTGTTGGGGAGGACGAGCGCGCGTTGGACGGCTTGAGCTCCTGGAGAAGGAGCATGTTCCTGAACTGAAGGAAGGTAGGGAGCGGCGTCAGGAGTGGCACGAGGGAAGCCACGCCCTCGTACTTCTCGTCAAGTCCCTTGATGGTGTTCCAGACGAGTGCGTCATCGCTGACCGCGGCACCCACGTCCGCGAGAGCATCCGCGGTTGTCTTCTGCTCGAGGCAGTAGGCGGTGATGGTCTTGTCGCCTTGCTCGATGTTGCGGAATTTCTGACCGAGGTAGCCAGCACGCGCCTGCTGGTTGTCGCGGAAGAGGGCGGTGATGCTCGTCAGGACAGCATAGGCCGTGGTCGTCTCCTCCATGACCATGTCTTGGATGTCGGCGGCGATAGACCCGTACAACCAAGAGAGGACGGTGGAGTCCAGCCGCAGCCATTCTGCATCGACCGGAGGGGCCACCGTGACGAGGTGATCGGCAAGGGCGTACTTGGTCACGGCGACGGTGAGGAAGTTGCGCCACTTGGTGAAGTTGGAGGCCTTGAGATCAAGCGTGACGGGGATCAGAGACTTGACGCTTTGGATGGCCGTGGCCTGCGCCCAGAGAGCAGCGAGGGGGTTGGTGCCGTCATCGGACATGGCGGCGGAAAGAGAGGTGTGGCGGTGTGGGCGGGTTGGAACCCTAGGGCGCCGGCGGTAGTAGAGAGGTGCGAAAGCGTGAAGTTGGGAGGAACGCGGAGCGGATACCATGAAAGACGAGATTGATTGACCACACAATCGTGGGTTTCCTGTTGTCTCATATTAATAGAAGAGTTTACAAGACGTACATGGAAACTATCAATACAAATCCTACCCATAATGGCCTGATTATATGGAAACATACCGGCTTCAAATATGGTAGAGTATAACCGAATATACAGGCATATTCGGTTTGCCTAACACCATGAGATCATGTTTGCGTAGGAGGACATGGATTCAAATCCAGTTTTGTAGGGAAAAATTGGCGGGTGTTCTACCTATTCATTTAAGATAGAAGTAAGACACAAGGGCTCATCCAGAGAGGCTCTTACTATGAGCTCCGAAAAACAAGGGAAAGAAGCGCCCGGCTGTAGATGCTCTTAGGAAGCCAGGTCTACCCAGTGCGGTCCGGTAACACTCACAGAGTCAGATTTACTCAATTCGGTTGTAGATGCTCTAAATAGTTCCACAAGCCAAGTTTAGGGCCTGATTTGCTCAGTCCGGTTGTATAGTTCCACAAGGCAAAACTTCACCAGGAGGGGCCGACTTCATCGGTCCAATGACCACACGAATAGATGGCAACCTACTGAACACGTGCTCCAGTAAAATACACGACTTTGCTTAAGACATGCGTTAAAACTTGTATGGTTCGTCAGCCCAGCGAGAGAAAACAGGTCTGAAGATTGTAAACTCTTATTCCCTCTGTCCGAAAAAACTTGTCCCTAGTGCTAGATACATTCATTTGAGGGACAAACTTTTTCGGACGGAGGGAGTACTTATAATACTCCTTCCTTCCCGAAATATAAGGCGTGGTTGACTTTACGGTCTTTGATACACGACTTTGACCACTAAAATATATTAAAGTATATTGATTGAACATTTATAAATAGCATTTCGTATTTGTCTTGCAAAACAATTTTACTTCATATGTATGTATACTAATTTTAGAGACATATAATACATGAAAATCATAGTCAAAGTTGTGCAACGAAGACCAGAAAAGTGAAACCACGCCTTATATTTTAGGGAGGAGGGAGTACAACAGTAAAAATACTGGATGAAGCATAAAGATTCCTCGCACAGCACAGGGGCAAACAAAACGCATGGAGTTCAAAGTTGCATCGCCTCACATGATGGCAGACTGGAGATCACTTCGTTTGTTTGTTTACAGCGGGTGAAATAGAGCGGGCAAACAACATGCCAAATGAATTTGGACTTGCTGATCCTCCATCTCATCTCAGGTACAAAATGGAACTAGTCTACGTTTGTAACTGTTAGATTCTGAAACGTAATAGTAGCATTTGCCAATACAGTCCATCAATTCTCAGAGGCGGATTTAGGTGCACCAGTTGCGACTTTCAACACATTACCGACTCTCTTCATGCCAATATTACCAACCTAATCGCAATAACACTTCTGAGCCACGCAATGTGCACCTTTTCAGTCATGACCCCAGGCATGCGCCCAGGCGGGCAGCTCGAGCTTCACGTTGTTCTTCCAACTGCGATGATCAACACAAGTTTGTGAGTGCCCGAGGAGTGTGTGCATGAGAAATGTGTGATGTGCAATAACACTACACAGTTTACCTTAAGAAATACTCCATCCGTTCCAAAATAGATGATCCAACTTTGTACTAACCTTAGTACAAAGTTGGTACAAAGTTGAGTCATTTATTTTGGAACGGAGAAAGTAGTAGTAGAATAAATCTGCGTATAGACCAGTTTGGACAAAACCAGCAATCCAAGCTGGGAGAAAAATATAATAATTAGAGAAAAGATGATAATTAGAGAATGGTAATTGTGATAAAATGTGAGGCATGAAACATGAGTGCAAAAAAAGATTTGGACTCACGGATCCATCTGCTTTGGTGACCATCAGTGAAATAACGGTAAATCCAGTTTAGAATGTGGAATGCACGGTAGGCCCTGCAAAACAAGTATTGTTTTAGTAGAAACATTGAACGCAACTGTATATGCAGGCACACCGTTTTTATCTTCAGCAGAATTGTGTTCATGCTATTTTGCGTGGATGCCTGGAGTCAAGAAGTTATTCTGGGATTGAAACTCATTTCAGCACAAATTCAAAGGTCTAATTCAAGTCTAGCTACAATATACAATGTACTCCCTCCATCCCAAAATATAAGGTGTATTAGTTTTTCCAAAAGTCAAACTTCTCCCCGTTTGACCAACTTTATAGTAAAAAATATATACATATGTACAACACCAAATAAATAAATTGTCAAAACATATTTCATAATTGATGTTAATGATAATAATTTGGTAATCTACATATTTCATAATTGATGTTAATGATAATCATTTGGTAAACTTTGTCATTCATATAGAAGCTTGACTTTTCAGAAAAAATAATAAACCTTACATTTTGGAATGGATGGAGTATATGCTAAGCATAATGTAACCAACATGGCTACAACTAATTAAACTTGGAAGTTTCAGTCTAACCAAATGCACCCCAAAAACTGACTTAGCATGGATACACCAATTCGGGTGTGGTCTAATTTTAGTTTAACTCCAATGCGATCAAAAGTTCAAAAAAATTGGCTCGCTGGCCGATGAAGAGCCGCGCCTCTCTCAGACCAAGCAGCAGGCTCGTTGGCATGCAGGCGACAGTGGCGGCGACCGTCCAGCGATGTAGCCGCGCTCGGAGAGCTACTGCCAACGGCAAAGGCGAGGGGGTGGCGTGGACGTTGGGGTGCTACGACGGCGGCCAAAACAGTCCACCAATGCCGGCAAGAACAACCATCGAGTGTGGCGTGCTGCCGGAGGAAGGTATGTGGGTGCAAGTTGCGGCAGCGAGGGGGGTGGCCGAGTGTGCTGGCTATCATGAGAGGGATGGAGAATGACCAATATGCCACCGACTGGTGGGCCAGGGGGAGGACAAAGGCGGGCGTGGCGCGCGTACGCTCCATATCCGCCCAACACAAACCCGACCTAAATTTGGGCCTTAATTGGGTCGCGTGCGGACAGAAAACAGACGTTCCTCCATTTGCGTCGGCACATTGGGTCGTGATTTGTGTCTGTTTCGACCTAAACGGACACACACAAACAGTTTGCGTCAGCAGCATGTTGGAGTTGCCCTCAGAAGTGTCGCTGAATTTTAGCAGGCTAGTGCGATGAGGAGAGAAGCAGGCCCTGATGATGTAGAAGAAAGGATTATTCAATTTGTATTTGCATCACCGATGATGTACGGGCACTGGAGCTGCCCGCACTAATTTGGTTGCCCGACCAGAAACCTCACCTTCGTCCGGATCCAGCTTCGGGTACCGGTCGATTTCGTCCTAGGTCGTAGCGTCGGGTACCGCCAGTCAATTTCATCCTAGGTACAACTACCTGACATGCCAATTTCGCATCACGAACCAATTCAGATCAAATGGCTTCGAACATGATGCATTAGCCTGCACAAATCGTCTACCCAACAGAAAAAAAAAACATTCCTGACCATTGCAAACCTGGTACTTGTAATTACGACAGTAATACTCGGCCAAGCACAAAGCTGTCTGGCACAGCGCAGCGACGAACAAACACATATAGTTCAAAGTCACAACAGTTCACATAGCGCGGGCAAGACCACTGGAGATCGCATCGTTTGTTTGTTTACAGCAGGTGAAACAGAGCGGGCAAACGACAGGCCAAATGAATTTGGATTCGCTGATTCTCCATCCCAGGTACAAAATGGAACTAGTCTACTAGTGTACTGTTAGCATCTCAAACGTAATATAGCTTTTTGCCAAGATAATCCACTAGGACCACCGAGTCTCTTCATGCCAATATCATCAACTCAATCTGGACAACACTTCTGGCCCATGCAATGCAATGTGTGCTTTTTGTCGCATGGACAAAGCATGCTCAGGCAGGCAGCTCGAGCTTCACGTTGTTCTTCCAACTGCAATGGCCAGCATAAAATTTGTCAGAAGCCGGGGAGCGTGTGCATGCGAAATGTGTGTCGTGAAAGAACACTATGCAGTTTACCTCAAGAAATAGTAGTAGAAGAAATCTGCGTATAGACCAGTTTGGACCAAACCAGCAATCCAAGCTGAAGGAAAAAGAGAATTAGGGAATGGTAATTGTGATAAAATGTGAGGCATGAAACATGAGTGCGAAAAAAGATTTGGACTCACGGATCCATCTGCTTTGGTGACCCTCTGTGAAATAACGGTAGATCCAGTTTAGAATGTAGAATGCGCGGTAGGCCCTGCAAAACAAGTATTGTTTTAGTAGAAACAGACGAAACAAACTGGAGATGCAGGGACACAAGTTTCAATAAGAAGATCAGTTATTTCAAGATTGAAACCCATTTCTGCACAAATTTACAGGTCTAATTCAAGACTAAATACAATATACTATGTAGTCCATTCCAAAATATAAGGTGTACTATTTTTTTCCAAAAATCAAACTTCTCTATGTTTGACCAACTTTGTATTAAAATATATACACATCTACAATAACAAATAAATAAAATGTGAAAATATATTTCATGATGAATCTTAATGGTAAGGATTTGGTATTGTAGATACTGATATTTTTCTCTATACACTTGGTCAAACATATAGAAGATTGACTTTTCAGAAAATTAATAAACCTTATATTTTGGAGTGGAGGGAGTATATGCTAAGCGCAACGTAACCAACATGGCTACAACTAATTAAACTTGGAAGTTTCAGTTCACGATTGACCTAGGTCTAACCAAATGCACCCAAAAAACTAAGCATGGATGCACCAATTCAGGTGTGCTCTATTTAACTCCAATGCAATCAATAGTTCAAAATAATTGGTGTTCAACTTGAACAATTTAAATTAAATATCCCATAAACATTCAGGGTTATATTTCTAGAACAATTCAATACTTGATTGCAACAGCTAAACAGGGTTATATTTCTAGAACAATTCAATACTTGATTGCACATAATCTGACTATCAATTCAAACAGCTAAACAACAGCTATTAAATTTGCCCTGTGAGGTGTGAACAATCCAACACTTGATGGTTTTAGACCTTTTATACATAATATCTTATGAACATGTAGGGTACAACAGAACTTATATGAATCATGAGATGAAAACTGGTTTCGTTAGTAAAAGATAAGCCTATTTGGCATAAACCCATACCCGAGAAACAGAACATATTGTCCAGTCAAGTTATCCACATTTCTGCTTCTCTGGAGCAGAACTAACTGAGGTAGAATCGCCACTGCCTCCAGGTAAATCGAAAATGCCCAGCATATCTGTACAGTGACAACATTTTATGAGAAGTTCAGTCACCATAATAATGATTGCTATAATTGGTCACATTTCACTAATGTACTATGGGTCACTAAGTACCGAAATCACAGCTAAATAAGATAAGCTGTAGCACACAAGCGAACATACAGACAGATGAGTCAAACTGAATTTACCCAAATAAGAAGAATTGCTGACTATATGCACACTGTGGAGGACACTGTAAAGAATCGCTAAAGCTTAGAAGTTCCAACCGCAGCATATACACATGTATATTCTTCATCTTTTATTCAACATGTAAGTTCTCTGGGACTGTGGCACCTTCAGGCTTCAGCTTAATACTGGAGCTTTCTAGTGTACCAGACTGTTGTGTAAATAGATTGAAATGCTGATATGATTATTCTGGAATTTGCCATATATCTAAGTCAAGTCTGGTCATCACTGCATAAAAACAATTTCCCCAGTATTTTGTGAAAGATCAAACTGCAAAATGGTTTGACAATGTGGCTCCACTGGCCATACTCAGCTGAATCTGTTAAATGGCAGTGTCACGCAGGACTAGCAGCCAATTTCCCACACACCAATTGTGACCCTAAACAATCTACTAGCTACTACACCAGAACAAATATATATTTCTTTATAGCACACAGATTAAGCGAAAGTAACCGTTTTCATCTCAGATCTCGCAGCAACATCAATTCGGAAAGGCAAGGAAGAATGCAAGGTAGGGATCAATGAGGCGACATCACCTCGCGGAGGGTGAAGCGCTCGTTGAAGATGAGCGCGAGCGCGAAGGCGGCGGCGACGAGGAAGACGTGGCGGAAGGTGTCCTGGTCCCGGTCGTAGGTGCGGCGCACCTGCGGGTGGCGGCGCATGTACCAGACGATGGCGGCGGAGGTGGTGATGAAGACGATCTTCATGACGGAGTTGTAGAGCGAGATGTAGTCTGTGAAGAGGTCGAGGTACCGCGCCACGAACACCGCCAGGTACAGCTCCTGCGTCTTCCTCGACACCCCTGCGGCGCAGCCAGATCCGTGAGCGACGCGGCGGGCGAGGGGGAGAGGGAGGGGGAAGGAAGGGGGGGGGGGGGCGGGGGCGGCCGGAACCCTAGAGGGCGACGGGATGTTTGGTACCTGAGCATGACTTGTTGGCGTAGATCTTGAGGAGGAGGACGATGACCGAGAAGAGGTGGGTCATGTCCCCGAGGAACCGGAAGGCGTTCATGGCTGCTGCGGCGGCGCCGGCGACGGCGACGGCGGCGACTAGGTTTTGGGGGTTTATTCGGTGGGAGCTCGCTCCAGATGCGGCGGGGGAATGGCGGAGGGGACGCGAGGCGTGGCGATGGAAGGGACGGGAAGGGGGGAGGTGCGGCGTGCTCTGTGTCCGGGAGGTGGGGCCCGGGTGGCAGTGGCCGTCGGTGCGGTGGGTCAGGCTCGAGGGGGTGTCGGGTGCTGGTGCTGCCCACCTGGCGGCCGGCGAGTGGATCCGTACCTGACGGCCACGTGGGCCGTTGGGGGAGGCCACGTGGCGGGACACCTCTCTCTGCTCGGCTCTCCTTTTTTTTTTCTCCCTGACTTGTCGCCTGGAGTCTCGTCACTCTGCCGCTGATCCTCGACGTCTCGCTTCCGCTGCAATCCACCCTGCTCTGCTCTGCTCTCTCCTCTTCCTTTCCCAGCGGAGGAGCCTCAGCTGCTCCCGCCGCGAGATCCGGCTCCACCCCGAGAGTTCGCTCGTCGTCCGATCGCCTGATCGGCGGCGGCCATGGGCTGCGCTGGATCCACACCCAAAGTTGATGGTACCATCCTCTCTTCCTTGCCTGGCGTTATCTTCTCTTGCTTCGTCTTCAGTCGTGCTTCTCTTCCTGTTACCTAGTACTAATTGGACTAAAGATCACTACGTATATCAGAGTTGAATTGTCCGGTTTTATCTAGAGGAGTAAGGTTAACTCGTTCTGTTGATCTGTTTCCTCGGCTTTTCTTACTTATATAATGAATGACTTCAATTGTTGTACTGCCACCCGTTTAAATTTCTTATACTCTAGTTGATGTTTGACCGAAAATGGACACCTGAAGCTATCGATTCAGAGCGCCCGCCAAGAAGCCAAAGAATTCGTTGCCTGAATTTTGTTAACACTTATTTTTGCACAAGAGCGGCAGGGTTGTTCATGGGGACGAGGTTTAGCCAGTGTTACCTGACGATTACTACGAATCGTTTTGTCGTTAGATTTGTCAGTGTTTGCTGAGTAATTTTTGGTCCGTGGTCCCCTTTGCGGTCAGGCTTACAGTGAAGTCAGCAGTGCGAATTCATGGAGGTAGCTAGCATTTGGATTTGGTTAGTGGGAAAATAAAATTATCATTAGTCTGGATTGTGAATCAGATGAAATTTGTCATCTACGATCTCAGAAAAATGATAACTTGCAAAAGCAAATGTGACACTTCATTTTCTGATAGAATAGAGCTTGTTAGGATTAAGCGCAATTTTTTTATATCAGTTGCTAACACCGTATCTAGTTCCTGGTACTTTATATCTAGTTCCTGGTACTTTATGAGGTGGAGCATTTCAGAAAGACGCACTCATTTGTGCCAATGCTTGGTCTATTTAAAGTGAACATCTTTCCCCCTTTAAATATTTGTCTGTTCAGTGATCACTGATATAGTGCGCCCTTCTACTTTTAGCACTGATTCCACTTCCTTACTGACCAGGTAACTTAGGATGTACTTTCACTTGTGCCATTCAGAAAATTACATGATATTACTTTATGAGGTGGAGCATTTCAGTAAAAATGTTTGTTGATTTATGGATACGGTTGAGCTAGGTATTATTGTGGTGAGTTGATAAAACATGGGCGTATGGCTCTCTGTCAGCAATTACTGGACTAGAGTCCTGCTTCTGTGTTGGAAAAATTATATCATCGCCTCTTAACAGATGATATCCTTTCTGTGATTTTTTTTTTGTTTTGTTTTTGAAACGGACTTTGCGGGATATTTTCAAATTCCCTTAACGTGATAGCTACTTCTTGATGCCTTTGGATTTATTCAGTAATCAACTAACATTTTATGTTTAATTAATACAGAGAGCAGTAAGAATCTAAGGAAGCCTAAGCCTTGGAAGCACACTCAGCCAATAACACCAGCGCAACTCAAACAGATGCGTGATGAATTCTGGGACACAGCTCCACACTATGGTGGACAGAAAGGTATTTAACCGTTTATACGTAGTTGGTTGGAAGTTAATGCCCTGTTTTAGCTTCAGGAGGGTGGTTGGATTTGCAACGTTGCTCGTGGTCTCTATAAGTTATGGTAACATTTCTTTGTGGTTTTATTTTGATACTTCTGCGAAAATGCAAAGGTGAACATGGGTGCGCGTGCACCCATGTGAATATTAAATTCATAAAAAATACTAGGAAAAAATAAAAAATTCTAAAATTTTGCGGTATGAACCTTAGTCGATCATTCTACTCAGGTGTGAAGTTTCATGATGTATTGACACCCATGGTATTCTTAGTGAAGAAAATACAAATGCGCCTATACTATTTATTAAACAGTGTTTTTTAATATAACTTCGATTAGCTTCGATTTTGTAATTTTTTCCCGGATTGCCACGGATGTGAAACTTCATATGCGAGTATACCGGTTGACTATGTATATTAAAAAAATAAATTCAGATTTTCACCAAATCTGCGTCCATACTTCTGTCGCTATTCTGGTTGGCTACAGATATATTTGTTCTCGGTATATATACTCAAAATTCACTGTTCAAATTATCGCGCCTTACATATTAAATTTTATTTGTCCAACTAAAATTCTCCAGGACAGAAAAGTTCAGGACCTGTTGATAATGACCCCTTGGCTCATCGGTACTAGTTTTAGCAGTACATGATTTTCAAGCCATATCAAATTTTATCTGCCGAAGTAAAATTCTTCAGAGCGAAAAGTTCAGGACCTTGAACAAGATATAACAAGAATTTCATTATTAAGAGTTGATAATGACCCCTGGGCTCAACGGTACTGATTAGCAGTACTTGATATTCAAGCCATATCAGATGAAAGAAAATTACGAAATAAAATGTAAGTACAATCCTAGAGCCACAAGGAGTCAGACGATTTCATTTGTGTTCAGTCAATCTATTCGCCGATCTGGATAACTTCTGCTCAGTTTGTTTTTACAATACAAGCAGCTAAGAACATGCAAAAGTTGTCTGAGCCGATGATAGTACAGGTTAATGGTTTATACAACGGTCAGATGCTTTGAATTTTGAACACCATTCTTCTAACAATGGCGAGACGGTTTTGCAAGTATGGCCTTGGTGACGAGCTACTCATTGTTTGTGCAGAGATTTGGGACGCACTCAGGGCCGCTACAGACGCCGATTTAACCCTTGCGCAGACCATAGTGGACAGTGCCGGAATCATCGTATCGAATCCTGACCTCACGCTTTGTTACGACGAGAGAGGTGAGCCTGGGTTGCTGTCTTCTCTTTCACAAGTTGCGCTATTATTGTTCAGCCGTCTTTTCTCTCGAAACTAATTTCCGTGAGAACTGTATGGATGCAGGTGCAAAGTACGAGCTGCCCAATTACGTTCTGAGTGAGCCGACAAACCTGATCCGTGATGGCTGAACAAATAAAAACTCGGCGTCGGCATAAAACGGACGCTTGATACAGAAACGATGCTCGTCTAGACGTGCACACGTTTGAGGAGAGTAGTACATAAAGCTGGTCCGTGTAAGTTACGTAAAATCGTTGGTTTGTCGCTGGTTCGGGGTCGTGTTCATATCATATCGGTGGAATGAATCATGGAAGGGTCATTGGCTATCAACAGTCACGCTGCTGGCTATTGCTATTTGCTAGGGCGGTTGTAGTCCTTGAGCTATCTATCTACTCCTTTCCTCTGTCCTGCTGAAGGGAGCTGCACCAGTGGTGTCGCTGTGATTTTGATCCATGCGTTGCGCTTGCTGATTGCTCTATATAGCAATCATAATGGGGACAGACTGCTTGATTGCTGCTTCTTGATTTGTCCCTTTAAACTGGTCCTATGAAACTGTACCAACACCACTGTTGTTGTACTGCCCAAATAATTTGCTTTTACGTAGTACTCAATATCCCTTGCGGTTTTTTTTTTGCGGGGAAAAAGGGGAATATCCCTTGCGTTTAGAATGACAAGCTTCAGACGCGGCATTATCGTCCACGTTAAGAAGAATCGTGGTCGAACCCAGCTACATGATTGATTTTTAGAGTAGCTGCAGCAAACGAAGCGATGGTTAGCTAATTTCAGATCTGAGATGTGATCGGCGATGGAACCACTGCCGGTTCGAACTGGCCCGCGCGCAGTTAACCGGCGGTCGGTCGGTACAAGGAGGATCCGATCATGAGTGGTGCTACGCAAACAGGAGCACGTAAATAAACAAGATCCAATACGTACGGACTACGTACTAGAGTAGTACTACATGAACGCTCTACCAGCTCGTCTCGGGCTATGCGTTTCCTTGCACGGTGTTGTCCGCTCGCTCTGTTGCCGCCGGTGTCGATCGCCACTCCTTGGCGCGCCCTGCCTGTCCATGTGGGTCGAAGCCAACGAGGCCCGGGGGCACGCGCGAAAAGGCACGGGACACGCACGCCAAATGCCGTGCCGCACACCGTTTGATGGCACTAGTGTTACTGTGCTGTAACTTTTCCGTGCACAGATTCCCCGCGACGTTACGTACGTGGTCAATGGTGGCCGTTGTTTCTGTTGAGCCCAATATCAGGCCGCAGGATGCTCGTACTACCGGTCCGTGTACGCAGTCATTTTGTCCGTAGATCGAATCTAGCTAGCTAGCTAGCCAGCCTTGGCTCATCGCTGCCAGCGATTAGCGTAAGGAATTAGCGGAGTGCAGGGCCGGTAACCCTTCTTCATGTACGTACTACGTTAGAGTTACTACGTTGTCACAACCCTAGTCAGTGCATTTTTTTTTTTGAGTTGCCAACACACTTTATTCATCTGGTTGAAGTATGAAGCGGGATACATGAAGGGTCATGGGGGTGAATTAGCCACAAGTGGCGGCCCTGATCAAATATCAAAGAATGTTTGGCAAGATTGTGTGCATCAATGTTCGATGCTCTACCTTCGAAAGTAAAAACACATGAACTAAAAGAGGATCTTCGCATGGAGATCTCCTTGATGACTGTCATATAAGCTCCACCCTCTCCTCTTTGTATGTCATCAATTACTGTTTTGCAGTCACTTGCCACCACAAAGTTCTGAAGCGAGAGGTCTTCTGCTAAAGCAAGTGCTTCGCGGCAAGCTAAGGCTTCAACCACTCCAGGATCAGTAATTCCTGAAAATGCCAGCGCCGAAGAGCCCAAGTACAAGCCTGTACTATCCCGACATACTGCTGCTGCTGCTGTTGTACCTGTGTCAGATAAGCCTGCATCAACACTGATTTTCATATGTCCGCTCAGCGGGGGCGTCCAAGCCAACCTCAAAGGCGCAGCCACTGATGGCCTTTTCATCGTCCTCTGGTTCAGCTTGCTGATTGTTTCCAGATCAAACAAGAAGTGTTGAACAAACTTGTGCGTTGCCATTGGACTTTGGTAGACCTCCTCGTGGATTGCTTTGCGCCTGGCTGTCCAGATCGCCCACAAGGTGACTGCCATCTCCACAAACTGTGCTTGCGAGAGTGATTCTTGAGCCTGAAATAACCAGTGTTTGGCATTTGGTTCACGAATACCAGCCATAACTTCCACTATCTCCTCATCAGCCAAAGCCCATACACAACGTGCCATCGAACACTCTGTTAAAGAATGTTGCCAGCAGTCAATGCAACCGCATAGTTGGCAATTCTCGACGATACTCATATATGCCTTTGCTTTCTCACATCTTCTGTCGGTAAGGATTGTCTCGCGAGTCTCCACAGGAAGGTTTTGATTTTTGAAGGGATCCTAATATTCGCGAGTCTCCACAGGAAGGTTTTGATTTTTGAAGGGATCCTAATATTCCAGAGCGAGCTCCATCCTTTCTCCTCCTGGGACAAATCTGAAACTGATGTCCGCCCTCCAAGCAAATCCTCACCTCTTCTATTTGTTTCAGCTAGCAGTTTATAGGCTGATTTCACTGAAAAGGAGCCTTTTTTCTCATACTGCCAAGCCCAGAAGTCTGACATGGGTATGGTGCATAATGGTATGTTCTTGATGGCCTCAACATCACTCGGCAAAAAGTGCTGCTGTAGAATATCAGCTCTCCACGTTACTGCTGTGGGATCAATCAATTCCGCCACCATAGTGGGCGGGTTCGGCGACAAGCAGGGAATCGGCTTCATTGAGGTGTCTCTGGGAATCCAGTTATGTGACTATATCTGCGTGGACTTCCCATCTCCTATCCTGCTTATTATGCCTTGAGCTAGCATGTCTCTCCCCTCAACCAGCAATCGCCATACCTGCGATGGGTGAGAGCCCACAGCGGCATCCAAGAAGTTCACCTCCGGATAATAAATCGCCTTGAGTAACTTTGCACAGAGAGAGTCAGGCGTAATCAACAAACGACATGCCCGTCGGGCTAATAATGCAAGGTTGAACAACTCAAGATCTCTGAATCCAAGTCCTTCGTACTTCTTTGGTTGTGTCATTGTGTGCCAAGAGACCTAGTGGGGCTTTCGCTTGCCCTCTTTGCTGCCCCAAAAGAATTGTCGGATGAGTTTGTTTAGGTGTTCGCACAGCCCCCTCTGGAGTTTAAAGCATGACATAGAAAAAACTGGGACCGCCTGCGCTACGGACTTGATCAAAATTTCTTTCCCTGCAGCAGAGATTGCTTTTTCAATCCACCCCTTTACCTTGCTCCAAAGCCTGTCATTTAGGTACTTGAAAGCCCCAGTTTTACTAGCTCCAATATCAGATGGCATTCCCAGATACTTTTCGTTAAGAGTTTCAGTTTGTACATTCAGTATACCTTTGACCTCCTGTCTGGTAGATTCTGGACAACCTTTACTGAAAATGACTGAGGACTTGCCACTGTTAATCCTTTGGCCTGAAGCTTGACAGTAAGCATTCAGTAAGTTTGACACCTCCCTCGCCCCTGCACTATTTCCCTTGAAAAACAGCAGGCTATCATCCGCAAATAAAAGGTGGTTCCAACTTGCGACGACTGATCTCTGGATTTGAGGAAGCCTGAAAGGCCCTCCGCTGCTAACAAGAAAAGGTAGGGTGATATTGGTTCTCCCTGCCGAATACCTCTAGAAGGTTTAAATTCCTCAAGTTTTCTCCCATTGAAAAGAACAGAGAAGGAGACTGATTTTACCATGCTCATTACCCTTTGTACCCATAACTCGGAGAAACCCAGCTTGAGCATTATAGCCTCCAAATAATCCCACTCCACTCGGTCATATGCTTTCATCATATCCAATTTCAAGGCACAATTCCTATGCTTTAGAGCTTTATTCCGTTTCATGAAATGGAGACACTCATAGGCCATAATAATGTTATCCGTGATCATGCGCCCTGGCACAAAAGCTGATTGCTCTGCCGAAATAATCTCCGGTAGTATCTCCTTAAGACGGTTAGCAACAACTTTTGAAGCAATTTTGTACAGGACGTTGCATAAACTTATTGGACGGAACTGAGTAAGGGAAGTAGGAGATTTAACCTTCGGTATGAGAACCAGGTATGTACTGTTGATGCACTCCGCACTTTCCTCACCATGCAGTATGCGTATGACAACTTTAGTCACTTCATCACCACAAATGTCCCAATGTTTTTGAAAGAAATGGGCCGGAAAGCCGTCTGGACCTGGAGCTTTTGTTGGAAACATGTGAAAAAGAGCTGTTTTTACCTCCTCCCCTGTGTATGAAGCATTCAAAGAAGCATTCATTGCAGGGGTGACTCTGGTTGAAACCGAGTCCAGAACTTGGTGCATATTGGTAACCCCTTCAGAAGTATATAGCTCTGTGTAAAACTGAGTCGCCATCTGCTCAAGTTCGTCAATTTCTGTCACAACATCCCCGTTACTCTTTTGTCAAAGACTTGATAAGGTTCTTTCTTCTCCTCATTGTGGCTCTGATGTGGAAGTACCGGGTGTTCTTGTCACCTTGTGCTAACCAATCAACACGTGATCTCTGTTTCCATAAGATTTCTTCCCGATGATATAGCTCTACCAAATTTTCGGTTATCTTGAGCTCTTGTGCAGAGGGGCCAGTTCGACCTGGAAAAGCACGTAGGATCTCCAACTCGTGTTTCATCCTTTTAATCACCCGCCTCACATTACCAAACGTTTGACGATCCCATCTAGACAAATCACCGGCAAGTTGTTGAAGTTTATCCTTCAATTCACAAACTGTCAGACTATCGCGGTCTTTCTTCCACTCACCGTCCACGAAAGCTTTTAATTCTGGGTGTGTTTCCCACATCAGCTCATACTTAAATTGCTTAGGGCCACCCTTCTTAATAAGATCATCCGAGAACTTCAGCAAAATAGGGGTATGGTCAGAACAAGCAGCTGTCTCGTGCACAACCGATGCAGCCGGAAATAACGAGCACCAATTTGTATCAGCTACCGCCCTATCCAGGCGAACCCTTGTGTAAGTGCCTCCAGATACCCTCTTCTCAAAAGTCCATGGGGAGCCCGTGTGGCCGAGGTCAGTTAGTCCACAAACGTCAAGGGCTTCTCTGAAGCCATCAAGCTGTGTCTGACTCCGTTGGCCTACTCCCTCATATTCAAAATGGAGCAAAACCTCATTAAAATCGCCCAGCATCACCCATGGTTCTCCTGATAATGCTGCAAGTGAGCGTATTGTATCCCACGTCTTGTGCCTCTCCGAGACCTGCGCTTCACCGTAAATACAGGTTAGCCTCCAGGGTGCCAACCCCAGGTCAGAATTTTTTGCATCAATGTGATACTTCGAATAGCCCAACACCTCAAGTTTTATTTCCCCATTCCAAAAAAGTACAAGACCACCGCTCCGACCGGAGCTACTAACTGCAAAAGATTTATTGTAACCAAAAGAAGAAGCTAGAATCTCAACACGCGTGTTTTGGATCTGAGTTTCAACTAAACACAACACGGCTGGGGTAAATTTGGTCGCCATCTCGCGAACCTCTCGAACTGTCGCGGGATTACCCAAACCGCGTCAGTTCCAGCATATTGCACTCATTGTACTTGGCGGTCTCCCACACGGGGAGCCGCCAATGCATCATCTACACTTGTCTCCATTGCTTTTTCATCCACAGCAACACCATCATTACCCCGCATCTTCTTCTTGTTTGCATTTTTCTACGGCGTGCTTAAAAGGTCTGAAGAGCTGCTGCTGCCATCAAATTGTTGTACTATATCTGCCACTTCAGATCCCTTTCCCGCCAGTACTATTGCTCCCGCCACCGTTTCCGGATCGATGCCATCTGCATGATTCGAGACTGAGTCAGCAGCGCTTCTTTTGCGAAGCAGACCTCCATCTGCAGCCCGGACATCTTGGCTCGGAAGGGCCTCTGTTTGTGCATCCCCGTCGTTACGTTCCTTATTCTGGACACCTAGAGACACAGCATTAAGACGCCAGCTTTCAGTGGGTATATTAGCTCCTCTACCCCTTCCTCGTCCAAAACCATCGTCATCCCTGCGTCCAACCCTACCCAGAGGGTTTTCACTTGAGCCCGTATGGCCGCCATAGCCACGTACCCTTGATTTTCCTCTTCCTCTGCTGCGACCTCCATCTTCTAGTATGAAATCCCCCCATTCCAACTTGTCCACATCATGCTCTCCATTGCCGCATTCTTCATACCAGTGTCCCAGTAGACCACAAACTCCACAGAACATCGGTAACTTTTCATATTTTACTTGGTACCACTCTCTCTTCCCATCCTTCGTCATCGATACAAACCGGGTTAGCTTCTTGTCCACTTTCATGCTCACTTTGACCCTGACAAATTCGCCCACAAAACCAGCAGGTAATATGAGTTGAACTTCCTTTACTTCCCTGATTGGCCTGCACATGCCCCTTATGATCTGTTCATGCAAAAAGTTATCAGGGAGTTTGTGCACTTGCGCCCAGACAGTGAGCTTCTCCAGAACAACCGATCTAGGGTTACCGAAGCCATCATACTCCTCCATCAGCACCGCTTGATTGCGGAAAAACCAAGGCCCCATGACCATAGCCTTATTCCAATCCCCCAGGCATCCAAATTGCGTGGTGAACAGGTTGTCATCCACCCGCCTCCAAATCACCTCCTTCGCTGGGTTCCAAGAAGATCGCATATCTGCATATAGAGCGCTGGGGCTGAATCCTCTGATGGTGTGTACCTTCGCGATCGCTAGCCACTTTACACGGGCAGGCGGTTCAGCCACCTCTTCCCAGAGGAAACCCTCGTCCTCTTCTTCATGCAGATGCAGCTTCTCTAGCAACTTATCAACTGGATCAACCGGTCCACTTCCTTCTCCCCTCTCCATCGGATCGCTTAATGGAGTAGACCGGGCGGACACTGAAACCCTACCCCGGCGTCGCGCGCCGTGGCGAACGGAGACAGGTAGGGGATAAAGATCGACCGAGCAGGAATCACTCTAGTCAGTGCATGCATTAGAGTGACTGCATCATGTTTACTTTTCACAGAAAGTTGAAATGGGGATGACAGAAACCCCCAGCACCCCCTCAATCCAACTAGGGTTTACTAAAATCTTTTTCAATGAACCTAAATACCCTTCTAAAATGTTCATCATCTTTGCCTTGGTCTAGAACCTATAAAAAAATGATGCACACTTTTCTAGGACATCATAAGGTCACTGGATTAAATCTTATGTTATTTGCATTTGGACATTTAAATGCTATAAAATATTTTAAATGTCCAAATAATCATAAACTAAAATGTTTACTGCTGGAAATATCGTCTACATTAAGAAGAAATCGTGGTCGAGCCCAGCTACATGAAACCGAACAGCCCCCTAGAATAGCTGCAGCAAACGAAGCGAGGGTGAGCTAATTGCGGATCTGAGATGTGATCGGCGATGGAACCACCGCCGGTTCGGACTGGCCCGCGCGCAGTTAACCGCCGGTCGGTCGGTACAAGAAGCAGGTTTTTTTTTTGTCATGGGCTGCAGTATCCGATCAGGAGGAGTGCTAGGCAAGCAGAAGCACATAAATAAACAAGATCCAATACGTACATGAACGCTCTACCAGCTCGTCTCGGGCTATGCGTTTGCTTGCACAGTGCTGTCCGCTCGCTCTGTTGCCGCCGGTGTCGATCGCCACTCCTTGGCGCGCCCTGCCTGTCCATGTGGGTCGAAGCCAACGAGGCCCGGGGGCACGCGCGAAAAGGCACGGGACACGCACGCCAAATGCCGTGCCGCACACCGTTTGATGGCACTAGTGTTACTGTGCTGTAACTTTTCCGTGCACAGATTCCCCGCGACGTCACGTACGTGGTCAATGGTGGCTGTTGTTCCTGTTGAGCCCAATATCAGGCCGCAGGATGCTCGTACTACCGGTCCGTGTACGCAGCTCGGGGTCAGGACATAGCCTGTCATTTTGTCCCTAGATCGAATCTAGTAGCTAGCTAGCCAGCCTTGGCTCGTCGCTGCCCGCGGTTAGCGTAAGGAAGGAATTAGCGGAGTGCAGAGCCGGTAACCCTTCTTCATACGTACTCTACGTCAGAGTTACTACGTACGAACCACGCACTGCTTGGTTGAGTGGCCCTCACGCGTTCGGCCTTCGTATGTGTGTAGTAGCACGGCTGCTTTTGCTTTTGAGTCATGCGCACGCTTGGAAATGCCCGAGCAACTCGGTGAAGTGTGCGTTTTTCTTCTTGTTTTTTACCCCAACGCTGCCGTTGGCGTGATTTTGATTTTGCTCATCTTGCGGCGCAGACTTTACTCCGTGCAGATCACACGCGCCCATGCATTGCAGTTACAGCTTACACAAGACGGCGTGTGTACGTGTTGCGACCGACGACGTAGGCGTAGCATTACGTACGTCGTCGTTTCATGCTTCGAAAACCGGCCTTGTTTCGAGCTTTCGGTCGACCAGACACACGTTCAGAGTGGCAGAAATCACATATTTGACCTGAGGGCGAAATCAAATCATAAACTGACCTGCTTTCGAAAAAATTTCACTCAGCTGCCCCTTTCGTGTGGCGCCCGACAGCTAGGCGCCGCACACTACCATGCAGCGCCTCTGCCTTAGGCGTCGCACCTCCTGCCAGCGTGGCAGCCCTGGTCCAGTTGCGGCCCCACAAACAGCATTGCAGCGCCTAAGGCTTAGGCGCCACACTGTGTAAAGTGCAGCGCTGCACATTGACTTAAGCCGCATCGGGCCAGCCCCTCCCAGCAGTTCTTCCCCCTCTGAGGAAGTTGCTCTGTTTACAGAGAGCGGCGGCGGCGGCGCCCTCTTCGGATCCCCCCACACCCCTCTCAAATCTGAAGTTTTGAGGCCCGGATTCGATCTCCAATCCCTCCTACTAGGTAAACTCCTCCGTTCCCTTTCTTTTCCTCCGTAAATGCGTTGCAATTTTAGGGATTTGCCCAAGATTAGGTGGAACCTTTGATTTGCTTCGTTTGTATCTTTGTTTGCCCAAGATTAGGTGGAACCTTTGATCCCCCCCCCCCAACACAATAGATTGTGTGAGAAGGAGATGTTGAGATTCTTGTAGATGAATACATATGAGATGTTTAGATGAACACATATGAAATGTTGAGTGTTTACCGATATTTGAGATGAACTCATATATGTTTATTGTTTGAACTTTGTAAGGATGGGTTGGCTTCTCGACAATGCCATTGACACACAACACCGGGCCTACATGATGCGCGAGAAGGGGCTGGTAATAATGAGTAATCTAAATATTTAGCAAATTTTCCTTTATTTGAAATTGACATGCCCTAAGATTTGTCATTACTTGTTTTTTGCAGAAGCTTGAACCTCTGAAGATTCGGTATCACGGGGTCTCTGGTCCTGCCATGCCTTACGATGAGCGGTACACACCGTACATCAAGCAGGCAGGACTACTCCCGTGGATTCAGTTGGTCAGCCGGTCGACGCCGAATCTGAACGCTCCACTGGTGTCCGCTCTTGCTGATCGGTGGAGGCCGGAGACGCACAGTTTCCATCTTCGGACTGGGGAGATGACCGTGACGCTCGAGGATGTCTCGTTGATCACCGATCTTGCTATCGACGGGATGCCTCTCTGTATGAGCACCGATTCTGATGGGTGGCGCGAGCAGATGATTGCTCTTATCGGTATGGCTCCTACCGAGGCTGAGGCTGATGTAGAGGAGGGAGAAGAGCCGAAGAAGAAGGAAAGGAAAGCAGCCGGAGCTACTTTCACGTGGATTCAAGCAAACTTTGCGCATTGCCCTGCGGATGCCACTGATGATGTGATACAGACACATGCTCGTGTCTATATATGGTACGTTGTCTCGAGGACTTTGTTTCCTGACTCCACGGGCAAGAACGCTCCATGGATGTGGCTAAAGGCGTTGACCGTCTTCGATAGCAAATGGAGCTGGGGTTCAACGACTCTTGCGTACTTGTACCGACAGGTAGTTGGTTTCTTTTGTTATCAACTCATTTGTTCATTACCAATGCAACCTTGCTGTCAACTTAACATTATTTTTCTTTCATATGCAGCTGGACGATGCGTGTTGCAGGATCACAGATAGGGCAGGCATTGGTGGTAATATGCTTCTACTTTCTGTATGACACAAATTTCCCTTTCAGCCGGTAATACCCTTATTCTCAATTGACGCAAGAACCACTCCCAGTTTTCATTGTTCTCCACCTCAACCAAAGCGAAAGCCAAAGGCAACACCCGGTTATTGGCATCACTTGCTATTGCAACGAATAAAGTGCCCTTGTATTGTCCGGTCAAGAACGTGCCATCAATGACGATGACGGGCCGACAATGCTCAAAAGCCCTCAAGCATTGCTCAAAGGCCCAAAATGCACGGCCAAATACTCGGATGGTCCTCCCGTTATGAATCAATGTTTGGTGCCCATGAGGCTCAACCACGTGAACCACGCCTGGGTTTGTGGCGGCCAAAGCTAACAACAACCTAGGGAGTCGGTTGTATGCTTCCTCCCAATTGCCATACAACATCTTGAATGCGGCTTGCTTCGCCTTCCATGCCTTGCCGTACTTCACCTTGTAATGAAAGATGGCTTTCACAAGGTCAATGACACTCTTGATGCTCATTATTGGAAGTGTGGATATTTGGTTGGATAACCTGTTGGAAATATGCCCTAGAGGCAATAATAAATTGGTTATTATTATATTTCCTTGTTCATGATAATCGTTTATTATCCATGCTAGAATTGTATTGATAGGAAACTCAGATACATGTGTGGATACATAGACAACACCATGTCCCTACTAAGCCTCTAGTTGACTAGCTCGTTGATCAATAGATGGTTACGGTTTCCTGACCATGGACATTGGATGTCGTTGATAACAGGATCACATCATTAGGAGAATGATGTGATGGACAAGACCCAATCCTAAGCCTAGCACAAGATCGTGTAGTTCGTTTGCTAAGAGCTTTTCTAATGTCAAGTATCATTTCCTTAGACCATGAGATTGTGCAACTACCGGATACTGTAGGAATGCTTTGGGTGTACCAAACGCCACAACGTAACTGGGTGGCTATAAAGGTGCACTACAGGTATCTCCGAAAGTGTCTGTTGGGTTGGCACGAATCGAGACTGGGATTTGTCACTCCGTGTAAACGGAGAGGTATCTCTGGGCCCACTCGGTAGGACATCATCATAATGTGCACAATGTGACCAAGGAGTTGATCACGGGATGATGTGTTACGGAACGAGTAAAGAGACTTGCCGGTAACGAGATTGAACAAGGTATCGGGATACCGACGATCGAATCTCGGGCAAGTAACATGCCGATAGACAAAGGGAATTGAATACGGGATTGATTGAATCCCCGACATCGTGGTTCATCCGATGAGATCATCGTGGAACATGTGGGAGCCAACATGGGTATCCAGATCCCGCTGTTGGTTATTGGCCGGAGAACGTCTCGGCCATGTCTGCATGGTTCCCGAACCCGTAGGGTCTACACACTTAAGGTTCGATGACGCTAGGGTTATAGGGAATAGATATACGTGGTTACCGAATGTTGTTCGGAGTCCCGGATGAGATCCCGGACGTCACGAGGAGTTCCGGAATGGTCCGGAGGTAAAGATTTATATATGGGAAGTCCTGTTTTGGTCACCGGAAAAGTTTCGGGTGCTATCGGTAACGTACCGAGACCACCGGGAGGGTCCCGGGGGTCCACCAGGTGGGGCCACCGGCCCCAGAGGGCTGCGTGGGCCAAGTGTGGGAAGGGACCAGCCCCTAGGTGGGCTGGTGCGCCTCCCACAAGGGTCCCAGGGCGCAGGAAAGGGGGGAAGGGGGAAACCCTAGGCTCAGATGGGCCTAAGGCCCACCTAGTGGTGCGCCCCCTCTCTCTTCCCTTGGCCGCCCCCCTAGATGGATCTAGGGCTGGCCGCACCCCTTGGGGGGGGAACCCTAGATGGGGGCGCAGCCCCTCCCCCTCCCCTCTCCCTCCTCGTCTCTTGCGGTGCTTGGCGAAGCCCTGCAGGAGTGCCACGCTCCTCCATCACCACCATGCCGTTGTGCTGCTGCTGGACGGAGTCTTCCCCAACCTCTCCCTCTCTTCTTGCTGGATCAAGGCGTGGGAGACGTCACCGGGCTGCACGTGTGTTGAACGCGGAGGCGCCGTGGTTCGGCGCTTAGATCGGAATCAACCGCGATCTGAATCGCTACGAGTACGACTCCTTCATCCGCGTTCTTGCAACGCTTCCGCATCGCGATCTACAAGGGTATGTAGATGCACTCCCCTTCCCCTCGTTGCTAGATTACTCCATAGATTGATCTTGGTGATGCGTAGAAAATTTTGAATTTCTGCTACGTTCCCCAACATAACCTGTAAGCAATGAACTCGGACGTGAGTTGTCTGCGTTGTTGGTACACAAGCTCGCCATCCGCATTCTTATGCCGGCACATGTGAGTTGGTAGACAACTCACTATGCGCCAAGTGGGACCTCCTTTCCATGGCCTCGCACGCACAATCCATGGACATCTTGGCACTTCACATTTGACCGTATAACGCACATTGATGTCCGAGTTGGCCACTTTATGTGGACGATAATGTGTAACCGAATAGTTGTCAAGCCACATCTTCAATTCCAAGAAGGATTCAAACTCACAACCGGGATATATCCCGTTCTTGCCGTCTTCCAAATCACGGTGAGAACTTGGCCTAGCTCCAAGAGATATGCATTTGCCACCATCCACAACGGCTTCATCCGCGAGACTAAGATCCTTGAACAATGGTGTCTTGTGATCCTTCCCGAATACCTTCTTGAATGCTTGGGCCTCCTTCGGCGTGAACCCCTCCTCATCAACTTCTTCATCGGGACCATCGTCATCCGAGTCCGATGCATATGCACGGGAAAAATGGATGGATTGGTCCATTGTCTCTTGCACATGATATTGGTCGAGATCACCCACATTGTTGTTATGGAGATAAACTTCGTTTTCATCCTCCTCGTACTCATCATTCTCCTCTTCAAAAGCTTCATTTTGGTTGTTTGGAGTCGGGCTCAATGTTGGCCAATCTTGTTGCATGAAATGAGGTTCACTCATTTGATCTTGGTTAATGGGTGGGGGAGTGCTAGCAACCAACGGGGAGGGGTTCCGGTTCAAGTCCAAATTCAAAGTAGACTCAACCTTCTTGGAGGCAAATAACTCAAGAGCCTTGTCTAGAGATTCGGCAACCGTCTCCTTGTATGCAACCCAACGTTGCTCGGAGTTCACACGCATTGTCTTCCAACGGATGTGCATTCCAAAACCAACATTATGCCTTCCCTCGAACTCAACAACGTCACTTGGGTCCATCCAATTCAAATCCTTCCTCACTTGGTCCAAGAGCTCCGCATAGCTAGGACTACTCTCAAACACCATGTCAAGCTCATTCGGGTCCGGCTCAACATTGCCTTTCAAAAAGGCCTCTTTATCCACATGATGAACATAAACACATGTTCTCCCCATCCCTACAATAATCAAAAACACACATATATCAAGTAAGTACTTAACAAAAATATTTGCACAAAATACATATGCCATAACATATATATGAATTAATAACCATAACCCCCACTTAACAATAACCACAATCCTAACCATAGGATAACCCTAACACCAACATCAAACACACATAACCCTAACCCTAGCATACTATGAAAGCCTAAGCACACCAAATTAGCAAAGAAACATAACATCATTCAACACAAATTTGCAAATCCAAGCCAAAGCTAGGGTTTCCCCAAAGTAGCAAGATTTGAGCAAATGTGACAATTCCTATGGATGAAAATGAGTGGATCGGAGGAGATTACCTTAAGGGAGGCGTTGGCTTCGAAATCCACGGTCAAATACTCCGGATTTGCAAGATTTGAGAAGGATTTGAGAGGGGGGAGGGGAAGAGAGGAGGGGCGCAAGTCTAAGGGTTGGGTGGGGTGGGGGTGGGAGGGGAGAGAGGGTGGGGCCAGCCTAAGTGGAACACAGACTGTGCAGCGCCCACATTACAAGAGTGATGTCTGTGGGGCCGCAACTGGACCAGGGCTGCCACGCTGGCAGAAGGTGCGGCGCCTAGCTATCGGACGTCACACGAAAGGGTCAGCCGAGTGAATTTTTTCGAAAGCATGTCAGTTTATGATTTGATTTCGCCCTCAGGTCAAATATGTGATTTCTGCCGTTCAGAGTAGCCAAGATCCAGCGATTATCAGTCCAATCAAAGGCTTGCTTGTCTTGTCTCTCCGGGCGGGCGGGTGGGTCAAGCGTACAAGCCGTTGGGCTCCGCGTCGCCCCACGACACGTGGGCTGCCTCTGGTCCGGTCGCGATCCGAGCTCGTCCGGCGCGGCGCGCCAGACCAAATCATTTTGCCACAAGATAGAACGCGGGGCCACTTGGCAGAAGAGTGCAGCACGGGAGCAGAGCGCGCGCTGGTTCCACACGCTCGTGTCCGCCCTAGACGTAGGCGGGGAACAAACCTGTGGGCGGGATATGATACGCCCAACGGATGTGGCGCTTCGTGTCGTGTCGCCCGCACGACGTGATGGTGGTAGGGGCAGCTAATCAGTGGAGCGTAGTGTTTACTTGTACACTTGTACTAGTAGTACAAAGAGAGAGTGCAGGCAGTGCTGTCACCAACATTTGGAAAGAACTCTTGGGTCGGAAAACACATGAGCTCTCGCACCAAGTTTCCGTGCTAAGACCGTGGACCGAAAACCTCCGAGCAAGCCATGATGCTTATTCATTTGGAGACGTCTAAAAATATACGTATCGCCTAATTCTCTCTCTCGCAAAAAAAAACAAAAAAACAAATCGCCTGAATATCACATCACAGTTTCAGTAAACCACACTTTCAACCATCCCTATCTATCATGCGAGGGGGAGTAAGTAATAAATGGGTAAAGGCTACGGAAAAGCGCAGCATGGCCGCATGGGACAAAAAATTCAAGTAGGCAAAGACAAGCAGAGGTGTAGGCCGTGTTTGTAGGTGCAGCATTAATTAGCAAGCACCTCCTTTCTGGGCTGCGTCGAATCCGTTACATGCTTCTTTTTTTTTCGTTTTCAGTGACAAAAAGACAGCGGATGGAAGCAATTTCTGCAAAAAAAAAGGATAAAAGCAATTTCCGCAAGGTGCATGATACAAGAAGAAATGGACGGACACTCAAAAAAAAAAAAGGAAATGGACGCGCATGGCATTTGGCATGTCACCTGGAAAGCGAGAGAGGGTTCAAAACCATTGTAATTTGAAATTCCAGTATACTGGTGCATAGGCAATGAATACTTATATTTTCTTACTTCTGATAGGAGTACTGTATAACTTTTTGAATCAAACTGTACTAGTATTCCGTGCACAAAATGATTCCTGGCTACGTGCTGGTGTTGGTAGCTGTAAGCTTGTGTCAGCGCGAGATTAGGCCGGAGGAGACTCGTACTGGTACTACTTGTCTGTAGATCGAATCTAGCAAGTGCAGCAGAACCTAGTATCACACCGTCACTCGTGCCCATATTATTAGACGCCGGGGCGCGAGAAGTCCAAATGAGACAGACGGGTACGAACCACGTAACTATCGATGCCAGGCGCTGCTCCTCATCGCTGACAGCGATTAGCGTGGGGAATTCGCAGAGTGCAGAGCCGGTAACTCTTGTTAGGTTAGGTTTACGCAGGTGTTCACTCCTTGGGCCTTCGCCGCGCAGCTGGTTTTGAGTCACGCGCACGCTTGGAGAGGCTTGACTCCCGGATAACTGACGATACGTGCTGCTGTTCTCTGTCTCTGCACTTTGCACAGTAGTACAGTACGTGCTGTGCTCTAGTACTAGCATGTCTCCCACGTGGATCTCCTCTCCTCTCCTCTCCTGGGCTTTCCGTTTCGAACCGCGGTGGAGGGAGGGAGAACGCACTCTGGCTTCACAGGCGCGCGCGCAGACCGTTCATGCATCTTCGTGATTGCCCGTGACTTCAAATTGCAGCGCTGCTACTGGCACCCAGAGTGCTCTACCCACGAGGAATGCTTCCATGAGCTTTCGGTCGACGAGACACAGTCACGTAGCACTAGGATTATCAATCGGTCCAATCAAAGGTTTCTCTGGGCCACATCGCGCGCGTGTGTGGGTCTAGCGATGTTGGGCGCCAAATAGCCGTTCGGGCCCGTGCCGCCCCCCGACACGTGGGCTTTGCTCTCCGGTCCGGTCCGGTCCGTCACCAAAAAGTGTCTTGTTTCTTTCTTCCCATAAAAAAGAAGAAGTGCCTTCTTTTTCTCTGAATGAAACATCATTATCTCCCCTGCTCTTGCAGGCTTCGAGTAATAAACTAGCATTATATCGGCTGATAAATCGCATCCCGGTTTCAGTAAGCCACGATTTCGACCATCCCTATCATATCATGTCATGCGAGGCGAGTGGTAACGAAGTCTGGCATGGAAAAGTGCCGCATGAGACAGAGTAGAATTGAAGTAGGCGGGGCAAACCATGGTGTAGGCCGTGTTCGTTCGTAGGCTTTGAGGGTTAGCAAGCGCGCGCCACTCCTTTTTGAGGCTGCCTTTGATCAGCACTACAATCCGTTACATGCTTTTTATTTCCGTTTTCATTTCATTGACAACAAGACAAAAAAAAAGTCACGGATAGAAGCTGGTTCCGCAGGGTCCATGACGCCCTAAATGGAAACGCATGGCATGTCACCTGAAAAGCGAGAGGGGAAAGCACTGTCGACTTGTATGGTAGATATTTTTCACACACACACAAAAAAAAAACTTGTATGGCAGATCATGCATGCCCCTTGTTAGATCAATTGAGATGGAGGATCTTTGTAGAGCGGATTGTGCCCTGGTTGATTGATGAGTAATACAAAATCTTCCACACACACAAAAAAAAACCCCGATGTTTTTCACTTGAAGTATCAGGTTTTCCGAACACCATAAAAATAACTAAACATAAGAGTGGAGCCATTTATTATGTCAGGAGGTTGGGCGCCCCTCGATTGTCGATGGCGACAACGACAGAACCTTAGGGCGCAAGCACTTCCCTTGGATGCATTGTCGTGGATCCAAACCTCGTCCTCTTTTGGCCCTCAGTGAAAACCCTAGGTCTGGCTTTGCCAGACTTGAGTGTGGCGCGGTGCTTTCGCTTCATTTCCTTCTTCGAAGCGTCGTCTTTTCAACCTTAGGCCCATGTGGACAGGTCAAGGGCGTGTGCTGGTGGGTGGACGATAATGGTATTCATCAAGGTCTGGTTTTGGCTCCGGTTCAGTTCTCTAACTTGATGTCTCTTTCCATGTAAGGTGTGCAGCGAGGTTTCTATCCGAGCTCTCGTGTTAGCTTTTCCATCGGTCGACAACACGACACCTTTAGACCTACAGTGAGAAGACGACGCGCGGGGGGGGGGGGGGGGGGGATGGATGGGACAACATCGTTGTCAACCCTACTGAAGTAGAGAAGAGGTTGATCTAACTCTAGGCCTACGGCCATGTTTCTATGCATCGGAATATTGAAGTTTCAATTTACATCGCATGCTCGCATTATTCTTGAATTTTTTTTAGGTTTCCGAATATATTCGCTCTAATATTGAAGTCTCAGTAGGATCTGGGGGAGGCGGCTAGGGTTCTTGCGCCCGGGCCGCCCGCGGGGGGACGACACGGGGCCAGGGCACTAGTCTATCGTTTAGCCGCTAGTTTAAGTTGTTGCTATTTCTGTCAATAAAAGTAAATCATGTGGAAATGAGACACGCGAAGGTAGTTGTAGAAAAGAAGTGTCACCGTGCAGCCTGCGCCGATGGCATCACAGTCACAGCCAGTTCCCGCACGCGGCCCGGTGGACGCCGCCTCGCACCAGGCCACACCACCCTCCCCCTCCCGCTCCCAGTCTCCCACGACTCCAGTCAACAGCCGCGAGGCACGAGCCAGCCAGCACCCGAATCTCCCGGGCGGCCGGCCCCGATGATTTAGCCGGAGAGCCCGCCGCGGCCGGATCAGCGCAGCCAGCGCAATGCCGGCCCCGCCGGAAAGCGCGGCGGGCGGCAGCAGCGGGGAGCACCTCCGCGCCCACGCGCACCTCACCAACTGCATCCACCTCCGCCACCACCACGCGCACGGCCACGGCAGCGCGTCCGGCCGGCGGCGCAGCCCCCCCGAGTCCTCCGCGTCGCTCATGCGGGACCTCCTCGCGATGCAGCGCTCCCGCTCGCTCCGGGACCCCTCCACCCGCCGCTCCGTCGACTCCTCCTCCCGCGTCGCCGCCGAGCCCCCCGAGCCGGAGGACCCCCCCGCCCCCGGCCTCAAGACCCTCCTCGACCAGCTCGCGGAGGACCCGCGGCCCAGCCGGCCCGCCTCCCGCCGCCCGCGCCGCCGGTTCAGGCGCGGGGCCGGCCGCCGGGCCGCGCCCGCTGCTGCGGACGCCGGCGGTCCGGATCGCGCCGGCGCCTTCTCCGCCAACTCCAGCTCCCAGGAGGCCGTCTGCGGCAACAGGTACTTCTTCGGCGCCGGCGCGGGCGGCGACGACAGCGGCGGCAGCGAGGGGCTGCAGCAGCGCCCGCGGCCCCAGGCGTCGCAGGACTCGCGCAACGTCTGCGGCATCCCCTGGAACTGGTCGCGCCTCCACCACCGCAGCAAGTCCATCCTCGACATGGCCGGCCGGAGCCTCTCCTGCGGCCTGTCCGACCCCAAGTCGGCGGCCGCGGCGCGGAGGTCCTTGGCCGCCGCCTCCGCGGCCTCCTGCGGCGCCTACGCGGACGGGTCGCGCTCGCACCCGCACTTCCCGGTGACGGCGCGGCTGACGTCCTCCACCAGCTCCGACTCCGACTCACTGCCGCTGCTCGCCGAGGGCGCGCGAAATGGCGGCATCCGTGCCATTTCCAGGAGCTTCTCTGGGGAGCTCGGGATTTTCTCCAACCAGAGCAGCGAGCTGGATTCCGACCTCATGTCCGAGGCGCGCTCGGGGCAGAAGTCCCGGGGCTCGCAGCGTGGCCGGCACCGGAGCCTCACTCAGAAGTATGCACCCAGGACTTTCAAGGACGTTGTTGGGCAGAGCTTGGTTGTGCAGGCGCTGTCCAATGCCATTCTCAAGAGGAAGATCGGCTCCGTTTATGTCTTCTATGGGCCGCACGGCACAGGCAAAACATCGTGCGCTCGGGTGTTCGCCAAGGCGCTGAATTGCCATTCTCCTGAACACCCCAAGCCTTGCGACACATGCGCGTCTTGTATCGCGCACAATCTGGGGAAGAGTAGAAGTTTGGTGGAGATTGGGCCTGTTGGCAACATTGACCTGGACAGCATCGTGGATATCCTTGACAATGTGATGCTTTCGCCGCTGCCGGCGCACCACAGGGTGTTCATCGTGGATGATTGCAACACACTGCCGCCTGACACGTGGAGTGTCATATCGAAGGTTGTCGAGCGTGCGCCTCGGCGTGTGGTTTTTGTTCTCATCAGCCCAAATCTCGATCTCCCACATATAATTATGTCAAGGTGCCAAAAGTTCTTTTTCCCCAAACTGAAGGAATGCGACATTGTCAACACTTCGCAGTGGATTTGTACTAGTGATGGCCTAGATGTCGATAGAGATGCCTTGAAGCTTATTGCTTCCCGGTCAGATGGGTCATTGAGGGATGCAGAGATGACCTTGGATCAATTGAGTTTGCTTGGGCAGAGAATTACAATGCCACTTGTTCAAGAACTTGTAAGTTTTCCAGCAATGAGTCATAAGAATTACTTCTATATTAGGTAATATAGATAATTGAATAATTTTAGGCTAAATAAAAATGGTAAAGAATTCTGTAGCTGGGGAAGTTATTTCTTATATAACTCTGGAATATGTTGTGAAGCTGAATTAACGATATCATTGTCATACACTTCAAATTTCTCTTCCAATGTGTGTTCCCATTTTGGCATACTGCACAGAAGAGTTCAGCAAGTCAAAGTCACAACTGGAAGCACCAAACACCTTTTTAGTAAAATACTTGTGTTTATCTCTCTAAATAACACATTCTTGCATTCTAAGTGTACCGATATGATTGTCGTTTCTTTTTTTGAGTTCTTTTTAGGTTGGTTGTCGTTTCTAATACTTTGTTACCTGACAGGCTGGCTTGGTTTCTGATGATAAATTGGTAAATCTGCTTGATTTGGCACTATCTGCTGACACTGCAAACACGGTGAAAGCTTTGCGTGATATTACTGAAACAGGTGTTGAGCCTTTGTCCCTAATGTCTCAACTCGCCACAATAATAACTGACATCCTTGCTGGCACCTACACATTCGCACAGGAAAGAATTCGAAGAAAATTCTTCAAACGTCCAACCTGTAAGCAACAATATTCTTTTTTATCTATTTATTTATTACTTTGAAAGGATTTTACCGTAGGGGATAATTCGCCCTGAACCATGTATTACATGGAAGTCTACTACTGTAAATATTCTGTTTTCACATTGTAATTTTTGTTGCATTGATTACAGTATCAAAGGAGGATATGGAAAAACTGCGCCAGGCCTTGAAAACACTCTCTGAAGCTGAAAAACAGTTGAGGGTCTCTAATGATAAGATGACCTGGCTTACAGCTGCTCTGCTCCAGCTTGCTCCTGATAAACAATATGTACTGCCAAGTTCATCGACAAGTACAAGTTTTAACCAGGGTTTGCCTACATACCCTGATGGGGATATAGCAAGGAACTCTGGTCCACATGGGTTATCAAGAGCATGTGACCAGGAAAATCTGCAATACAGAAATGCTAATCTGGGGATTTGTTCTAGCCATGTCACGGCAAACAATTACCATGGTGGAAGGAGACTCAGGGAACATACACCAGATGGCCATATGCTGTCAACAAGTGCTACCAGAATGAATGAAGGATCTAAATGTAGCAAAACTGATAACGAGATGATTTGGCAAGCTGTTCTAGAAAATGTTCAGTCAGATTCGTTGAGAAAAATGATGGCTAAAGAGGGACGGGTGATCTCTGTTAGCCTTGGCACAGGCAAGATTCTCTCTTATTCCATTTCTGCCTGTATTATTTGTATACTTTGTCAAGATTTTCATTGCAGAATATGCCTATGGAAAACTTTGTTCTTATCATTGTTAATGTGCTAAATAACTATTAGTGTAGAAGTGCAAGCAGTGCTGCATATATAGATAATAATATATTAGAAGTGGTTTGCGTTTATATGTTAGTATTTGGTGACCATGTAATTTAGTGGAATTTGTTATCTTGGTTATGGTCAGATGTATACATTGCTTCTATGCACTGTTAATCTTCCCTAGGCATGGAATATATCATGCTAGTTCTTCAAGATTGCTAACAAGTTTAAAACCGTGTTGAAGTAACTCTGAAATACATATTTTTTTTATAACTAACCAAGCAAACATTAAATTGTGCCATTGTAATGATATTGTTTCAATAATCTTTGTTCTTACATTTTGTTCTTTTCTTCCTGCAGCACCAACTGTGCAGTTAATGTTCAGTTCTCGAGTGAACAAGTCCAAAGCTGAAAAGTCAAGGGGTCAAATTTTGCAAGCATTTGAGTCTGTTCTTTCTTCTGCTATAATACTTGAAATCCGATATGAATCGAAGGATGGCGGAGAAGGTGTTGAGGATGCCTATTCCAACATTGCTTTAACGAGGTCTTTTACGAAACATAGTTCAGTTTCTTCTGGAGGTGAAAATTTAGTTAGCAGGCTCCAGAAAGGCAGAGTTGCCCAGGGTACTAGCTCAAATCAGACAAGATGGATGCAATCTGATCCACACATATTGACTGAAGGTGAGATTATTGAAGTGGGTCCTTCTGAAATGGAATGGTACGGGGAACCAGATACTGGTGCTGTTGCCTCAGATAAAAGAAGAAGTGTATGGGAAGCAGCTTTGTCATCACATGACCAAGAAAATATACGTCCTCCGGGAGGAACAAATGAACATGATCGACAAAAAAATATAGTAAGAGGTAAGGTATCTCTTGCTCATGTTATGAACAAGGCGGAAGCTTGTTCTCAGCAAGGAGGCTGGTCAAGACAAAAAGGGATGTCAATAACAGAAAAGTTAGAGCAAGAGAATTTGTAAGTAATCCCATACTACAACCAATTAAATCTGTTCATACAAATTACTTTAAACTTTAGCATGCAATATTATAACGGAGCCTGGGTTAGATCTTGTAATTTGGTTCAACATGGAGTTCCCTTCTTTGATCCTAGAATATGATTATGGACTGTTTATCTATTTGCAGGAGATTAGAGCCTAGGTCGAGTCTGCTTTGTTGGAAAGCTTCGAGCACTACTAGACGGAAGGTAATAATGACCTGGGATCACACCAACCCAAAACTTCAGTCCTAGAGTAGTTTATATATTTTTCATTCCCCTAAGTAACTTAAGCTTGGGCTCCATATAAGACGCATGGCATGATAGTTATCTGTTGAAAAGTAGTCATTTATGTAAAATATAAGAAACAATTGCCAGTAACCAAGATCACCATTCTTAGTTTCATACCGTTGACTCACTGAAAATAGCAGAATGTATGCTTCCAAAAGACAAAATAAGCGAACTGTGGCTTCAAAGGGAGTATTAAATAGAAACGGTAGAGTTCTTCGCAAAAGGATCATCGTCAGCATGAGATCTTAGTTTAATACTGTCCGGAAAATGGCTGTATGTCACGGGATACATGCCTTTCTCGTTGATCAAAAGGTGATAGAATTTTTTTTTTGAGGGAAGGTGATAGAGTATTTCCACTTCATGTTTATCCTGTCAGCTATACTTTCTCATCCTCGCTGAGCGACATTGTGTCATTTCGCTGCAGCTCTCAGCATTGAAGATAAGGACTCGAAGATCGCGAGCCCTATCAAGACTCGTCTTGTGCGGAAGGTGCATTTCAGTGAAATCTCCAAGATAACATGCCGCTGCCTAGGTCCACCAGATTTTTCATGGAGCTAAATTGATCTCTGTGGTTGATTCTCTGTAATTGTAGCAACCTGTAAGAATGTAGGTCATTCTGTACATCGTTTAACATGTAGAAGAATGAGAAATTTCCACCATGTCCATTATTTTCCCTGAAATTGTCTGAAATGCCAACAGCAAGCCCTTGCCACAGTTTATGGCACAGCTGCAAGGTACTAACGTTATCATGCTAGGCGTTGCGCAGCACCGTCTACGAAAGCACACACTTAACCGTTATTACAGATAAACAAAAGCAAATCACGCGAGGTACTAAATGCATGTTGTCCATTTGTTTGTACCAAATTACATTGACAAATCAACATTTAATCTTTGAGTGATTAGGGGGTATATATGCATCTGAAAATAAAACTTGTTAACATGCACCTGCTAAAGACTGAAGATCTACCACTTGATTCGTTAATTTCTTCTACATCATGGAATGGCTATAGTGCTGATTAAGGTGAGGGTCATGGTTACCCCTATTGATTGCGGTCGAAGGGCCACAAGCACTACATAGCAGTTACCGCATTATATATGAATCCCTAATTATATACAGTATGTGTTATACTCCCTCACCATCTTGATTGTAGCAACCTGTGAGGACTGCTTTAGAGTTCCAAGTTGAGACAAATAGGTGAGGGCCTTAACCATGTGATAACACGGGCTAACAAACTACTCTGCTTCACGAAGAAGATCCACATTAAGGAGGCTAAGGAGATGGGGTTCCTGCATTGCAGGATATGACTTGTGCAGCACATCCTGTCCTGCTGGATCACAGTGACAGAGCAGCCGAGGTGAATCGCAGGGCAATTCTCCTTTGGCACGCACAGCATGGCTAGCTAGGTAGCTTCCGTGCATGGAGCTTCCGTGCATGCATGCCGCCGTGCCAATGGAGAAGCGCCCTGGGATTCACACGCCGCAACACATGGAGATGGGCCAACTTTTGCTCTCCCTGCCTGCTTGGCTCCAATGTTCTGAAGTTCTTGCGCTCGTTGATGTAAGCATTCTGCTTCTTGGCTTCCCTTATATACTGCACGATGTGCCTTGGGATATGGATCTTCAGACGGCATATGCTCCGAGCCCGATCGACTATTCCGGAGAAGGAGCTGCCTTTCTTGCCGGCCCTTTGGAATGTGCTCCAGGAACAGGGTCCTCGTAGCCCAACCTGCCTTTTCGGAAGTATATATGGTGCAACGTTACAGCATAGAAAACCGTTTGTTTAGAGCTGTGTAGCACTGACCACTGAGTATGTCTTGCTGCAGCAGTGAAGCGTCAATGAATTACATGCCAGATATGAAGAGATTTTGTTCTGGGCATCTCTAGCTTGCTTTGTAACCGAGCTGTTACTGTTGAATAAACTGATTTATGCGTTCCGTTAGCCCTTGGTGAGCTACGAACTTTTCTCATGGTCTGAGATGGTACATTCCATTGGATCTTCTATACTCGATCAAGCTCATGCAAGTCGGTTGCTTTTCCTGACTGAAACACAAGGCCTAAGAGCATCTCCAGCCGCACCCCCAACAGGCACCCCCAAGCGATTTTTCCGTGCCGGCGCTCAAAAATCGGCCCAGTCGCGCCCTCAGGAACCCGTTTTTCGCCGGTTTGGACCGAAACTGGTGCCGGCAGACCTAGGCCGAACCCGGCACGCTGGGGGGCGCCCGGGGGCGCCGGGGCGAGCGTATTTGGCGCGAAAGAGGATGGGCCCGCCGAGTCAGCGAGACGCCGCTTCGTCGCCCTCATCGCCTCGGTTCCTGCGGGAATCACTGCGAAGGCTGCCGCGCCGGTCAGCCTCCATTGATGCCTCACGGGCGGCACAGTGAAGGCGCCGCGACACGCGTCCCGCCCTCTCCCGCCACGCGTCGCCCGGCATGCAGCCCGTCGCCACCCCAGCTGCGGCTATAAAAGGCGACCTCCCCACCGGTGGACGCCACAGCTCTCATTTCCCCCCTCTCCGGCGCAGAAAGCAACACTCTCCCCTCTTCCCGCCAACGAACAGATGGCCGAGAGGTTCCCAGGCGATGACGCGGCGGCGAACGGCTTCGGCCGCCGCCACCTCCAAAAGCCGGAGGCGCGCCTGCTCTACGAGGCCGAGTACCCGGCGCCCCCGGACATGCGAGTGCCGGGGGCGTGGAGGCTGAGCGCCGGCGGCCTCCCGGTGCCACCGGTGCCCGAAGGGGTGGCGCGGCGGGCCGAGATCGCCCGCATCCGCTCGTTGTCAGTTCAATATCCGGCGTATCTCGTAGTAGGGGTCCTAAGCTAGGCGTCTTGGAGCGATGGTAACATGGACACGGGGTTTTTACCCAGCTTCGGGCTCTCTTGATGAGATAATACCCTACATGCTGCATTTGATTGTTTTCATATGGGTGTAGTACAGAGTACATGTATCTACCACGAGATCGTAGTAATGAATGAGATCGTCTATTGACTAGCCTCGCCTCGGTTTATATAAGACACCGGAGGCCTAGGGTTTAGGAGAGTCCTTGTCTTGGGCGCCAAGTCTTGTGGAATCTCCCTTGTATGCGGCAGGGGTTGTCCGAACTGGCCCATGAGTATGCGGCCATGGGGTCCTCGGCCCAATCTAACTGATCGGGAGACGACGTGGTGAGTACCCCCTAGTCCAGGACACCGTCGGTAGCCCCCTGAACCGGTCTTCAAGTTGGGGACGCTCCTCGATTCTGCCGAACTGTTCTTCATCTTCGGTCGTCGGTCTTGAAAACTGGTTCAACAAATCTTACCATCTTCGATCTTGAGGATCGCCAAAGTGCATCCGAAGAGTTTACACGTCAGGTATCCGAGGAGCCCCTTTAAGTTTCCGACCTTTATCAATGCCTTTGTTATTTTCACGCCCACCTCAGGTTTGAAGTTGTCCCCGTGCGGCGGTGTCCTCTTGCATCCGAGCTCCAACGCCGGACTGCATTTGAGGTATCTTTTGCAGCCGAGCACCAACGCCGGATTGTATCCGAGCTCCAACGCCGGACTGAATCCAAACTCCAACGCCGGAGAGTATCCGAGCTCCAACGCCGGACTATATCCGAGGTGTCATAGATCACCTTGGCTCAAAAAATTCGAAGGAGTTTAGCCGAGCTTAATGCCAGAAATGCCCTCTACGGAGCCAACCACTGGCGTCCGAGCTTTATGCCGGACTGCTGCCGGGGTGTCTATTGTAGTCGAGCACCAACGCCGGACTGTATCCGAGGTAGTACACCACCTCGTCCATGGGCTGATTTTTATGAACTTAATCTCGAATTGTGCAATGTAACCTCTGCTGAGATGTATAGCCAGTAGCCCTCAAGGTGCGTGTTGGCCTAATATCCGGGATGCACCTGAAGGTAAAAATCAAACCGCTGACCCTAGTAGCCCCTGAGACTCAGGTCGATTCATAAAATCAGCCTGAGGATCAATTCCCAGCTCGACAGCATATTTAGGAATAGAAACGCGGTGTGCAAAGTCCTCGAGACTCAGGTTGGGTGCGGCCGACCAACCTGAGGATAATAATCTCCTCGAAAACTATATTGCACTTTAAATTTTCTGCATTGGATTGTCAATGCAGTAGCCCCCGAGACACTGGTCGGGTGGCAACACCAGATCAGGGGATCGATGTACCCCTTTAATATTTGTAAATAATAAGCACGAAGCCCAGTAGCCCCCGAGCCTTAATGTGGGCACGGGTGGCCGAATTAAGGATCCATATCCAAAGTAAAATCACAAAGTATGTGTAATGATTCTATGTATCCAAATGCTTTTCATCATCAATGCTCGGATCCGCATTGTACAAAAATTTGTTGACCGACCATCGGCTTCCACCTCCTTGGCCAGTAGCCGAGGAGTGTTTGTCCTACTTTATAAAGCCTTTACAAGGGCAAAGATTTACGACAAACAAGGCAATCCGGCCATACGATTTTATAAACAAAGGTACGCAGAGAGATATGTTGTATTACTGTTTAATGTAAGAAACATCTTCCAAAGAAAATGGGTTGTCATGCCAACCATGATCATGAAACCTCACCTCCGATCAATGCAGGAGAAAAATATTGAGGATTTAGTTCGGGGAAAGTTCCCGAATTCTATGGTATTAATGAACCAAAAAATTTCACTTCCGTCGTTGCCGACCAATGTGATACTTTAAGATTGCTAGCTTTCGGCTTCACCCAGTCTGAGGTCCGGCTCGGATGACCCGACCGTGACAATCGCAGAGGTGCTCCCTTTACTCCCTAGCCGAACAATCGGGAACGTATGGGTAAACACAGGAGCGAGGCAACCCAGCTTGGCCAAAATCTTAAGTCAAATTGATGGCTTTATAACGATGATTGCGGAAGGCAGCCCTCATATATTAAATTTAAACACCGATGATATGTTTATTTTGACTCCGTTGCGACCGTTTATCAGTTGAAAGTGGCCCATCGTCGGCTTCTACCCCTTTGTAGATACTACGCAGGGTGTTTCCGCAATAACAAGACAACCCTTAGCCGATGTCTCGGTGCCCGAAGGCGGTTTTGTTAGCGGAAATGAGGCAATCAGATATGCGGGTTTATAACTTTCACTTAGTCATAGGAGCTTAACGTTGGGAGGCCAATTACTAGCCCCCGGTTAGTGTTCGGCGACAGCCTAGGTCAAGCCGTAAACACTTCGGCCAATGTCATGAACGGCCCGTCATTTAACACAGTCATCGGATCGCTGACCAGTTTACGCTTATTGTGACAGTCAGTTTTCGGCTTTCTCCACTGAGGTGCTTAACCATGCGAGCTGGAAGCATAATCGCAGTGGTTCTCCTTTTGCACACCTAGCCGAACAAAAGCGGAACGTAGGCGGCAAGCACAGGAGCCGGGCAACCCAACTATTGACCGAGGACACAATTCGAAACCAATGCATATATAGCAATATCCGAGAATGTTTTTGCCGAATCTCAAAAGGTGTCCGGCGTTGCACTGCGTGGCTTATGCTGGAAACACACAAATTGTTTAAAAGTGCCATAGGCTTGGAAAACCAAAAAACCTCAGGAAAAACTTGACGTCCGAACTAGATGAAGTGTTCGGTGCCAATCCAAAAAATTGGTCTTAGAGAAAAAAAGTGCTTCTGTCATGTTTTAACATGACGCGTCCTATCTCAAGACGTCAAGCGGGTCATCCTTCGGCTTCAACCTCCCTATCCCGAAGACGGGGTGTTTCTCGTTAGGCCAGTTCAGCGGACTAAAACTCGAGCAGTTTGAGAGAAAAAAAAATCAGGCTATTCGGCTATTGACCACACACTCGCGTCGAAAAAGGAGTGATAGAAAAAGACTTTGCATCGACTGAGAAGAAAAATTTATTGTAAAACGGCTCATGCAATTTAAGAGCCCCAAGTCACTTGAGTAAAAGAATTTTATGTATAATGATTGTATGTACCAAAATACTTATATCATATCTGTGTTCACCCGAGCTTTATACGCGTCTTAACCGACCGTCGGCTTCTCCCTCTTCGGTCATGGGCCGAAAAGTGTTATGTACTCCACCTGTCGAGAATATCGACAGCGTTTCCGATAACCAGGCAATCAGGCCATAAGGCTGTAACAGACAAAGCACGCTCAGGGAACTTATGCTATATTACTGACGAAGTGTAAGAAGCATCTTCGAAGAAAATAGTACCCCCACCGATACCTTTCTTCGGTGCTCATTGTTACTATGAGACTTGTGCAATAGATTTTTTTTACTCATGAGTTCCGTTGTGTGCCGACCATAATTGAAAACAATAAGAGCACTAACTTTCGGCTTCACCCAGTCTGAGGTCTGGCTCGGATGACCCGATCGTGATAATCGCAGAGGTGCTCCCTTTACTCCCTAGCCGAACAATCGGGAACGTAGGGGTAAACACAGGAGCAAGGTAACCCAGCTTGCGGAACACTTAAGTCAACATGGTGCATATTGTGGCATAATACACGAACAAGGAACGAAGCCATACCAGTATAATCATATGCAAGAGGAAAAACTTCATAAAGGAAGCCCCCAAGTAAACGGGGTATTTGAATTTGTGTGTCACAAACAAAGTTTTGGCAAGGAAGATTTTCACAAGCCACTTTTTGCGAAAAAGGTATAATGCTTGATCGAATCGAACAAAATTTAAAACTGGAAGTTTTTGAGCGTCAAAGCGACTTAGCTGGTTAATGTGTTCGGCATTGATGACGCGGTCCGAGCTTGGTGCGGGACAAGGTCTCAGCCCCCAAGCCCGATGTGGCCGAGCGAAGAACTCGGCACTCCGAAGAGGTGAAGCCCTCAGTCTAGCTGAGGTGACGGAGCGACGATGGGGGGTTGCCAACACAGGGCAGCGCTCCAAGGCGACGACACAATTCGGTCGATGGTGGTGGGCAACGAGGACACCACGCCGAGGGGATAGTGCGGCCCGATCTACGTCAATTTTCTGTACAGGTAAAATAGTGCAGACCAAAAAAATAATAATGAAAAAAGGGCGCATAATTAATTTATGCGAAAAAAGTTTGGTAAATATGGCCTGAGCGCTGAGGCTAGCTCGTTGGCGCGTTGGCGTCGTGGCACGGCGATGTCGGCGAAGGTCGGCCTGCCCATGTGACAGGGAGGGGCTGGCCGGACTGATGCCCGGTACAAGCGACAGTAGAATTCCTCTGGCAAAATGATGCAGTACATGCCAACAAAAAATATTCTGTGTATAATAGTGCTAAACGAATAATTTGGAAAAATACGACCTGAACGCCAGCAACGACGACTGTAGCAGACCGGAGCAAACGGACGAACTGATCCGTGCCGAACATGCTGCAAAGCCATTCCTCGATATGCTTAGTAGCACTTTTATTCTGCGTATTTGTCAGAAAAAGTAGAAGACCAGCGGTCGACTACATATGTATTGAATTAAAAAGGAAAAGAAATAAATCTCCCTGTGGGTTGCCGCATAGCTGAATTTATGCTTAGCTACGGGCGCTGCTTCGCGCGGACTGTACGCAAACGTGTTCGTCCTCCTCGGCTGTGCAAAGCAAACAACACTGGCCCAAGCAATAATTCGCTCCTCGAGGAAAAATATTATACATTGAACCCGACACTCGTACGAGGAAGCCGACCGCTAACAATAACGGGGATGTAGCCATTAGTCATCACATTAAAATCAATATGGACCAGGAGATCTAACATCTCACGTGAGGGCTAGCAAGTAGTAGTAGTATAGTACTACTCCTCACGCTAGGGTCCAGTCAATCTAGTACGTCAATACGCACGGGACAAAACACTAGCTAAAGGATTGTTATTAAACAAAAAGTATAAAAAGGAAGGATGGAACCTCCCTCTGTATTGCTGCCGGTCTTCCTGTTGGCCAGCCCGTCTGTATTACTCCGCGTGGGCAGGTCCTCGGCCGCCACAAATCTTCCAACCATGTGCTGCCGTTTTCGTATAGGTTGCACCACCGCCGCTGACCAGAATTTCTTATTCTCGATCTGGCCGCAGACAAAAATTGCACAGACGTGATAGCACCAATTTTGCAAAGGACATAATTTGTACAGTACAAATCTAACTGAAAAAATATCACCTGATCATCCATCGATCCGCGGCGATCACCCAGCAGGCTCTCAATGAAAGCACCAATGTCGGTTCAATATCCGGCGTATCTCGGAGTAGGGGTCCTAAGCTACGCGTCTTGGAGCGATGGTAACATGGACACGGGGTTTTTACCCAGCTTCGGGCTCTCTTGATGAGATAATACCCTACATGCTGCTTTTGATTGTTTTCATATGGGTGTAGTACAGAGTACATGTATCTACCACGAGATCGTAGTAATGAATGAGATCGTCTATTGACTAGCCTGGCCTTAGTTTATATAAGACACCGGAGGCCTAGGGTTTAGGAGAGTCCTTGTCTTGGGCGCCAAGTCTTGTGTAGTCTCCCTTGTATGCGGCAGGGGTTGTCCGAACTGGCCCATGAGTATGCGTCCATGGGGTCCTCGGCCCAATCTAACTGATCGGGAGACGACGTGGTGAGTATCCCCTAGTCCAGGACACCGTCACTCGTCCCTGACGGAGGAGCAGCAGAACTGTGACGCCCCCGATTTGACCGTACACTAATCATGCACGCAAATGTGTACGATCAAGGTCAGGGACTCACGGAAAGATATCACAGCACAACTCTACAACAGAAATAAGCCATACAAGCATCATAATACAAGCCAGGGGCCTCGAGGGCTCGAATACAAGTGCTCGATCACAGACGAGTCAGCGGAAGCAACAATATCTGAGTACAGACATAAGTTAAACAAGTTTGCCTTAAGAAGGCTAGCACAAACTGGGATACAGATCGAACGAGGCGCAGGCCTCCTGCCTGGGATCCTCCTAACTACTCCTGGTCGTCGTCAGCGGGCTGCACGTAGTAGTAGGCACCTCCAGTGTCGTAAGTGTCGTCGTCGACGGTGGCGTCTGGCTCCTGGACTCCAGCATCTGGTTGCGACATCCAGATAGGAAGGAAAGGGGGAAAAGAGGGAGAAAGGCAACCGTGAGTACTCATCCAAAGTACTCGCAAGCAAGGAGCTATACTACATATGCATGGGTATATGTGTAAAGGGGCATATCAGTGGACTGGACTGCAGAATGCCAGAATAAAAGGGGGATAGCTAGTCCTGTCGAAGACTACGCTTCTGGTCATCTCCATCTTGCAGCATGTAGAAGAGAGTAGATTGAAGTCCTCCAAGTAGCATCGCATAGCATAATCCTACCCGGCGATCCCCTCCTCGTCGCCCTGTTAGAGAGCGATCACCGGGTTGTATCTGGCACTTGGAAGGGTGTATTTTATTCAGTATCCAGTTCTAGTTGTCATAAGGTCAAGGTACAACTCCGGGTCGTCCTTTTACCGAGGGACACGGCTATTCGAATAGATAAACTTCCCTGCAGGGGTGCACCACATAACCCAACACGCTTGATCCCATTTGGCCGGACACACTTTCCTGGGTCATGCCCGGCCTCGTAAGATCAACGCGTCGCAGCCCCACCTAAGCACAACAGAGAGGTCAGCACGCCGGTCTAACCCTATGCGCGCAGGGGTCTGGGCCCATCGCCCTATGCACACCTGCACGTTGCGTACGCGGCCGGAAGCAGACCTAGCCTAGTGGCGTTCCAGTCCAATCCGGCGCGCGCCACTCAGTCGCTGACGTCAAGAAGGCTTCGGCTGATACCACGACGCCGGGATACCCATAACTACTCCCGCGTAGATGGTTAGTGCGTATAGACCAAATGGCCAGACTCAGATCAAATACCAAGATCTCGTTAAGCGTGTTAAGTATCCGCGAACGCCGACCAGGGCCAGGCCCACCTCTCACCTAGGCGGTCTCAACCTGCCCTGTCGCTCCGCCACAAAGATCCACTTGCGGGTACTCCTACGAGCCGACCCGACTTTAGTCATCACATGTGTCATGTATTTAGTATATAAGTATATACCCGTGATCACCGCCCAGGTGATCACGGCCCGATAGTATAGCACAGCAGACGGACAAGAATGTAGGGCCACTGATGGAAATCTAGCATCCTATACTAAGCATGTAGGATTGCAGGTAAAGGTATCAACAGTAGTAGCAAGGATAGGCTATGCATCAGGGTAGGATATCGAAAAGCAGTAACGTGCTACACTACTCTAATGCAAGCAGTATAGAGAAGAATAGGCGATATCTGGTGATCAAGGGGGGGGCTTGCCTGGTTGCTCTGGCAAGTAGGAGGGGTCGTCAACTCCGTAGTCGAACTGGGCAGCAGCAATGTCGGTCTCGTAGTCTACCGGAGAGAAGAGGGGGGAAGAAACAGTAAACACAATGCAAACATAAGCATGACGATGCGTGACATGACAATGAACAGTGCGAGGTGTGTCCTAACGCGACAGTAGGTGGTACCGGCGAAGGGGGGAACATCCGAGAAAGTATTCCCGATGTTTCGCGTTTTCGGACAGACGGACCGGAGGGGGAAAGTTGCTAGTTCGATAGGTTGGGGAGGTGTGGTGGACGAACGGACTGCGTATTCGGATTCGTCTCGTCGTTCTGAGCAACTTTCATATAGAAAACATTTTCATCCGAGTTACGGTTTAAAAGATATGAATTTTCAAAGATTATTTGAATTTCTGGAATTATTTGAATGTAGCAAAAATGAATTATGACGTCAGCATGAGGTAATGCTGACGTCAGCAAGTCAACAGGTCGGCTGACCAGTCAAACCAGACAGGTGGGTCCTACCTGTCATAGAGAGTGGACTAATTAGAAGATTAAATTAACTAAAATTAGATTAATTAACTACTGGACCCCACCTGTCAGTGCCTAATTAGATTAATTAATTAGTTTTATTTATAAAAACATTTTTTTTGTTAATTATGCGGCGGGGCCCGCATGTCAGTGGCTGGGCCTGCCCAGTCAGCAGTTGACTGGGTCAACCCAGTCAACTGGGACCCACGGGGCCCACTGGCAGTGGCACTGGGGTGGCCCCAGGCCAGCCACGTCGGCGGCCGGCGCCGGAGCGACTCCGGCGACCAAAACAGCGGCGGCCCCTCGCCGGAGTTGGCCGGAATCGCGCTACGGGGCTCGGGGAGGAGCGGGGCTAGGCTCATTCGAAGGAGCTCGCAGCGCCGCATCCAATGGTGGCCGTAGCTTCGCCGGACCTGGCCGGAATCGGTGCCGGCGAGCGGCGGAGGCGGCGGCGCGCACGGGTGCCCGACGGAAACGGGGCTACGTCGTGCTATCGAGCAAGCGGAGGGGCTGGGGAGCATCTACGCGCTGTGGGGAGTGCAACGGGCTTGAGCCCGTGACCAAAAGGTCACCGGAGCCTTGCCGGCGGCGAGCTCCGCGGCGCTGCGTTCGGGCGCGCGGGGGGAAGCAGCTAGGGGGCGTGCGAGAGCGAAAGGACAGGGGAGGAGGGGGAGAAGCTCACCGCGCGGCACACGGAGGCCCGTGGGTGGCTTAGTAGCAGCAGCAGTCGCCGGAGTCGAAGGAGACGGCGGCGACCCGAGGAAGAAGGCGACGGCGTTGGGGGGCGATGTAGGGGGTCCCGGCTCGAGCAGGTGGTTGGGGAGGACGGGCTCGACGTGGCGGAGCTCGTGGACACGCCGGGGAGGGGAACGGGGCTCGGTGGCCGCGTGAACGACGGAGAACGGCGGCGACCGCGTCGGGCGTGGGGAAGGAGGGAGCGGCGTGGATCTGGGGGGGGGAGGGAGAGGCGCAGAGGCCGAGAGGTGAGCGGGGGGCGAGTGGGAGAGGGGCCCGAGGAGGGGGGGTGCTGGCGTCCTTATCCTCCCCCGTCGCCGGCGAGGTGGTGCGGCGGGGACCTGCCTGTTCCGACCCCGGTCGGGGGAACAGGGAAGGGGAGGGCGAATGGGAGAGGTGGGCTAGGCCGGCTGGGCCTGGGGGTCGGCCCAGTCGGGCCAGGGGTCCAGTGGGGGGGGCTTTTGTTTTTGTTTTTGTTTTCTGTTTTGTTTTGCATTTTCTTTTATTTATTTTCTTTCACCTTTTAATCCATTTTAAAATACTTAGGCATTTTCTAAAAAGGAGTTTTCTCCACAATAATTACCAGTGTATTATTTGGCACCCACCGAACATTTTTGTTTAAAATTTTGAAAACTTTTATTTTCCACTTTAAATTTAATTGAAGTTTGAATTAGGAGTTTGAAAAGAAATGTGATTCCAATGTGATCAAGCCCTGTTTAGCAACATGATTAGCTTAATCACAGAGAGTTACTGTAGCATGATCCTCGGGGTGTTACAAATCTCCTCCACTACAAGAAATCTCGTCCCGAGATTTAGGAGGTAGAAGGAAACAGTGCGGGGTATTCTTCGCGCAGACGATCCTCTCGTTCCCAAGTGGCCTCATCTTCAGAATGGTGCGACCACTGGACTTTGAGAAACTTGATCGCCTTCTGACGTGTGCGGCGTTCAGCTTGGTCGAGAATGCGGACCGGATGCTCCTTATAGGAGAGGTCTTGCTGCAATTCGAGCACTTCATGATCCACCGCTCGGATTGGGTCCTTGAAGCAACGGCGGAGCTGTGACACATGGAACACATCGTGAACCTGAGAAAGGTTCGGCGGTAGCTCCAGTTGGTATGCCACTTTTCCACGCCTTTCGAGAATAGTGAATGGGCCAATATAGCGAGGAGCTAGTTTGCCCTTGATCCCGAAGCGGTGAGCACCCTTCATAGGTGTGACTCGAAGATAAGCCTTTTCGCCAGGTTGATAGACCATGTCTTTATGATGACGGTCATACTGACTCTTCTGACGTGACTGAGCAGTCTTGAGATTCTCGCGAATAATGCGGACTTGTTCTTCGGCATCTTGGATAATATCCGGACCGAAGAGTGGACGTTCCCTAGTTTCTGACCAGTTTAGAGGGGTTCGGCACTTTCGTCCATATAACACTTCGAAGGGGGCCATCTTCAGACTAGCTTGATAGCTATTATTATAAGAGAACTCAGCATACGGGAGAGATTCCTCCCATTTCTTGCCGAAGGAAATAACACAAGCTCGAAGCATGTCTTCGAGAACTTGGTTGACGCGTTCAACTTGCCCTTGCGATTGAGGATGAAACGCAGTACTGAATGACAGATGAGTTCCCATAGCTTCTTGGAAACTTGCCCAGAACCTTGAAGTGAATAAGCTGCCACGGTCTGAGCTGATAACCAATGGAATACCATGGAGTGAAACAATCCTGGACATATAGAGCGTTGCCAACTGGCTAGCAGTGATCGTTTCTTTGACTGCCAGAAAATGTGCAACTTTGGAAAGCCGGTCAATGACGACAAGAATAGCATCATTACCTTTCTGTGACTTGGGAAATCCAGTGACGAAGTCCATCTCAACATGGTCCCATTTCCATTCAGGAATAGAGATAGGTTGCAGAGTTCCAGCAGGCCTTTGATGTTCTGCTTTGATACGACGGCAAACGTCACACTCAGCAACATAACGAGCAATGTCTTGCTTCATATTAGACCACCAGAATCTCTGACGGATGTCTTGATACATCTTTGTACTACCAGGATGGATACATAGAGGCGTATCATGAGCTTCCTTCATAACTTCCTGCGTCATATCCAGGTTTTTCTCTGCACATGGCACCACTAGGCGGCCCTTGAAGTATAAGGTGCCATCTTCAGCAATGGTGAAGAATGAGGGCTTTCCTTCTGCGAGGTAGCGCTTAATCTTGTGGGCTTCAGAGTCATACTTCTGTAGCCTTTTGATGCTGTCCTCGAGATCTGGTTTAGCAACTAGGGTATTGAGGGAACCCTGGGTAACAACGTGGAGGTTCACCTTGCCAAACTCCTTAGGAGGGGGAGCGAGTGCACCCGAAGGAACAATATGGAGGTTCAACTTCCTGAATTCTTCAACAAGCGAGGGCTGAACTTTATGAACCTGGAGGTGGTTGCAGTAAGACTTGCGGCTCAAGGCATCAGCCATTACATTAGCCTTGCCTGGCGTATAGGAAATACCCAAGTCGAAGTCTGCAACAAGCTCCATCCATCTCTGTTGACGGAGGTTCAGATCTGGCTGAGTAAACAGATACTTCAGACTTTGGTGGTCAGTGAAGATCTCGCAACGATTACCGAGAAGGTAATGTCGCCACTGCTTCAGCGCATGAATGACAGTAGCAAGTTCGAGGTCGTGAACTGGGTAGTTCTCTTCGTGAGGGCGCAATTGCCGAGAGGCATAAGCAATCACTTTGCGGTCTTGCATTAGGACACAGCCTAATCCTTGACGGGAAGCGTCGCAGTAAATGACGAAGTCCTTCTTAGTATCAGGTGGAGCTAGAACTGGGGCAGAAGTCAACTTGTCTTTGAGTGCCTGGAAACTTTCCTGACATTTGTCTGTCCATTGGAACTTGACACCCTTATGCAACAGGTTAGTCAGAGGCCTGGCGATCTTAGAGAAGTTCTCGACGAATCGACGGCAATAGCTGGCGAGACCGAGAAAACTTCTGACTTGCTTAACGTTCTTGGGAGGAGTCCAATCAAGAATAGCCTGGACTCGTTCAGGGTTGACGGCAATACCATCCTTAGAGATGACATGCCCAAGATAGGTTACTTCCGGTAGCCAGAATTCACATTTGGAGAACTTGGCATATAGTTGATGCTCTCGTAGCTTCTCCAGCACAAGTCGAAGATGTTCAGCATGTTCTTCTTCGTTCTTGGAAAATACCAGGATATCATCCAGATAAACCACGACGAACTTGTCGAGGTAATCCATGAATATATAGTTCATCAGACGAGAGAAGGTGGCTGGAGCATTGGTTAAACCGAAAGACATGACGGTGTACTCGTATGAACCATAGCGAGTCACGAAGGCGGTCTTTGGGATATCCTCTTCGCGAACACGGATCTGGTGGTAGCCCAACCTCAAGTCGAGCTTAGAGAACACTGACGAACCCGCCAGTTGATCATACAGATCATTGATCCGAGGAAGAGGGTATTTATTCTGAATGGTAGCTTGGTTTATAGGACGGTAGTCTTGAACTAACCGGTTTGTCCCATCCTTCTTCTTGACAAAGAGAGAAGGTGCTCCCCAAGGAGAGCAACTTGGGCGAATGAATCCTTTGCGAAGAGATTTGTCGATTTCCTCCTTAAGCTCAAGGAGTTCATGCGGCGGCATTTTGTAGGGTCGCTTGGCTATAGGAGTGGTGCCTGGTTTCAAGTCGATGATGAATTCGACAGCTCTAGCAGGGGGAATCCCTGGAAGTTCTTCAGGGAAGACGTCGAGGAATTCACGCACGATGGGAATGTTTTCAATGCCCTCTAGTGGTGCAGCGTTCAATGCATTCAATGCATAGAGCCTTGCCTTGGCATTTTGCACCAGATTAGCTTGGTAAGCAACTATTTCATCTGAAGGGTGTAGCAGATGGACGGTTTTAGTGGCGCAAACTATAGAAGCAGTATGCGCTTTCAACCAATCCATACCCAAAATGAGGTCGATGTTAGACGACTTCAGGATAATGGGAGAGGCATAGAATTCCAGCCCTTCGATTTCCACGGGGACATCGATGCCAACCAAGGAGGTTTGACACTGTCCCACGGGGGTTTTGACCAGTACCGAGGTGTTCATCTCCTCACATTTAACGTCGTGCTTGTATGCAAAATCTTCTGACATGAATGAATGCGATGCACCTGTATCAAATAAAACGGATGCTGGTACTGAATTTACGAGGAGTGTACCCATCACAGTAGCAGGCTGGTCTTGAGCTTCGTTGAGATCAACGTGGTTGGCATGAGCACGACCATAAGACTTAGCATTGTTGTTGCGGGGCTGATTGTTACCACGGCCAGTTGCTGGAAGGGCCAGTTGATTCTGGTTCTGGTTGCATTCTCTAGCACGGTGTCCTGGTTGACCACACCTGAAGCACAAGCCATTATTCGGAGTGGGAACAGGAGCTTGGGATGGTGGAGCTGGAAGTCTTGACTGCCTAGATGGTGGTGGAGGCAGACGAGGTGCAGCATAGGTCTGCCTTGGGGTAGATGCATTTGGACGGTACATGCTGTTCGGGATCCATATCTTACGCTTCTGTGCGGGCGAGCCCGAAGATGAGCCCGTGTCACGGTTGCGCCTGTGAGAGCTCTGGTATTCCTGCAGACCAGTTTCGACATTGATGGCCTTGTTCACCAAGGTGGCGAAATCAGCAAAGTCGTGCACTAGAAGTGCGAGCTTGATGTCAGCTTGAAGGCCATCACGGAACTTCTCCTGTCTGCGAGCATCAGTTGCAATGTCTTCTTCAGCATAGCGGGACAAGTCTAGAAACTCCCACTGATAAGCTTCGACAGTTTTGTTGCCTTGGGTGAGGTTGCGGAACTCACGCTTCTTCCGGTCCATGACTCCCTGAGGAATGAAGCGGGCACGGAAAGCAGCTTGGAAGTCTGGCCAGGTGATGATTGTTCCAGCTGGCAGAGTACGCCTGTGGCTGTCCCACCATTGAGCTGCGGGTCCCTTCAAGAAGAAGGAAGCAAAGGTGACATAGCTGGCAGGGGCTACATCAGCAGACTCCATCTCATAGGTGATGTCACGGAGCCAGTCATCAGCATCCAGAGGCTGAGTTGAGCTGCGGTAGATGGTTGGGTTGAGGCGTATGAAATCTTGAAGAGTCACTTGGGCTGGCTGCTGGTTCATATTGGGGCGAGGAAACTGAGCCATCATATTTTCCATGAACTGGCGGTTCAGTTCAAACTGTTGGATCATACCAGCCATGTACTCAGGTGGTGGTGGGGCATCGCCACCACGACCACGACCACCTGGTCTAACCATCCTGCTAATATATAACAGGGGTAGTTTAGCATTGAGAAATTTGCAAAGACAAGAATCATTCCTGATGAAACATGCATAATGAAAGGAGCATGATAGCTACTACATAGGTAGTCGGCATAACTTACAAAAGGGGTCATGCATAGAGTTCAGCACACAGAGTTCAGTACATAGACTAAAACATCATAGGCGACACACAGGCTCGCGGCGACTGCAACTAATACTTAACTAAGCAAGACTACATCAGTCCCAAGAGGTACTGTGGAGGTAATCGTAGCCCGACAGCTGGTAGTGAGGCAACGGATAGCCCTCCACGTCAGCAGACTGGGGGCCGCGGATACTCAGGTGTAGAGCCCGACGCTCAGGTGGCAGAAGAGGACCAAGTGCGGGAGAGTAGCCTCCCACCTCTGGCCAACCGACACTGTGGGGCATCACGGTCCTTGCTGGGTAGATCGCAGTACGCGGTACCTGTCCAGATCGGACAAAGGGGTGCAGCAGCGTCAGAGCACGGTAAAGGTGCTGACGGGTGGTGTACATCTCGTGGCGAAGAGCTCGGTTAGCTCGATCCAGCCCATCAGCATGCAGAACCAGGTTCTGATGGTAGAAGGGCTCTCGGGTGACAGTGGAGTAGGCAGCAGTATAGTATCCCTCCGCACCAACATCAGATGCGATAGCAATGTGCCTGAAAGGGGAGGTGTCCAACTCCCGATACGCTCCACGAAGACGTGTCAGAGCAGCATAGGCAGCATCGTGGAGAGCCATATCGATGGTCACACCAACTCCATGTGCGGTGTGCAGCACAGCAGTGGAGTCATACTCCCGAGAGTAGAGGTGGACGATGGCACGGTACTGCTCCTGGTTAAAGTCCTGGTACTCCTCGTAGACGGTGTACTCAGGGTGCCAGCGATAACCCAGATAGGTCATCATCTCAGCTAGCACCGCAGGTGATCCCGAGGCACCAATGGCCGTCGTGTGGCGAACGACCTGCCTCGTGGGTTCCATCTGAAAGCAAAGACGTTTCAAAGGAGTCAAATGACAGTGTGTGAATTGTTCAATATACTATTCTAAGAAACAACTATGGCTTATCCAACTTTGGGGTGAATGCGGTCACGGGATCCTAGTGTTAGAGTTTGTAAATTCGTTTAACCCGAGTAGAAGAGAGTTCAAAGTCCCAGAGTAAAGGTCGAGGAGTAAAAGATCCTAGTACCACCCAATGGCGACGTGGGCCCGTAAGACACACAGCCATGTTAGTAAAAGTTTTGTAATGTCTAGACTCGACTTAGGCCAAGGAGTGTGGAAAGGGGGATTCCTACAGGCAGTCGGCTCTGATACCAACTTGTGACGCCCCCGATTTGACCGTACACTAATCATGCACGCAAATGTGTACGATCAAGGTCAGGGACTCACGGAAAGATATCACAGCACAACTCTACAACAAAAATAAGTCATACAAGCATCATAATACAAGCCAGGGGCCTCGAGGGCTCGAATACAAGTGCTCGATCACAGACGAGTCAGCGGAAGCAACAATATCTGAGTACAGACATAAGTTAAACAAGTTTGCCTTAAGAAGGCTAGCACAAACTGGGATACAGATCGAACGAGGCGCAGGCCTCCTGCCTGGGATCCTCCTAACTACTCCTGGTCGTCGTCAGCGGGCTGCACGTAGTAGTAGGCACCTCCAGTGTCGTAAGTGTCGTCGTCGACGGTGGCGTCTGGCTCCTGGACTCCAGCATCTGGTTGCGACATCCAGATAGGAAGGAAAGGGGGAAAAGAGGGAGAAAGGCAACCGTGAGTACTCATCCAAAGTACTCGCAAGCAAGGAGCTATACTACATATGCATGGGTATATGTGTAAAGGGGCATATCAGTGGACTGAACTGCAGAATGCCAGAATAAAAGGGGGATAGCTAGTCCTGTCGAAGACTACGCTTCTGGTCATCTCCATCTTGCAGCATGTAGAAGAGAGTAGATTGAAGTCCTCCAAGTAGCATCGCATAGCATAATCCTACCCGGCGATCCCCTCCTCGTCGCCCTGTTAGAGAGCGATCACCGGGTTGTATCTGGCACTTGGAAGGGTGTATTTTATTCAGTATCCAGTTCTAGTTGTCATAAGGTCAAGGTACAACTCCGGGTCGTCCTTTTACCGAGGGACACGGCTATTCGAATAGATAAACTTCCCTGCAGGGGTGCACCACATAACCCAACACGCTTGATCCCATTTGGCCGGACACACTTTCCTGGGTCATGCCCGGCCTCGTAAGATCAACGCGTCGCAGCCCCACCTAAGCACAACAGAGAGGTCAGCACGCCGGTCTAACCCTATGCGCGCAGGGGTCTGGGCCCATCGCCCTATGCACACCTGCACGTTGCGTACGCGGCCGGAAGCAGACCTAGCCTAGTGGCGTTCCAGTCCAATCCGGCGCGCGCCACTCAGTCGCTGACGTCAAGAAGGCTTCGGCTGATACCACGACGCCGGGATACCCATAACTACTCCCGCGTAGATGGTTAGTGCGTATAGACCAAATGGCCAGACTCAGATCAAATACCAAGATCTCGTTAAGCGTGTTAAGTATCCGCGAACGCCGACCAGGGCCAGGCCCACCTCTCACCTAGGCGGTCTCAACCTGCCCTGTCGCTCCGCCACAAAGATCCACTTGCGGGTACTCCTACGAGCCGACCCGACTTTAGTCATCACATGTGTCATGTATTTAGTATATAAGTATATACCCGTGATCACCGCCCAGGTGATCACGGCCCGATAGTATAGCACAGCAGACGGACAAGAATGTAGGGCCACTGATGGAAATCTAGCATCCTATACTAAGCATGTAGGATTGCAGGTAAAGGTATCAACAGTAGTAGCAAGGATAGGCTATGCATCAGGGTAGGATATCGAAAAGCAGTAACGTGCTACACTACTCTAATGCAAGCAGTATAGAGAAGAATAGGCGATATCTGGTGATCAAGGGGGGGGCTTGCCTGGTTGCTCTGGCAAGTAGGAGGGGTCGTCAACTCCGTAGTCGAACTGGGCAGCAGCAGTGTCGGTCTCGTAGTCTACCGGAGAGAAGAGGGGGGAAAAACAGTAAACACAATGCAAACATAAGCATGACGATGCGTGACATGACAATGAACAGTGCGAGGTGTGTCCTAACGCGACAGTAGGTGGTACCGGCGAAGGGGGGAACATCCGAGAAAGTATTCCCGATGTTTCGCGTTTTCGGACAGACGGACCGGAGGGGGAAAGTTGCTAGTTCGATAGGTTGGGGAGGTGTGGTGGACGAACGGACTGCGTATTCGGATTCGTCTCGTCGTTCTGAGCAACTTTCATATAGAAAACATTTTCATCCGAGTAACGGTTTAAAAGATATGAATTTTCAAAGATTATTTGAATTTCTGGAATTATTTGAATTTAGCAAAAATGAATTATGACGTCAGCATGAGGTAATCCTGACGTCAGCAGGTCAACAGGTCGGCTGACCAGTCAAACCAGACAGGTGGGTCCTACCTGTCATAGAGAGTGGACTAATTAGAAGATTAAATTAACTAAAATTAGATTAATTAACTACTGGACCCCACCTGTCAGTGCCTAATTAGATTAATTAATTAGTTTTATTTATAAAAACATTTTTTTTGTTAATTATGCGGCGGGGCCCGCATGTCAGTGGCTGGGCCTGCCCAGTCAGCAGTTGACTGGGTCAACCCAGTCAACTGGGACCCACGGGGCCCACTGGCAGTGGCACTGGGGTGGCCCCAGGCCAGCCACGTCGGCGGCCGGTGCCGGAGCGACTCCGGCGACCAAAACAGCGGCGGCCCCTCGTCGGAGTTGGCCGGAATCGCGCTACGGGGCTCGGGGAGGAGCGGGACTAGGCTCATTCGAAGGAGCTCGCAGCGCCGCATCCAATGGTGGCCGTAGCTTCGCCGGACCTGGCCGGAATCGGCGCCGGCGAGCGGCGGAGGCGGCGGCGCGCACGGGTGCCCGACGGAAACGGGGCTACGGCGTGCTATCGAGCAAGCGGAGGGGCTGGGGAGCATCTACGCGCTATGGGGAGTGCAACGGGCTTGAGCCCGTGACCAAAAGGTCACCGGAGCCTTGCCGGCGGCGAGCTCCGCGGCGCTGCGTTCGGGCGCGCGGGGGGAAGCAGCTAGGGGGCGCGCGAGAGCGAAAGGACAGGGGAGGAGGGGGAGAAGCTCACCGCGCGGCACACGGAGGCCCGTGGGTGGCTTAGTAGCAGCAGCAGTCGCCGGAGTCGAAGGAGACGGCGGCGACCCAAGGAAGAAGGCGACGGCGTTGGGGGGCGATGTAGGGGGTCCCGGCTCGAGCAGGTGGTCGGGGAGGACGGGCTCGACGCGGCGGAGCTCGTGGACACGTCGGGGAGGGGAACGGGGCTCGGTGGCCGCGTGAACGACGGAGAACGGCGGCGACCGCGTCGGGCGTGGGGAAGGAGGGAGCGGCGTGGATCTGGGGGGGGGGGGAAGGAGAGGCGCAGAGGCCGAGAGGTGAGCGGGGGGCGAGTGGGAGAGGGCCCGAGGAGGGGGGTGCTGGGCGTCCTATCCTCCCCCGTCGCCGGCGAGGGGTGCAGCGGGGACCTGCCCTGTTCCGACCCCGGTCGGGGGAACAGGAAGGGGAGGGCGAATGGGAGAGGTGGGCTAGGCCGGCTGGGCCTGGGGGTCGGCCCAGTTGGGCCAGGGGTCCAGTGGGGGGGGGGCTTTTGTTTTTGTTTTTGTTTTCTGTTTTGTTTTGCATTTTCTTTTATTTATTTTCTTTCACCTTTTAATCCATTTTAAAATACTTAGGCATTTTCTAAAAAGGAGTTTTCTCCACAATAATTACCAGTGTATTATTTGGCACCCACCGAACATTTTTGTTTAAAATTTTGAAAACTTTTATTTTCCACTTTAAATTTAATTGAAGTTTGAAAAGAAATGTGATTCCAATGTGATCAAGCCCTGTTTAGCAACATGATTAGCTTAATCACAGAGAGTTACTGTAGCATGATCCTCGGGGTGTTACAAGAACGAGCCGCGCTACGCCACCGACAACCACACCCTCTGGACCAATGTACTTCCAACGCCGCAGCGAGGAGCAGACCGCCTCCACCAACGGCGACATCCCCCACGGCCGCTTCAACGCCGACGGGCGGCACGAGTGGTGGGGCGTGCCAAGCCGCACCCTCGAGGCCGTCCTCGACCACATCGAGACCGGCAACGTGTCGCGCCTCGAGTACCCGTAGCGGCCGTCCTTCTCTCACCGCCGTGGTAGCTCTTGGACGCCGCGGCGGATGGAGCCGGGGTCGTCCTCGTCGTCGGGCTCCGGCTCGCCGGCGCTCCGCCCCGTCAAGCCCGAGCCGGAGGAGACGCCGCTCGGGCGCCGCACCCGCAGCGGCGCCCTCGTCATCAACGAGGGTGCCCGGCCCTCCCCGCGCGGCTCCCTCCACCTGGTCCGACTGAAGCCCGAGCCGGGGCTGCTCCCGGTGAAGCCGGAGCACGTCGAAATGGCGGCCCCCGACGACGAGTCTGCCCTCAAGTGGGCGAAGGAGGACTATGTCCGGGAGCAGGTACGCCGCCAGCGCCGGGCGTACGCGGAGCTCCAGGCCCGGCGCCGCGGGCGCGAGGAGGGCGGCGTCATCATCGTCGACAGCGACGAGGAGGACGAGGCCGGGCCGTCCAGTGCCCCACGGCGCGTCGGCGATCCTGGCCAGGGCTGCAGCAGGGACGGCGGCGGCATAGGCGAGGCAGGCGACGACGACGACGGCGGCGACTACACCCGCTTCTACAGGCTTCTCGGCATGTAGACGACGGACGGCGGCGGCGGTGGCGACTAGGGGTAGTTTGGCGTAGTTTAGGCGTAGTTTGCATGTTTTCATGTTTTTTATACAAATTTCAATGAAGTTTCGCCGAGTTCGTGCCAAAATCGCTGAGTTTGCATATATTTGTACGGAATATCGCCGAACCTGGGGCGACCTGTGGGCCGACAACTGGGAACAAAGTCGCCCCCACGCGCCAATCTAGCGCCGGCTCGCCCCCAAGCGGCTCTTTTTCGGCGCCCTGGGGCCGATCGGCTGGAGATGCTCTAAAAGGGTAGAGCTCTCTGGGACCAACCTGTCTGCATGGAGCTGCCAGGTTTTGTGCTGGGAATAAAAATGAAATTTGCTACCAAATGAAATACATTAATCTTTTGAAAGATTGGCATCGGTTTTATTTTAAATTTTTTATTATGATGAGATGTCCAGGTTTATATCCAGTCTGAGACTGAAGCTACAATGTTCTCTGAACCTTGTTTAACTCCTTTGCATTGTTAACTGAAGTCTAAGTTAAAGGCTAACAACTATTAGCTTTCATAATGTAGACCAAGTGGCGTGTGACTTGCCTTTCTTTTGTTTCCTGAATTACTATTACTCAGGTTTTTTAGGTACCCTGGTACTCCCCAAACATATATGGGAGTACCGAGTAAATCTAGACATTCCTTTGGCAGGGTAGTTTAGTCTTTTCCCTATCTAATTTATGACTAATGATATTTCCTTAATCTACTTTGGTAATCCGGAGTAATAGGAAACCGTCCTTCATGTTTGCGCGCAGGTAACGTCAATCATCTTCTTCCTCCCGCAGAAAAATAAAAAATAAAATCAAGGAGGTTGCAAATCTCTGTCGTGCTTCAAGTCTTCAACCATGCTGCATCTCAGCCGCCGTCGTAGGCGTGTCACACCCCATATCGCCAGCGGCACGATGCTGCCTCATATAGCCCAGTTATGCGCATCTCAGGCGTACTAGTAGTTGGAATTTAAACGTAGCATCCAACTTTATAAATCTCTGAAGAAGAATGTTTCAGTTCATGCATATACATCAAACGAGGCCTACGGAAAGAGATGATTAAGCGCTGCATTACTGACGAATGGGCAGCATATGAGACGCAACATCACCAAACGGTCAGTCTCATTCATACATGGAGTTCCGTCGAGAGGTTGTTTGTCACGCATCGGCAGCCCTTCGTCCCATCTCTGGCCGCTAAGCCTAGCCCCGATCTGCAGAGCATCACCTTTCTCGCGACGGCGAGGGCCCTGCTCCGCCGAACCTGGTCGTCGCTGCATGTTCATCATCCAGTCGTCCCTTGTAATTCTTGATTATGGTTACTGACGAATTGCAGATCAAATAAAAGATTAATAACACGTTAAGTACCCTTTGTGATTCCAATTTTACCCTCCAGATCGGGGCACTCCCCGCTTTTTAGCGATGGTACTCCATGACAGTGCTGTTGGAGTACAAATTAAAACTGTCCGTTAGATCGCAAGAAATTAGCGGCCCATGTTAGTTTCTGGGTACCGTAAAACAACTCTTAAAGAAATCCTGCTAGATAACAAAAGAAACAACACCCAACACCTGAAAGGATGGTTGCAGTTTAACATCCGACGCATAGGACAATTTAACACGGCGCATCAACTCGGATACAAGTGTTTATCAGCATCATGCTAAGATTTAGAGAAATACAGAGATTCAGAGTTCAGGAAAGGTGAAAGAGGAGCGAGCATGTAGAGGAGATAGCGGTACAGTTATTTCTCAGTCCGATCCCATCCACTACACTCAGCTGTCACAGCACGAGTAGTTAACCGTGCCACACCTCCTGTGGGCCCGGTCTTCGAGTTGACAGCCCAAAGAGCTTCTGTAAACCTCTTTGCAGTCAGTGGATCGATTCTGTTTTGTTTAGGTGCAATCTTCTTCAGCTTTTGTTCTTCACCCTTCAGGAAGGCCGTGACAGACAAGTTGCCAGTCTGCTCCAGTCTAAGAGATTTCACCATCAGTTTGGCAGAGGAGAAACTCCTAATTTGTAGTTCAAGAAAGCTCTCCAGTTGAATTGTTTTCCCAATGTCTTTCAATCCCAAAGGTACGGTCACATTTCTAATTTCCTTTTTTTCGCTCACACATGTGAAACTTGGGTCGAAGGGATGGGGAATCCAACGTAAGACAGTAAAATATGTGGTTTAGTTTGCTAGCATCACTACATGGGCCACTCATTGCACATTACCCTCTGGATCTTGAGCATATATATAGACAGAAAATGCACAATACTCAGAGAAGTAGGTGTGCCTTTACTCACTGCATGAAAATTGGCCGGATTATATATCCACCTTAATTGTCTTGATACTGTGGTGATAAAGAGAACTAGCTTCGATAGACAGATAGATTAATAGATATCACACAGGCTTGCAGAATACAAAATGTTGCAATCTCATAACAAAATATTTTCTTTTTTGGGAAAGGAGGTTAAAACCCCCAGCCTCTACATCAATCAATGCATACATCCATCTTTATTAATTATTCAACAAAAGTCTGAAAAAAACATACATCAAGCCACCCGAAGCCATCACTCACACCTACAAACTCGATAAGGAGGAGTGCTCTCACTCCCCATATCTAAAATCGGTGTCGTTGCCGATCCATCCGCATAACGTATCGGAACCAACAGCCGGTGGAGCAAACCTAAAGCATACACCACATGCACATGTTTTAGAAGCCGCCATCATGATTGAACTGCTGACCCATCTTAAGGAGATCCGCATCGTCCTTGCCAGTCTAGCCATCCGTCGACGCCACCACGGCGCCCAATGACACCACCTCCCTGCGCGCAAACTGATGAGCACGTCACGGTCACCGCCGGTACACCGCAGCAACATGCCGCCAAGTACCACTGGCCGACACATCTTGAAGTCTCTAGAACATTTGTCGTGCGTAGCACCTGCCAAACATGCGTGACACAACGTAACACCTGTCGGCCAGGCATGACTTAACATCTCCACCGAAGCTCCGGGCAAGATGAAGCCGCTCCACCTCATGCCTCTGTTTTCCAGCGCTGCTCCACAAACGATACTCCCAAGAGAGAAACGAACCCGCAGTGCCGTCATCATCCGATCTGGAAGACCAGATCCTTTGGTTTCCCTCGGAGCAGCACGAGTGGGTCGACAAGAGTTACACGACGATGCCTTCATCAAGGTAACGGCGTAGAACGTCGCCATCGCCCGCTGTCGGCTAGGTTTTTACCGACAGCTATGTCTCACTCACTCGAAGTCGGGACTAGATGGCGGATCTCGAGATCCGACCACCCAGCCTCAGGAAGACCACCTCCAACGGAGGAGATGACTACCACCGCCAAGCCCAGGGCGCTCGCGTGATGCAGATCAAGACTAGGAGCACGACCGTGATCCGAAGCCGAACCGGAGGTTGAGCGGCTGCAACATGGCCGCTCCACCTCTCGCGCCCACACGACCAAGGAGGAAAGCCACCGCCGCCGCCATGGCACTCGCCAGAGAGCCAACCACGCGGACCGCCTCCGGGGCCACAGCCCCCGACATCCAAGGTCCGAAACTACGCCAACCACCCACTTCACGGCGCACCAACCATGGTACGAGGAGCAGAGGCACCCCATCCACCCCTAGCCCGGCATCAGCCACTGAGTCTAGGTCAGCTCCTCCATGGTAGGAAGCAATGACGCCTACGTTCCTGGCCAGTCATGGTGGACTGGCGGGGGGGGGGGGCATGATCTTGTGATTGTCGATGGCCGAAGTAGAGCAAGCGCTGGCCATAGTCCGGTGGCCTTGGCCAATCCAACCGATGGTACAATGATGCCACGACCACCATGACCTCGCACCATGCCCACGAGGAGGGAAACCTCGCTGCTCCCTGGCAATACCTGGACCAAGCCCAACAACCCCTACCCGGATCTGGTCCACCCGAGCGCGAGCCCTAGATCCAAGAAAGCAACAGTCCAGACCATGGATAACGAATGTTGCCACCACTAGCCTGCGCCTCCTACCGAAACCAAGCCGCCAGATGTGTGCCGCTGAGGCCCCTGCAGGCCCGCACCGCCGCCAAGCACCACACCCAATGCCTCGACCCACATAACACTTTGTAAGAGGAAATTATACATAGGCAAGAAGGAAATGCATCTTCCAAGATCCGACTTCATAGAACGTTTGACATAAGCAAAATTCTTAGAATTGCCATGAATAAAGTTACACTATATCTTGGAGACCAACTATGGATGTTCTTTGTTTTTTTATTTTAGAGAAAAGGCATCCACCGAAGCGATGGATGGCCAAGGTTGAGGCGAATGGAATACATTGATGTGGATTTATGATGTCCATTAGTTGGAGTAACAAGGGAAAGTATCTGGTGTACTGGTGCTTGTGGTGCTACCGGTGCACCGAACGTCGTAGCGTGTTAAAAAATGTTTCAAAAAAATCTGAAAAAAGTGTAGCACATTGACACAACATTGGTCTATGTTGTCGCAAAATTTCAAATCAAAATTCAAAACACTGGACGAGATACAAAAAAGAAAATTTTAGCATCAATCTGATAATGGGCCAAATTTAAAGCCCAACTTCTGTTATGTACTATTCAGTGTTGATTTTGTGATTTTTGTACCTTGAGAAATATTTCAAATTTTGAGTTGAATTTTTGCGACAACATAGATGGATGTTGTGTGTGCTATATTTTTTCCAAAAAAGATCGAACATTTGTGAACACGCTATGGGCATCCGGTGCACCGGTAGCACCACAAGCACTGGTGCACCATATACCTTCCCGGAGTAACAAGCCTCATCCACTTTGTAAAGGTCAATTGCCGTCACCATGCATTCAGCGTCAATAGAAGAGAGCCTTCACACCCCGTTTGGAGGGTGTCAACACCATGTGATGTTAGAGCAACTCATGCGAGTTATGTATGAATTTCACAACTAGCTTGATTGTCAATGGATAAGAGATTCTGAGCATATCCACCACCTCGAGTCGAGATCACACCGAGAGGAGCAGTGACGCTTTTTTTTTCAAAAATGGAGGACTCCCGGGTCTCTGCATCAGAACGATGCATACAGTCAATTTTATAAATAATCAAATAGGTTCAACAAGATCTTAAAGTCTGAAACAAAAGTAACGTCAAGCTCACAAAGAGCCAAAGAGCCAAAAACACACTAGCCAAAAAAGGCCACAACCGGCTGGCATAAGAAAGATAGGAAAACTAATTGCCTATTCTATTACATGACCGCCATCCAAACTGGTTGAAGATATCCCGTGCTAGCATCTCCCACCGGATAGATCCAGTAACCAAACGCTCCCTGGCCTCCGTCGGAGTGAGTAGCGACCACATACGGAGGAGCAGTGACGCTTACCACCCAACGGCTATCAACCATAGACTAAAGGCTCCCTAGACAGTGCCTCTAGCTAGGAACAACAACATAGAGCTACCTCCACTAGTCCGACAAAACGGACCATCAATTTTCACCCAAAGCATGAGCTGAGGGATACAAACCCATGATGACACCTCTGGCAAGGGAAACAACACTTGAGAGTGTTGCCACAGCTGCCCGATGTACTACGCCGGGTTGGGTTTAACCCAAGGCACTATGATCACGTAACACCCACAGACTCATTACCACAACACCCCCTTCACTAAACTGTCACTAAGGTAAGTAAGGTCAACGGCACACACCACCATGCCCCACATATCTTGGCGTCCCGCTCTATCTAAGGCGACAAAGGGATTGAATGTGTGAGCATTCGCCATAGATTGAGGAGGTCCCTGGAAGGGTGAGGTTTAAGGTGATCTAGAAGACAACAACCACATATGTACAAGAGAGATCACATGCCATAAGATTTGTGGTTTGATTGTGGCGATATGCTGTGTGAGAGATCCTTATTGGATGCCTCAATTTTTTTTCTTTGTTTGTAAGCCGATTTCTTCGACATTGATGCTTGGCTTTGCTCGGCCTCGTAGAATTATCAATAATATTCGACTAATGCGGAGGCCGGGGTGGTCGTCCCTAAAAAGATGGCACATGTACCATGATTGGCTCCCCCGGGTCACCTTGCCCTCCTCAAGGCTGAGGTAGAGGACCAACACTAGCCTGTCAACACTCACAGAGGTCGCCACGGCGGTCACCACTCAGAGCCCCATCTATCTGCGTCACCATCTTGTGCTGATGATGCATTTCAACGAGATCCCCGTGATAAGAAAATGTTTTGTTTATCAATGGATGCACAGACCGGGGTCTTTTCGTCTTTTTCGAAAGAAAAAAGGATAAGGAAACTCTAACACTGATGTCCAACTAATTTTACATGTAGCTAAGTTGATCTTCAGGACTTATTCACCCTTTGTCAAAAAAAAAAGTTGATCTTCAGGACGTATTCTTTGTAACTGTTAGGAGTGTAGGTTATTCCGCATATCATTTAGCATCCAGAAGAATGTAAGAAATTTCATAAGTTTGTTTTCCTCGAATTATTTTGAACGCCAACAGCAACACGTGCTAAGCTGCAAGGTGCACCTGCCACGTTGCATGGTGTTAATCATGACAGATAAACATTAGCATATCTAGTCTCCGGAACAACTGTACGTGCTTGCACTGCAGGATTTGACTTGTGGAACACACATCCTACATGTAATGCTTACCTGATGGATGGATCACGGTCACAGATCAGAAGGCAGAGCAGGTGAGGTGAACCGCAGGGCAATTCTCCTTTGGCACGCAGGAAAAAGGTTATCTAGCCTCCCTGGAGCTTCTTCACCTGCAAACTCACCTCGCTAGCTCCTGTCACCAATACATGCATGCCAGCGTGCCAAAGGAGAAACACCCTGAGATTCACACGCTGCAATACATGCACAATGTTTTGCTCTCCCTGCCTGCTTGGCTCAATGTTCTGAAGTTCTTGCGCTCGTTGATGTAAACATTCTGCTTCTTGGCCTCCCTTATATACTTCACGATCTGCCTCGGGATATGGATCTTCAGACGGCATATGCTCCTAGTCCGATCGACTATTCCAGAGAAGGAGCTGCCTTTTCTTGCCGGCAGTGTCTCCATCGCCCCCTTTGTTATATGCCCCAGGAATAATGGTCCTCCTAGCCCAACTTGCCTTTTCCGAAGTACTCCCTCCAGTCCTTTTCACTCCGCGTATAAGATTCGTGTCAAGTCAAACTTCACAGAGTTTGATCAGATTTATATGAAAAATATATTGTCATCTACAATATCAAATATATAAAATATGAAACTACATTCCATAATGAATCTAAGGATATTGATTTGGTATTGTGAATGATGATACTATTTTTTATAAGTTTGGTCAAATTAGAGATATTTTGACTTCAGACAAAACTTATATGTAGACTAAAAAGAATCGAAGGGAGTATATATGGTGCAACTTTACGGCATAGAAAACCGTTTTTAGAGCTGAGTAGCACTGAGTATGCATGTCTCGCTGCAGCAGTGAAACGTCATTGAGTTTGATGCCAGATATGAAGAGATTTTGTTCTGGACATCTCTGTTGCTGTTATATAAACTGATTTATACGTTCTGGTAGCCCTTGGCGAGCCATCAACTTTTCTCCTGGCCTGAGATGGTACATTCCATTGGATCTTCTCTACTCGATCAAGCTCATTTTAGCTGGTGGCCTTTTTCCTGACTGAAACACGCGGCATAAAGGGGCAGGGCTTTCTAGGACAACGACGGGCTAGCTTTGCTGCACGGAGCTAGGTTTTGTGTTGGAATGAAAGTGAAATTATTGGTTAATTTTTAAATTTTTTAATCTGAGACGTCCAGGCTTATATCAAGTCTAGGACTGAAGCTCCAATGTTCCCTGAACCATGTTTTAACAGCTTTGTATTGTTATCTGAAGTCTAACTCTAATTAAAGTCTAATAAGTAGTAACAACTATCGGTCTTTATAATGTCGACCAAGTGGCACGAGACTTACCGCTTCTGTTTTGTTTTTTGAATTAGTATTACTTAGTTTAGTTACTACTGAAATTTATGAAAGCACATATTAAAGAAATCCTGCTAGATCACGAAAGAAAAAAAAATCTCCGACACATGCAGTTTAACATCCGATGCATAGGACAATGTAAGACTGGGCGTCGATTCAGAATCTTTCAGATACAAGTGTGTCTCAGCATGCCAAGATATAGAGAAATCCTGAGACAACAACACAGCTATTTTTCAGTTTGACTCCCTCAAGGAGTTATTTTCTTGGGCTAATTATCCTTTTGCCCTGAGTGGTGTCCCTGTGCTCAGTTTTGCCCTCAGCTGCGAATTGTGCTCAGTTTTGCCCCTAGTCCGTGCGCACCGACTTGTTCCATGAACTCTGCCGTTTCTGTCAGGTCAACCTTTTGACTCGGCCCTTACAGGTGGGACCAGGCGGCAGAGACGGCCAATTCTATTACCGTTGCACGCGTGGCTTGTGGGACCCAGCAGAGAGTCGTTGAGCAGAGAGCCGTTGCGGGTGTGCTATATAAGCGGGCGACACATAGCGGCGGTGACCACGGCGACAGAGAGCACGACGGTGACCATGGCGAGAGAGAGAGAGCACGGCGGTGGGAAGCTAGCTGTGGAGGGCGCGGCGGCGTTGAGACCCCCTTCGGCTCCGAGCTCCATGTCTTCCTCAAGCTCCCGCACCACCTCGCGGATGCAGAGCCGGGCGCGTGTGGACATGCCTGTCTTCGTCTGTCCGTGGTGCCGGGCGGGCATTGTTCGGAGGGTTTCTCACACACCGAGGAACCAGAATCGTCCGTTCTACGTGTGCAGCGAGAATGGGGTAAGAATCGGGGCAATTGCACCATTTTCGTGGTCGGGATCTTTGAGCAGTGGGTTGATCTGTTTGGTGTTCATGCAGATGACATGCTTCTTTATTTGGGTCATGCTGTTGAGCTTAGGATGTTGAAGAAGAAGGTTAGGAAGCTTGAAGATCAAGCACTACCAATACCCATTTGCAATTACTTTTGGGCATTTGTAGGTATGGTAATCGCACTGGTTGTAATGTTGAAAATGTATGGAAATGCATGAATTATGGAGGAATTTGTAAGGAAATTCACCTAGTTTAAAGGGTAAATGTTGGTCAAAGTTGTTTAAATGTTGAAAAAAAGAGAAGAAGTGACCAACATTTAAATATGTTGAAAAAGAAGAAGAAATGAGAAATTCAAAAACTTTTGATCAATGAAATGCAGCTCTCTACTCTGCCTTTCTGTAAAAAGAAAGTTCCTCTGTGGGCCAAATTCAAAGTGTAGAGCCAAGTGCAGGCTAGACTAATGGGCCAACTGCATCCAATTAGGCCCATTCGGGGGTTCTCTTGCGTGTTTTTCTGTTTTCTGTTCTGATTTAATTTAGGCAGTAAATCATAATGCTGAAATTTTTTGTGGAAGCTAATTGAATTATTCCAGAGCTAAACAATTAAGGTTAGAATTTTTTTGGAGCTGTTAAATATTTAATAGCAATTTAATTACTCCAATTCAAATACACCGTGATTTAAATCAAAGACCAAAATGTCATGGAAAATGCGCCTCAACTCTGATAGAGGTTTACACCTGGTGCCAAAATAAATGAACATTTTTTAAGGGCATTACATTGAGAAAAAAATAATTTGTCTAAAAAATGCAGGGTGGAAAATGCACAAAAAATTGGTGCGGCTGGGGATTCAAACCCAGGACCGCGTGGGTTTGTGGCGTTTAGGGCTGCGTTGGTAACCGCTAGAACAGATGGAAAGACTTTCACATGGGTAGGGAAGGAAGGTATACATAGTGAGACCGTGAATGTTTTGCACTGAAATTTTGGAGGGTTGGAAACGTATGTTTGCACTGCCACATGATTTTGGTTAGAGTGGCACTTGGTTTAGAGTTAGAGTGGCACTTGGTTTAGGGTTAGAGTGGCACTTAGTTTAGGGTTAGAGTGGCACTTGATTTTGCATGTTAGTTCATGACTTGTTTGTTTTTTGAATGAAAGAGAGGGCTTCTCACCCCCTCCGATTTCCATTAATGAAAACCACAAGTTCTTTTTTTTGAGGATACACACAAGCGTGTGTATCATATATTATAGAGAGAAAGGGGGTAAAGAGCCCCATCCGCCAGAGTCTTACATGCCGTTACAATACATGCGGACTCCCCATCCACCCACAAGCTAACCAACTATTCGCCCGCTACCCACCTAGCTAGGGACCCAAGGAAGGAGGAGAGGTCACCCTTAAGCAAACCAGCCGCACTCCAAGCCCGGGCCTCACACTCGACCCTAGCAATCACCACCGTGGCAGAAGGGGTTGCCCCCTCAAAAACGATCGCATTCCGATGCTTCCAGAGCTCCCATAAAACCAGCGACGCCATGGTCCGCATGTCCTTCGCTTCCTTCTTGGAGGGGGCCCTCTGGGCGCAGGCATTGCACCACTCCACCACCGTGTCGCCGGCCTCCGGAGTGAGCTCCGGTGTACCGAGCGTGCCAAACACCTGATGCCACACTACTCTGGCGAAAACGCACTGGATGAGCACATGGTTCAAAGTCTCCGGCTCTTGGTCACACAAGGGGCAAGCAGCCTGGTGGGGCAGGCCGCGGCGAGCTAGACGGTCCGAGGTCCAGCATCTATTTCTTCCCGCCAGCCAGGCAAAAAATCGGCACTGCCTCGGCGCTTTCGAGCTCCAGGCCATCTCCGCAAACGAAGCAGATTCCATTCCCCAAAACTTAGCCGCATATGCCGATCGAGCAGAGTAGGTCCCGTTCGCCTCCCAGGCCCATGCAGTCGAATCCTCTATAGCAGGCCGGAGCTCCACCTCCATGACCCTCTCCCAGAGCTCGAACACCTCAGAGAGCAACGCAATGTCTAAATCTGGCCCAATATCCTGGGCCCATGCCCCATTGCTCATAGCCTGAGAGACGGTGCAAGCAGTGCGGACCTTCTTTCGCACCTGCATGTACAGGCCTGGCGTGAGATCCTGCACCCTCGTGCCCTGTATCCACCTATCTTCCCAGAACAACGCATTGTTGCCATTGCCAACTCTTATGATCATCGCGGCCTGAAAGATCTAGCGAGCCTCGCGGGGAACCTCAATGTCAAACTCCGCCAATGGTCGTGAGGCGTCCGTGCGCTGAAGCCATGGCCAGCGTGCTTGAAGGGCATAGTTAAGCCATGAGAGGTCCGGAATGCCGAGCCCTCCCGCCCACTTGGCCACACAGACCAATCTCCACGCAACCTTGCACTGACCACCGTTTGCCTCCGCTTTCCCGCACCAAAGAAAGCCCCGGCAAATCTTCAAAATAGCCTTGATCGTCTTCTGCGGTATGTTGAGTGCCAGCATTGCATGTATCGGGATGGCACAAAGGACAGACTTGATGAGCTTAAGCCAGCTACTTATGGGCAGCGTCGCCCCCTTCCAATGGGGCAGCATGCGTGCCACCTGATGAACCAAGTCATGTAGCTGCGAGGCCGACAGCTTTCGGATGCTCAATGGAAGACCCAAATACTTGCACGGAAAAGCCCCAATCGTGCATCCCAAGGAAGCTGCGATGAGCCTTGATTGGTCCTCTGAACACCTTATGGGCACGGCAGAGGTCTTGGCTAGATTCACTTGAAGGCCCGACACCTGTCCAAAGGCATCCAACATGTCTACACAGAGCCGCATCTTGTTCTCCACCGGCTTAAGGAAAAGAATGACGTCGTCCGCAAAGATTGACATTCTCTGATGCAGTCCGGATCACGCAAGGGGGGCGAGCAAACCTCTGTCAGCAGCAAGGGAGAAAAGCCGTTGCAGCGGCTCCATCATCAGGATGAATAGCATGGGAGAGAGAGGCCCACCCTGCCTGAAACCTCTTCTATTGCAAATCTGCATGCCCGGCACCCCATTCACAAGCACCCGCGTGGAGGAGGTAGAGAGTAGACCAATGATCCAATCAATCCACCTGCGTCCAAAACCCAGAGAAGAGAGCACCTCAATAGCAAAGGGCCACTGCACCGTGTCGAAGGCTTTGGAGATGTCAAGCTTAACCATGACAGCGACATTCTTCAGAGCGTGCAGCTTCCTTATAGTCCCTTGAACCATCATGAAGTTATCGTGAATCGAGCGCCCACGGACGAAAGCACTCTGGTGACATCCCACGAGCTTGGGCAGATCGTCTGTAAGCCGGGCTGATAGGATCTTGTCAAAGATCTTTGCTGCGCCATGCACCAAGCTGACAGGGTGAAAATCCTTGATCTCTTCCGCGCCATCCTTCTTTGGGATGAGCGTGACGTATGCCCTATTGATGGCAGCCAGCCCACGCATGTCCCCTCTATGGAAGCTATCCAAAGCTCTCATGAAATCTCCTTTGATGATATCCCAACAGCTGGCATAGAACCGTCCCGTGAAACCATCCGGCCCCAGCGCCTTATCCCTTGGCATAGCTTTGATTATCTTCACAACCTCATCTTCTAGAAATGGCAGCTCAAGGTGCGCGAGCTCCAGACGTGGGAGGCCCAGGAGGTCGAGGTTGAGGCCATTAGCATGCTGCGGGGCCAGGCCAAGGATCTCCTCATAGTAACCATCTACCACCTCCGCGATTTCCTCCTGGCCCGTGAAGAAATTGTCATTGCACTTAAGAATCATAATGGCATTGCAACGCCTCCTGTGGCTGGCATGCTGCTTGAAGAACTTCGAACTAGCATCTCCATCACGAAGCCACGTCAACCTGGAGCGGTGGCGCGCGATAGACCTCTCCAGAGAGAACAAGACGAGGAGCTTTCTCTTCATGGTCCGTCTAAGGGTGACTTCCCCTTCCGAGAGCGGCCTTGTCTCCATCGCCACATCCAACCGAAGGATAATCTCAAGAGCCAGCGCAATCTGCAGCTTAACGTTTCCAATCCACCTGTCACTCCAACTTTGCAGAGCCTTCGCAGTTGCTCTGAGCTTGCGATCGAGAACCACATAGGGGTTGCCCACAGAGGACACTGAATTCCACGCCGTTTGCACCACATTCAACCCCTCGGCCTTCGGCCAGAAGGCTTCGAAGCGAAAGCGCTTGCCCACCTTGAAATCAGCATGCAAGTCCAGCAGAAGAGGGCAGTGATCCGAGACAGCCGAACCCAAAGCTGAGAGAAAACAAGACGGGTGCAGCTCCTCCCAATCCACAGTGGTGAAGATATGATCTAGCTTCTCAAGGGTTTCCCGCCCACGCTCATTCGACCACGTGTACCTCTGACCATTGAGGTAAACCTCCTTCAGCTCGAGGGAGTTGAGCTTAGACCGGAACCGCGCCATCATGCGTCTGTTGATGTGATCATTGCTTTTGTCCTCCGGGTTCGCAATGAGGTTGAAATCTCCCAAAACTGCCCACGGCCCGGCAATGAGCTCACGTATGTCGACCAACTCCTGCATGAACTCGATCTTTTGCGCATCCAGGGTAGGGCCATACACCCCAGAAATCCACCAGTGCGAGGACGTCCCAACCGGCGTAACGAGCGCGGTGACCGCGTTCTCCGTGTAGTGCGGGTTGGAGAGTTGGACCACAAGGGGGTCCCAGGCCAAAAGGATCCCACCACGAGTACCGGAAGCCGGGATATAGTAGAAATTCGCTAGTTTATTACCCAAACAGTGTGCCACCACACCCTGAGATACAACTTCCATCTTAGTTTATTGAAAACACACTATGCTAGGGTTGGCCGCCGTGACAACTTGGTAAATCGCGCTTCTCCGAGCCGGGTCGTTAAGACCGCGGACATTCCACACCAGCACCTTGATGGGGCGTGTAGCCATGGGAAAGGCCTACATCGCGCCCCGCTTGCTGCCTCAACTCAAGCCGCTGCCTCCTCTAGCTCCGGCAACTCCACCATTGGCAGCACCGAAGGCTCCCAACCAAACAGTGCCAGGATGGAAGCAATGTGGGTGTCCGCCAAAGGCCCGCGGAACAAGTCGACGTACATCTTCAACGCCTCTTCCTCGATCACCTCTCCTTCATTTGCCAAGCAGAATTTGCGGATGAGAACTTGCTGCTGCTTGGAGGCCACGGAGGGCCTTTTGCTCTTTGCGATTCTGGCGCTTCTACGTGGAGAACCCGCCGGAACGTTGCGCTTCCGCGGCCGGCGTGACTTGGGGGCCTCAGGCGCAGCCAGGATGGGAGAAATCTGCCTCTGAATCTCCTCGCAGAAGGCATGCGCCGCTGCCCTGGGCGACACGGGCAGAGGGGTAGACAGCTGGGCCCCATCCGCATGCGCATGCAAGAAATCACCGCTCGGCGAACCCCCGAGAACCTCCACAGGGCTGCCGCCTGCACCTGGTGCATGAGCCAGGGGGCTCCTCTCCCTCACTTCCAGATGGGCTCCACCTTGGTCTGGCCCCAGGACCGCATGTGGGGGACTACATGGGAGCGGGCCCGGCGTAGGGCTGGCTGGCACACGCGGGCCCTCATCTGATTCTGGCGACAGACTGACCAAGAACAAATCCCCAGAGGTTTGATCCGATCCCACCACCTGCCTCTGTGGCACGCCCGCCTTGGAAGGCGAGAAAGCCGACCACGGGGTCAAGGAAAGAGACCGCGGGGTCAAAAAGCCTCCTTCAGAAAGCGACCGGCCACTCCTGGCCATGACAGCCGGGTTCCCCGACAGGATCTCCACCGAGCCAATAAGGAGCGGCCCACTCCCCCAATCACCGCCAGCTCCCAATGAATGAGCGCCGTCTTCGAGAGCCGTTGCCTCGGATCCTGCCCAACGGGCCATGCAGACCAAAGTGGGCGACCGGTCCAACAGCTGTTGCTGCGGATCCCGAGACACCACCGTGGCCCCAGGCCTGAAAAGCTGCGCAGAAGCCTGGGGCGACCGCATCTCCACCGTCCTGGATGCCAGCCCAACGTGGCATATCATATCCTCCTCGACTGCCTCACCAACCGCACTTTCCACATGTCGCTCAACGATAGGATCCCCCACCATATCCGAAGCAGCGACGTCAGGGGCGGACCGGACCCACGTCAGCGCATGTAGGGGTGTCGCCACCCCAGTCCCAGTTTGAAACTGGGTCTGCCGGACCGCGGGCGGCGCCGGCGCCGGCGCGGAGGAGCCAGCAGCGCCCGACCCCGAGTGGCCATCGCCTCCGAAACCACACCACCTTGCCGAGGCAGAGCCCGGCCTACGCTCATGCCCAGGCCCCGAGTCCTCCTCCGACGGCGGCGAAGGAGGTGGCGAAAACCTCGCCTCAGGCTCGTCACCATCCACCAGCACGGGCTCACCTAGCACCGTGATCTCGATTGGGTACTGTAGGGTATGCGCCATCCTACCCACCGAACGTCCACCGTCCGCCTCCGCCGCCCACAGGGTGCGGCTCGGCTCGTCGATGAGGAGCAGCCGGCGCCGCGGAATCTGCCGCGGCCGGTTCGTGCGCAGCCAGACGCGGAAATCCGCCATGACTTGGTTTAGGGAAGAAATTATATGTTTGGGCACAGACATTTTTTAACACACATAATAAACCCTAATAACTTAGATAATATGCAACACACCGTACCCTTACATTAAGCAATAATAATAAGTTCACGGACACATGAAGAAACATGACACGACACGACACGACATAGAAAAGCAACAAAATAAAAACGAAACATGACGAGCTTGACTCCGGGCTTGAACATCTTCATCTTCACCTCCTTCTTCCACCTTGGCCGCGCGCCCCTTCAACACCGTCTTCAACTTCACACCTCCTCCTCCTCGTCGTAGGGAAGGGAGTGCATCTGGCCTGGAGTGGGGAAGATGCTCTCGTTGTTGGTGTAGATGTTGTACACGGTGAAGAAGATGGCCTCGCAACCGCACCAAAAGACTTGGTCGAGGATCTCGCGCGCGTCAAACGGGTTGGTGAAGGTGACCGTGAGCAGTAGGTGGATGCCGCCGCGGTCACGAACCTCGTTGAGGGTGAACATCCTGGGCGAGCCCCGTGGGAGGTGGGCATAGTCGGCTCTGAGGAAGGCGCGGGTGAGTTCGACGGAGCCCCTCCACCTTGAAATAGCCCACACACGGAGCTCCCTCTCCACGAGCACGCCCGGAGGGTAGCGCAGCTCCCGCATGACAGGCGGACGGTTGAAGGTCGGCCCGTTGAACTGCATCTTCACTTGGTCTCGCTTGGGGAGGGCTCGGTCGCTTGGGTGTTTGAAGTTGGAGAGAATGGATCGGATCTGGCTTGTGGGTGGGAGAGGAAGAGAGGCACCCCATTTATAGGCCTGTGGGTGGGAGAGGAAGAGAGAAAGGATGAGAACGGTGCGTGTGTGAATCCGGACGCGTGTGTGTATCCGTTACGTTTTGCACCCTTTAATTTTTGCACGAAAACGATGCATGGGGCGCCTGCGTGCATCTGAATCACTGCATAGCTCTTTGACCGGGCCCGTGCATCTGACTCGCTGCCGTAATCTGAACCACTGCCGTAATGCCTAACTCTGAATCAATACGTGCATGGCCACCTAGCTCGCCTCGCTAGCCTAGCGCGCCTCGCTCGCCTCGCTCGCATGCATGCACGTCCGCCTCCCACGCATGCAAACCCACGTCGTCCCATGCATGCAGGCCTGGAAAGGCTGAGACGGGCTATTTACTGCGGTCTCAGGCCCAGACAACAAGACGGCCCAACAGTCCATCCAGCGCGCCCGGTATTTGTTAAAAAAAACAATCTCCCAGCCAATTAGATTGCATCTCGCGGATCGCCCCCCTCCCCGCAGATTCCTTCTAGAAGGGTTAGATCGACGACCCTGATCGCCGCTAGGGTTAGATGGACGGTCCTTGTTCAGCGCTAGGGTTAGCGGGGTTTGGAGCAGTCAAAGCTATGTTTGACCAGATTTCAAATGAGCATAATAAATTAAATAAAAATCAGAAAAATGAAAAACCTGCGCACATAGTATTCTTATGTCATATACTAATGATTTAAGTTGATAAACAAGGTTTACATACATTTAAACGATAAGTTCATGTGTATTATGTGATATCTCGAGTATCTCAAACTCTCTTGTATGAAGTGAAGAGAAGTGTTTTGGGGAAATGGACATGAAAATTTCAGAAAACTCACCACAGCTTCATTTTGGAGTGACTAAGAAGGATCCAGGCTTAGTTTTTCATTTTGATGATTTAGACTTGTTTAAATCTTCGTCAAAGTTAAGTTTGACCAGAATTCAAATGAGCAAAAAAAATTAAAAAAAGGAAAAATCCTGCGCACATAGTCTGTATATATAGAATATATGCCTAGGAAAGTTATTTGGCTGATTTAGACAAGGTAGAAAAAACCTTGCTTAGAAATGAGGTCGTTTACCCTACCTTTGGACCCCTCTTTTTAGCACTTTTTTCATGAAAATTTCAAAAACCTCACCACAGCTTCATTTTGGATTGACTAAGAAGGATCCAGGCTTAGTTTTTCATTTTGATGTTTTAGACTTGTTTAAATCTTGGTCAAAGTTAGGTTTGACCAAAATTCAAATGAGCAAAACAAAATTCAAAAAAACCAAAAAAAGGAAAAACCATGTGCTCATTCAAACATCATCAAACAGATTTAAACATCATGTCAAACATAGTTCTAACATAGGTCCAACATCATCCAACAGAAATACAACATTATTCATAATGTTTCATAATTATTTATAAATAGCGTTGGGGCTTCTGTCTGTTCCTTGAGCTTCTTGCCATCACTTTGCTCCTCGTGCACCTTGTGCTCATTGCTTCTTCTCTTCTCCTTTTGGTTGTCGGTACCTTGCGCGTCTTCTTCAAACCTACCATAGAGCTGTGCAAAACATAAAGGGTAATGAGATCATGTCAAGTGATAAATGTACAGTAGTATTTGACCCTTGCAGGATTTACATACCTAGCAGAACTCACAACAAGAGAAGGTTGGTCACCATTTGGAGCCTCACTTGGATCATCATTTGGAGCCTCACTTGGATCATCATTTGGAGCCTCACTTGGATCACCATGATCACCATTTGGAGCCTCACTTGGATCCCCATGATCACCATTTGGAGCCTCACTTGGATCACCATTTGGAGCCTCACTTGAATCATTATTTGGAGGATATTTTGGATCATCGTCAAAATCATGCGGCTGTTGACCATCATCATTTGGAACCTCGTCAAAATCCTCATCTGATGCAACCGACTGTTGACCATCATTTTCATCATCTGTTGAGGCAACCGGCTGCTGACCAACATTTTCATCGAAGCCTTTATCGAAACTCTCTCCGAACGCTGGATCTACTGTGTTATCACAATACTTACCGAAATGACCAGACCCACCACACCTTGTGCACTTACGCTTCCTCGCTCCAAGTCCAGCTCCTTCACTGCGAGGTCTGATTCGACACTTCCTTGGTCTACCTGGTGCTCTCTTCAGAACTGGAGCGCAAAGCTTGAATCCAGGGTCCACCATGTCCCATTGTTGTTTTCCCTCCATAGCAGGCAAGGCATAAGCATATGTTGCTTTGAACCTTGCAACAGAGTAGTAATCATGCACATACTGCTCTATGTTCCCTGCTGGACCTGGGAGAGAAGTGATGAAAAACAAGGCATGAATGCATGGCAACCCAGTTATCTGCCATTGCCTACAACTGCAAGTTAAAGCTTCTAAATCCACTGGATATCTCCATTCCCTCTTCTCTTTATCCAAATATGATATCTCTGCTGTCGTACCCGAGCAAAGAGTCATGTTCATTTCCAAGCCTGTTGTTTTCTGCTTCAGTTCATTCATCACGGCAGGGATGATAGTGTGGCCCATGAATTTTGCCTCAGCTATTCCTGCACGATAATGAAATTTCTGCATGTATTCTATCCTTATCCAGTCAAGCAAATCCACCACATAATGACCCTTTAGTTTCCGGATCGTTGAGTTGAAAGACTCTGCTAGATTATTGTGCACATAGTCAACTTTGCTCAGTTCACTGAATTGGCTTCTCGCCCATAACTTGGAGTGGTGTGTTTCCAAGTATTCTTTCACTTTGGGATTCATGTATAACTACCTCAAGTGGTAGTTGTGCTTGATACGTCTCCATCGTATCTACTTTTCCAAACACTTTTGCGCTTGTTTTGGACTCTAACTTGCATGATTTGAATGGAACAAACCCGGACTGGCGCTGTTTTCAGCAGAATTGCCATGGTGTTATTTATGTGCAGAAACAAAAGTTCTCGGAATGATCTGAAACTGCATGGAACATATTTTTGGAAAATATTAAAAATATTGGCGAAAGAATCAAGGCCAGGGGGCCCACCACCTGTCCACGAGGGTGGGGGGCGCGCCCCTGCCTCGTGGGCCCCCTGTTGCTCCACCGACATCAACTCCAACTCCATATATTCGTGTTCGGGGAGAAAAAAATCAGAGAGAAAGATTCATCACAATTTATGATATGGAGCCGCCGCCAAGCCCTAAAACCTCTCGGGAGGGCTGATCTGGAGTCCATTCGGGGCTCCGGAGAGGGGAATCCGTCGCCATCGTCATCATCAACCATCCTCCATCACCATTTTCATGATACTCACCGTCGTGCGTGAGTAATTCCATCGTAGGCTTGCTGGACGGTGATGGGTTGGATGAGATTTATCATGTAATCGAGTTAGATTTGTTAGGGTTTGATCCCTATTATCCACTATGTTCTGAGATTGATGTTGCTATGACTTTGCTATGCTTAATGCTTGTCACTAGGGCCCGAGTGCCATGATTTCATATCTGAACTTATTATGTTTTCATGAATATATGTGAGTTCTTGATCCTATCTTGCAAGTCTATAGTCACCTACTATGTGTTATGATCCGGCAACCCCGAAGTGACAATAATCGGACCACTCCCGGTGATGACCGTAGTTTGAGGAGTTCATGTATTCACTATGTGTTAATGTTTTGGTCCGGTACTCTATTAAAAGGAGGCCTTAATATCCCTTAGTTTCCACTAGGACCTCGCTGCCACGGGAGGGTAGGACAAAAGATGTCATGCAAGTTCTTTTCCATAAGCACGTATGACTATATTCGGAATACATGCCTACATTACATTAATGAATTGGAGCTAGTTCTGTGTCACCCTATGTTATGATTGTTACATGATGAACCGCATCCGGCATAATTCTCCATCACCGATCCAATGCCTACGAGCTTTTCACAAATTGTTCTTCGCTTATTTACTTTTCCGTTGCTATTGTCACAATCACTAAAAAACCCAAAAATATTACTTTTGTTACCGTTACCGCTACTATCATACTACTTTGCTACTAAATACTTTGCTGCAGATATTAAGTTATCCAGGTGTGGTTGAATTGACAACTCAGTTGCTAATACTTGAGAATATTCTTTGGCTCCCCTTGTGTCGAATCAATAAATTTGGGTTGAATACTCTACCCTCGAAAACTGTTGCGATCCCCTATACTTGTGGGTTATCAAGACTATTTTATGGCGCCGTTGCCGGGGAGCATAGCTCTATTCTTTGAGTCACTTGGGATTTATATCTGCTGGTCACTATGAGGAACTTGAAAGACGAGAAAACAAAAATTTATCCCTCAACTACGAGGGGAGGTAAGGAACTGCCATCTAGCTCTGCACTTGATTCCCCTTCTGTTTTGAGTAAGCTTGCGACACCTAAACCTGCTTCTGCTATTAATTCTGATATGTCGCATGTTATTGATGATGCCACTTCTGCTATGCATGATACTTATGATGAAACTACTTCTATGCTTGATACTACTATGCCACTTGGTGAATTTCTTTATGAACAACTTGCTAGGGCTAGAGAGAATGAAATTATTGAAACTGATAATATTGATGAAAGTGATGATGAAGGCTCTCCCAATAAATATGAATTACCTGTTGTGCCTGAGGGCTATGTTATGGATGAAGAAACTAAAAGAGACTTTCTTGCTTGCAATGATAGAAGTGATCTTAAAAAATTATTAGCTAAGCTTAAACAAAAAACTCTGAATGCTAGAGTGAAATATGATCCTACTTATGCTACTTCACCTATCTTCGTTACTGATAAGGATTATGAATTCTCGATTGATCCTGATATAATTATTTTGGTTGAATCTGATCCTTTTTATGGCTATGAATCTGAAACTGTTGTGGCACATCTTACTAAATTAAATGATATAGCCACCCTGTTCACTAATGATGAGAGAACCCGCTACTTTTATATCCTTAAAATATTTCCGTTCTCATTAAAGGGTGATGCTAAGATATGGTTTAATTCTCTTGATCCTGGTTGTGTGCGTAGTCCCCACGATATGATTTATTACTTCTCTGCTAAATATTTCCATGCTCATAAGAAACAAGCTGCTTTAAGGGATATATATAATTTTGTGCAAATTGAAGAAGAGAGTCTCCCACAAGCTTGGGGGAGGCTTCTCCAATTACTTAATGCTTTGCCTGATCATCCTCTTAAGAAAAATGAAATACTTGATATCTTTTATAATGGACTAACCGATGCTTTCAGAGATTACCTGGATAGTTGTGCTGGTTCTGTTTTCAGGGAAAGAACACCGGATGAAGCTGAAATTCTATTGAATAATATGTTGACAAATGAAAATAATTGGACACTTCCTGAACCAACTCCTAAGCCAACTCCGAAGAAGAGGGGTGTTCTATTTCTCAGTCTTGAAGATATGCAAGAGGCAAAGAAATCTATGAAAGAAAAGGGTATTAAAGCTGAAGATGTTAAGAATTTACCTCCTATTGAAGAAATACATGGTCTTAATTTACCGCCTGTTGAAGAAATATATGGTCTTAATCCATCACCTATTGAAGAAACACATGGTCTTGATAACCCGACACAGGTAGTAAAGGTAAATTCTCTCTATAGATATGATAAAGCTGAAATCCCTCCTACTAAGTTTGCTAGCCAATGTTTGGATGAGTTTGATAACTTTATGGTTAAGCAAGAAGATTTCAATGCTTATTTTGGTAGACAATTAAAACAAAATGCTTATATGATTGAACACTTGGGTGATTATATGTCTAGAGTTAGAGGTGAACTTAAACTCATTAGTAAACATGCTTCTATGGTTACCACTCAAGTAGAACAAGTACTTAAAGCTCAGAATGATTTTCTCAATGAATTAAATAGTAAGAATAATGATTATGCTGTTAGAGTGGCTACTAGAACTGGTAAAATGACTCAGGAACCTTTGTATCCTGAAGGCCATCCTAAGAGAATTGAGCAAGATTCTCAGAGAAATAATATTGATGCACCTAGTCCTTCTAAAAGGAAGAAAAAGAAAAATGATAGGACTTTGCATGCTTCTAGTGAACCTGTTGTAGACACACCTAAGAATCCTAATGATATTTCTATTTTTGATGCTGAAACACAATCTGGTAATGAACATGAACCTAGTGATAATATTAATGATGATGTTCATGTTGATGCTCAACCTAGCAATGATAATGATGTAGAAATTGAACCTGTTGTTGATCTTGATAACCCACAATCAAAGAATCAACGTTATGATAAGAGAGACTTTGTTGCTAGGAAACACGGTAAGGAAAGAGAACCATGGGTTCAGAAACCCATGCCTTTTCCTCCCAAACCATCCAAGAAAAAGGATGATGAGGATTTTGAGCGCTTTGCTGAAATGATTAGACCTATCTTTTTGCGTATGCGATTAACTAATATGCTCAAAATGAATCCTTATGCTAAGTACATGAAAGATATTGTTACTAATAAAAGAAAGATACAGGAAGCTGAAATTTCCACCATGCTAGCTAATTACACTTTCAAGGGTGGAATACCTAAGAAACTTGGAGATCCAGGAGTAGCAACTATACCATGCTCCATTAAAGAAACTATGTTAAAACTGCTTTATGTGATCTCGGAGCCGGTGTTAGTGTTATGCCTCTCTCTTTATATCGTAGACTTGATTTGAATAAGTTGACACCTACTGAAATATCTTTGCAAATGGCTGATAAATCAACTGCTATACCTGTCGGTATTTGTGAGGATGTGCCTGTTGTTGTTGCAAATGTTAGTATTTTAACGGACTTTGTTATTCTTGATATTCCCGAGGACGATAGTATGTCTATTATTCTTGGAAGACTCTTTTTGAATACTGCAGGGGCTGTTATTGATTGCAACAAAGGCAATGCCACTTTTCATGTTAATGGTAATGAGCATACGGTACACTTTCCGAGGAAACAACCTCAAGTTCATAGTATCAATTCTATTGGAAAAATTCCATCGATTATTTTTGGAGGTTTTGAATTTCCTCTACCTACTATTAAGAAGAAATATGATATTCTTGTTATTGGGGATGTGCATATCCCCGTTGAGGTAACATAGTGTTATTCGAAATTTCTCCGGTTTCATGCGATTCGGAATGAGTTTGTTAACAAGACCTGATCAACCTTGTTAGTGGATTCCTTTTGATGAGCATGAGATTGATGAAGTTAGAAGGCACAACCTTCTGTACCCTCTCTCTACTTTCTGTTATTTAGTTGAAATAAAGCAAAAATAATATTTTCTGTCTGTTTTCTGAATTATCAGTGCAAATATAAAACTACCCCAAAAATAAAAGTTCTCCAAATGCCCTGCCAATTTAATATGATTTTTTCTGGAATATTTGAGAATATCTGGCACTGAGAACACAGCAGGGGGAGCAAGCACCTGGCCACGAGGGTCCAGGGCACGCCCACCCCCCTAGGCGCGCCCCCCTGCCTCATGGGCCCACACACTTCTTCTTCCTCCCAAAAAAATCACCATCCAGCTCAAGCACGAGTTCTAGCTCATTTTGCTGCGATTTTTGATCTCCTTGCTCAAAGCACCTCTCACAAAACTACTTTGGGGGATTGTTCTTTGGTATGTGACTCCTCCATTGGTCCAATTAGTTTTTGTTCTAGTGCTTTATTCATTGCAAATTTGTGCTGCCTAGGTGACCATGTTCTTGAGCTTGCATGTCAAATTTATATGGTTCCAAGTAGTTCTAATGCATGATATAGGCTCTAGGCACTTGTAGGGGTAGTTGCTATCAATTTTGTTGAGCTTGGTTCACTTTTATTTGAAGTTACTAAAAATTTCAGAAAATAATGAAGAGATTTTTGAGGGGCTCATCGAGCCGAAGCTCGAAGGAAAAACAAGGTGAAGAAGCAGAGAGGCCCAAACATAATCTGCCTCGCACCGCGGAGGTTTGGCCGTGTGAATGGCCTTCCGATGATTTCTTGAGAGCAGCCGGGATTTATGATGATTTTTATGAATTGGCTGAGAATGCAGGCCTCACCGACTTCCTCCGCGACCAACGCGAACAGTATCTCTTACTCACCAATACTTTTGTGCAAAACTTCTACTATTATCCTAAGGAATCACCTCCTTCAGTAGAGTTTCATTTATATGATGTGGTTAAGAAGATGTCACTAGATGAATTTTGCCGGGTTTGCAAAATACCTTTCGAGGGTAGCTCAGAGGAACCACATCGTAAAGATGTGGACGGGTTTATTGATACTATTACTGTAGGGGAAACTAGGAAGGTTTCCGATGCAAGAATCACTAGCATACATTTTCCTGTTTTACGCTACTTTGCAATATTTGCTAGTCGTTGCTTAATCGGTCGCGGAAACTGTGGAAAGCTTAGTGTTCCTGATATTATTATTTTGTTCCATGGTTTATTCTGTGATGACTCTGTTAGTATGGGCGGTATTATTGCTAAACGGTTAAGTCTGAACCGTACAAAGGGCCCCATCTTTGGAGGTGTTTATGCTTCACGCCTTGCTGCATACTATAACATACCTATTAGGCACTATGAAAAAGAAGAAAAATTGCTGCCTACTGTTTATTTAGATTATAAGAGTATGGTAGCGCATGACTTTATTGTTAAGAATAGGGAAGGGACGCTTAAATACAAATTGTTCTTTGATAAACATCACCCTAAGACTATTATCCTTGCCTGCTCCTTCCTTGTTTAATTTATCTGTAGGCTAGTATCTCGTTCCGCTGGCGGCCATTCACGCCTACTGGAACCCTACATCAGCCACAGAGCCAGAGCCGGAACCACAATTTGATTCTCCACGACAGTCTAATTACCAGTGGGACCCGGAGGCAATTGCCAACCAGTGGCAATTCGAGACTTCTTCTCAGTACGACCCCAACTACAACTACGGATATCCGCCAGGCCATCCGTGGCAATAAACCAACTTAGGCCAAAAGCCTAAGCTTGGGGGAGTATGTATTTCTCACCGATATTACATTCATATTCACACACTCATTGCTAGATGTCGGTGCTCATACTCTTTCATTGTAATATCCATGCTAGTTTATTTTCTTTTTCTTGCTTTCTTCTTGTGTGTCTGATAAACCTTAAGAAAACCAAACAAAATTAGTTGTAGCTTTTAATTAGTTTACCTTTCTTGCTGTAGTAGTAATAATTAAAAGAAAACCCAAAAATATTTCATGTTCTTTTTATGCTTGTTGGGAGCTTTCCCGTGTAAATAGTTTTATTTCTTTTCTTTGGGGGTCGGTAGGAGAAGACCATGATTAAATTGTTGAAGTGGCTCTTATATGCATTATTGTTGATTTAACCAAGAGCCCATATTGCCTTGTCTTCTCCTGTTTATTGAATGCTCGCAGATTCCAGCTTAGTCCAATGCACGCGCACTATTATTATTATTCACATCGTTTGGTCGTGCAAGTGAAAGGCAATAATGACGATATATGATGAATTGATTGAGATGAGAAAAGCTGGTATGAACTCGACCTCTCTTGTTTTTGTAAATATGATTATCGTTCCCGATTCAGCCTATTATAAATAAACATGTTTGCAATGACAATTAGAGATTATAGTTACTTATGCCATGCTTAATTAGCTAGGAGTTTATCATGGTTTACCTTGCGTGCCAACATGCTATTAAAATGGTTGTGATGTGGTATGATAGGGTGGTATCCTCCGTTGAATGATTCAAGTGACTTGACTTGGCACATGTTTACGCATGTAGTTGAAACAAATCAACATAGCCTTCACGATATTTATGTTCACGGCGGATTATATTCTACTCATGCTTGCACTCAATGTTCATTAATTTTAATGCATGTTCATGACTGTTGTCGCTCTCTAGTTGGTCATTTCCCAGTCTTTTTCTAGCCTTCACTTGTACTAAGCGGGAATACTGCTTGTGCATCCAATCCCTTAAACCCCAAAGTTATTCCATATGAGTCCACCATACCTTCCTATATGCGGTATCTACCTGCCGTTCCAAGTAATTTTGTATGTGCCAAACTCTAAACCTTCAAATGAAATTCTGATTTGTATGCTCGAATAGCTCATGTATCAACTAGGGCTGTCCGTATCTTCCATGTTAGGCGGGTTATTCTCAAGAGGAGTGGACTCCGCTCCTCACTCACGAGAAAATGGCTGGTCACCAGGATGCCCAGTCCCATGCTTTATGCAAACCAAATCAAAATAATTGCAAACAAAACTCCCCCCGGGACTGTTGTTAGTTGGAGGCACTCGTTGTTTCGAGCAAGCCATGGATTGATGCTTGTTGGTGGAGGGGGAGTATAAACTTTACCATTCTGTTTGGGAACCACCTATAATGTGTGTAGCATGGAAGATATCGTCATCTCTCGGTTGTTATGTTGACAATGAAAGTATGCCGCTCAAAGAATTATTTATCCCTATTTCAAAATCGAGCTCTGGCACCTCTACAAATCCCTGCTTCCCTCTGCGAAGGGCCTATCTATTTACTTTTATGTTGAGTCATCACCCTCTTATTAAAAAGCACCAGCTGGAGAGCACCGCTGTCATTTGCATTCATTACTATTAATTTATATTGGGTATGACTATGACTGGATCTCTTTTACCATGAATTACACTCTTTAGTCAGTCCTTGATCTTTAAAGGTGCTCTGCATTTATGTTTTGCGGTCTCAGAAAGGGCTAGCGAGATACCATCTTGTTATATCATATCATGATTGTTTTGAGAAAGTGTTGTCATCCGAGATTTATTATTATTGCTCGCTAGTTGATTATGCCATTGATATGAGTAAACATGAGACCTAAGTGTTATTGTGAATATGATTAGTTATAATCTTTGCTGAAAACTTGAATGCTGGCTTTACATATTTACAACAACAAGAGCAAACAGAGTTTGTAAAAGTTTTTCTCTATCACTTTTAGTTTATCAATTGAGTTGCTTGAGGACAAGCAAAGGTTTAAGCTTGGGGGAGTTGATACGTCTCCGTCGTATCTACTTTTCCAAACACTTTTGCCCTTGTTTTGGACTCTAACTTGCATGATTTGAATGGATCTAACCCGGACTGGCGCTGTTTTCAGCAGAATTGCCATGGTGTTATTTATGTGCAGAAACAAAAGTTCTCGGAATGACCTGAAACTCCACGGAACTTATTTTTGGAAAATATTAAAAATATTGGCGAAAGAATCAAGGCCAGGGGGCCCACCACCTGTCCACGAGGGTGGGGGGCGCGCCTGCCCCCCTGGGCGCGCCCCCTGCCTCGTGGGCCCCCTGTTGCTCCACCGACCTCAACTCCAACTCCATATATTCGTGTTAGGGGAGGAAAAAATCAGAGAGAAAGATTCATCGCGTTTTACGATACGGAGCCGCCGCCAAGCCCTAAAACCTCTCGGGAGGGCTGATCTGGAGTCCGTTCGGGGCTCCGGAGAGGGGAATCCGTCGCCATCGTCATCATCAACCATCCTCCACCACCAATTTCATGATGCTCACCGTCGTGCGTGAGTAATTCCATCGTAGGCTTGCTGGACGGTGATGGGTTGGATGAGATTTATCATGTAAACGAGTTAGATTTGTTAGGGTTTGATCCCTAGTATCCACTATGTTCTGAGATTGATGTTGCTATGACTTTGCTATGCTTAATGCTTGTCACTAGGGCCCGAGTGCCATGATTTCAGATCTGAACCTATTATGTTTTCATGAATATATGTGAGTTCTTGATCCTATCTTGCAAGTCTGTAGTCACCTACTATGTGTTATGATCCGGCAACCCCGAAGTGACAATAATCGGGACCACTCCCGGTGATGACCGTAGTTTGAGGAGTTCATGTATTCACTATGTGTTAATGCTCCACTAGGACCCCGCTGCCACGGGAGGGTAGGACAAAAGATGTCATGCAAGTTCTTTTCCATAAGCACGTATGACTATATTCGGAATACATGTCTACATTACATTGATGAATTGGAGCTAGTTCTGTGTCACCCTATGTTATGATTGTTACATGATGAACCGCATCCGGCATAATTCTCCATCACCGATCCAATGCCTACGAGCTTTTCACATATTGTTCTTCGCTTATTTACTTTTCCGTTGCTATTGTCACAATCACTAAAAAACCCAAAAATATTACTTTTGTTACCGTTACCGCTACTATCATACTACTTTGCTACTAAATACTTTGCTGCAGATATTAAGTTATCCAGGTGTGGTTGAATTGACAACTCAGCTGCTAATACTTGAGAATATTCTTTGGCTCCCCTTGTGTCGAATCAATAAATTTGGGTTGAATACTCTACCCTCGAAAACTGTTGCGATCCCCTATACTTTTGGGTTATCAGTGCTTCTTCACACTGCAAGTCAAAGATGCTGGCCATAAATTGTCGGTATACACCTTTCCTTTGAATTTCTTCATGAAATTTGCAGCAAGGTGACGCATGCATTCCCTATGCTCTACTCCAGGGAACACATTGTCCACGACCACTTCTAAACCTTTGCATGCATCTGTATGAATGACCACCCATTGGGATGTGCAATAGCCCGGCGCAAATTATGCAAAAACCAAGTCCAGCTCTCCTCAGACTCTGTCTCCAGCACACCGTAGGCAACTGGAAATACAAAACTGTGTGCATCAACTGCACAAGCTGCTACTAACTGTCCTTTAAACCTCCCTGTGAGAAAAGTGGCATCAATAGCCAAATAAGGCCTGCAGCCTGCCAAAAAACCCCGGTGACAAGCCTTAAAGCAGAAAAAACCCTCCTAAAGCATTCCTTGGTCTTTGTCACTCCCCTGAATGTGTACTCCACGGTGTGGTGATCAATATCTACAATACTACCTGGGCTTGTCCTCTCCACTTCACCTTTGAATGAATACAACAATTGAAAAATTTCCTGCCAGTTACCATAAATAGAATCCATAGCATGTTGTTTACCATTGAACAACCTCATGTATGGTAAATCTATCTTGAACTTATCTTTGATGTTCTTCTGCAATTCCTTTGGACCCACTTCCTGGTTTTCTTTCACCCACTTCTTTACTTCTTCCGCCACCCATCTTGACTTGGCTCTACTGATTGTATCCTTCCTAAGGGTTGATTCCTGGCATGTGTGCTTAAAAGGGTTCACTTTGACCTGAACATTAGTGCTATTTCGCATTTTAGATGCGAGCAGCCTCCATGGACAACCCTCAGTCGGACAGTGCACTCTGTAACGTACTTGATCGCTCTTGTCAACTTTGAAAGTACGTTCTACCTTGACGCAGTATGTCACAAGTGCAATTCTACACTCAGTCATGGATGCAAAAACGGTACCTTCTTCCATATGAGGGTTCAAAGGGTCCCATTCAACAACTGCAAGGTCTTCGTCCTCACCCACCGCGTCATCATCCACATGGACTGCATTGTGAGACTCATCTTGGTTTTCAGCCCGAGGTGCCCGTCGTAAATTCCGAATAACATCAGAATATAGCTTCTCTTCATCAACCCCAGAATTGTAGTCATCAGGCTCCACTTCAAGGGGGACCCTACTGCTGTTGCCCACACTTGTCGAGCCACCACGTTGTCGTGCACCAATTGAACTGTTCTGGCTAGAGATGCCATTACGACGACTTGGTTCTCCCCGAGATGTTGCACCCGCCATCCTAGGTCCAAATGCCTGCTCAAGCACATCAATTTGCATCCTCACATGAAATATATCTTTTTCTTTATGCCTAGCAAACATGGTAGCCAACTCTTCATCATTACTAACTGTCACCCAATTCTTTTCCCCATCATAGTATTTGTATACCACTTCATCAAGCAAACCCCAAGGATATTGGCTACAAATTACCTCCCCAAATTGTCTGAAACTCCAATTACTAGCCATTGGCAACATATAATCGAAACCTCCTTGGTATTTCTTCTTATCCTTTGCATCGAACATGTACCGGTCCCTTCTAATGTGCACCAAGAAAGCAAACCGCAACTCCATCCTAACCGATGAAAAACAGAGACGCAATCAGCACACTAATCGGGCAAACCTACTCGAATTGACTGTTCAAATGCACAACTAAGCTCAATCTAAACATGAGGCGTGACTTACCCCGTGGGAACCCAGTTGTGGACGCGGCGGATCTCCGGCCCGATGCCTGCCTCGCCAAATACTCCGAGCTCGCCGCTGCTCGCCAGTTCGCCTTGGGGTTCTTCCTCCTAATTCAAACAGCTCCACCAACCCCCCTACCCTTGAGCGCTCCGGCCTGGCGCACGGAAGGAGGCCGCGCCGCGGGTCGAGCAGGTGGCGGGCGCCCCACCCGTGGCGTCGCAGGAAGGTGGCGGGCGGAGCAGATAGCGGTGGAGCGTTGGCGCAGGACGGTAGCGGCGGAGCAGGCCGTGCAGCTGGTGGTGGGGCAGGTGCTGGCTGCGGCGCAGGTGGCGGCGGCACAGGACGGCCGGCCGGCGGATGGGCAGAGTGCGTGTCGATTTGGCCGGCTAGAACCCAATGAATGATTTGGGGATTTTGTTGCACGGGCCCACATGTCAGCTATGGACCCACATCCACGCGGTCCCATGTGTAAGCTCCGGACCCACAACCACTAACGCCGGCGGACGGAATGGACTGAAATCTGGCTGTTTGGCCTCGTCATAGTAGCTGTGCATGGACTAGGGGCAAAACTGAGCACAATTCACATCTGAGGGCAAAACTGAGCACATGGACACCACTAAAGGCAAAAGGATAATTAACCCTATTTTCTTTAGGCGCACGTAGAGGATAATAATTGACCCTGTCACGCCTCCTGTGACTGGCTGTCCCTAGCGACAGTTTTCGTGGGCCTGGGCTTCGAGTTAAGGGCCCGATGTCCTCGCGTTAACCTATTTGCAGTCACTCCTTCAACCCGTTCTAGTTTAGGTGCTCTCTTCTTCAGCTTCTGTTCTTGACCCTTCGGAAAGGCTGAGACAGACAAGTTGTTAGTCTGCTTCAGGCTAAGAGATTTCACGATCTGTGTGGCAGGGGAGAAACTGCTTTTTGCACTTTGCGATAGCCCAATAGATTGAATTGTTTTCCCAATGTCTCTCATCCCAAAGGTATTGTCACATTTCTAATTTCTTTTTTTCCTCAAACATGTGAAACTTGGGTGGAATGGATGGAAAATCCAACACAAGACAACAAAATATGTGGTTTTGTTTGCTAGCATCACTACATGACCCACTCATTGCACGTTATCCTCAGGATCTTGAGCATATATACAGAGAGAAAAATGCATAGTACTCAACAAGTAGGCGTGTCTTTACTCACTGCATGAAAATTGTGCGGAGTAGATATTCACCTTAACTGCGTTGATTCCGTGGTGGTAAAGAGATCTAGCTTTGATGGATAGATAGATTAATAGATAAGACAAAGGGCTTGCAGAATACAAAATTTTGCCATCTCATAACAAATTAATAAGGTGTGCCATGGTTATTTAATAAACTTGACAACTGATGTACAATGATGATATAGATAAAAGATGTCTCACAGTGAGTGACATAGGTTTTTCTCATTAAAACACAATTAACATCTGGTTGCATTTATCTGAACAAAACGTCAACAGTCAAGTCAAGAATTCCATGCACTGCACTATGGAGACACAACGTTCGGAAGAGGCATAAACACATTGGTTGGAAGAAACTACGGCTTCCAAGTTCATATTTCAAAGACTATTTGAAAGATGCGCACAAAGGCACTCGTTATGAAGTGTTCAATGAAGAGGTAGATGTGAATACTATGCACTGATGTTGAAACATGCCATCCGGTACAAAAAGAAGCGCTCTCATGTACTTGCAAAAGGTCAAATATTGACGCAACACTACAGGAAAATATATGTAAGTGAGTAACAATAGCAGTCGGCTTACGCCGATTTCAACTCGGTTTTCATATAAACTGAGTAAAAGTCTCGGCTTACAATACACCGCTTACTAAGGACTGGCTCTCTATGGTAAGCCGACTAGTGCAATACCCTTCATCATCGCCAATGAGCACCCTCCCACCCTCAAAGGGCACTGGCCCATCAGACATCAGAGAAGCGCACCTATGCACTCAGATATATAGGACTTGATAACCAGACACCACTAGAAAGAGACTCCAAGGATGGCCATCGTCTCGAGTAGAGACCACACCAAGAGCATCACTGTGAGCTTCAATGAACCAACCACACGACAACTAGCCAGAAGGGTCCAACGGTTCCCAAGATGACGCCCTCAATGGTGCAATGGTGCCACAGAACCGCTGCCGGTGGCCCGAGAAATTTGACCAATATTTTTCACCTTGAGAAAGAGGCGGGGACACAATCCCATGATGATTCCTCTAGAGAGAGAGGCGATGTTTGAGAGCACAACCATTGCTGACATCGACAATATCGGGATGAGATATCGGCTACAAGCTATACATATCTTTAGTGAAGACCCATGCCCACAACACGCCACCACATACTGATGCTAAAGTTGACGAAAAACTACCACGCATTAGAGACCTAGCCATCGCTTCTCTATTCAAGGAATATGAGGGTGAGAACATCAGGATACCCACCAAAGCATTAGATACAAGTTCCAGGAGGTCCATTGAAGGGTATACTAAAACACAACCGGTTCCCTGGTGACTAGCACCTGCATCATGACACTTGCAAGTAGGTCATCACCCGCTCAGCACCTGGAGTCACGGCACTAGTATCCTTGGAAAACTAGCCTCAGCGAGCTCCCTCCAGGATACTGGCCAGGTGTGCTTACCTGACTAACCCATATTTTTTTTAGAAATGGAGGAGGAGCCCCGGCCTCTGAATCTGGACGATGCATGCAACCACTTTATTAATTATTCACAAAAGTCCTTACAAAGAAATACAACAGTAAGTCTGAAGCCACCGTCTAGGCAACATCTGTCGCTACTCATATCCAGTTGATGAAGGAATGCTGATAGTCCGGGCCTAATACGACAGACCTCGCAGCCAAGCCTAACATCTAAGACTTGAGACCCCAACCTAGCCACTTGCCGGGTCTGGGGCACACACTGGTCCGACGTGCTCTCAGAGGCCACCGCCGCCAACCGCCACCGCTCCATCTTCAAAACTGTACTGATGCATCGACCTTGCTCGGTCTAGGTATCGTCGACGCCACCACGGCGCCCAACGGCACCTCCTCCTTGCGCGCAAACAGCTGAGCACGTCGCGATCACCACTGATACACCTCAGCGCCATGCTGCCAAGTACCACCAGCCGACACAGCTTGAAGTCCTTGGAAAATCTGTCGTGCGTAGCACCTGCCGACCAGGCATGACAAAGCGTAGCATCTGTCGGTCAGGCATGACTTGACATCTCTACCGAAGCTCCGTGCAAGACGAAGCCGCTCCACCTCCTGCCTCTGACTTCCAGCGCTGCTCCACAAACTATGCTCCCAAGAGAGAAACGACACCGCAGTGCCGCCATCGTCCGATCTGGAACACCAGATCCTAGGGTTTTCCCCGGAGCAGCACGAATGGGTCGATAGTAGTTACATGACGATGCCTTCATCAAGGTAACGTCGTAGAATGCCGCCATCGCCTGCCGTCGGCTCGGTTTTCACCGGCAACCATGTCTCCCCAACTCGCAGCCGGGACTAGATGATGGATCTCGAGATCCGATCACCAAGCCTCTGCCCGGCCATCTCTGACGAAGAAGATGACCACCACCACTGGCCAGCGAAACGACGCAAGATGAAGTAGGGCGCTGCCGCGTGCGTCCTGGCCAGCACCACCGGCGCTAGGCGCGTCCGGGACCACGCCCTATGGCCGAGGACAACGGCACGCGCTTCCACGACAGGGACGCATACCCTAAGCCCAGATCCGGCCCACCCACGCGCTGCCACGACGGGGACGTAGACCCGAAGCCCAGATCCGGCCCACCCACGCGCCGCCAAGTGGCCACCACCAAGCGCCGTTCAGGGGCAGCCCTGCCGCCGTGAGGGACACCGCCCCACGGGTAGCAGGCGCCAGCCACCGGCGGAAACCCTCCGCGCGCCACCGGCCGCCGCGAGATGCGCGAGGCAATGGCGAAACGACGAGGACGCCCCGCCGCCACCTTCCCTGGGGACCACGCGAGCTTCGCCGGTGGCCCCTCCGGCGGCGGCGAAGCGGGGGAGGACTGGGGAGGGGCGACTGGCGGCGCGGTTAGGGTTTCCCTTGTGCGCCAGAGGCGACGCCCGGGGGACGGGGGCACCTGACTAACCCATATGTTACACAATATCTCCTCCACATCTGCCAGCAATTCAACCATGTGGCAACAACCAGAAACCCACGTGTATTCGGAGAAGGCTAACCCATATGTAACACCAGCTAATACAAAGAACGCCCGCTCCGTTCCTAGGGGGGCGGCACGGGTGAAACCCTAGCCGCCGCCGCCGTCTCCCCTCTTCTCCATCCACCCCATTGCCGCCGGAGGAAACCGACGGGTAAGGCCCGTTCGGTGGACGGCGGTGGCGGGCTCTCGTCCTCTCCTGCCGAGGGGACCTCCGGCCTTGCGCGGGGGCCGGCCCTAGACGGCGTTGGCGCTCGGCGGAGCTCGGAATCGGGGCGGCGGCCTCATCTTTCTGGTGGTGGCTTGGCTGGAGCGGCTGCGAGGGCAGCGCGGCGACCACCATTGGATCTAGGCGGTGCTAGCCACGATGACTTGTGCGGCGCTGGATCAAGATTTGAAGACGGAGATGCCATCCATGGCGGCGGCGGTCACTTGCGGTTTGACTGTGATCCGATCTGATTCCAAACTGCAGATTAGGGACATGGACAACCACGGCTGCAACTGAACAACTGAAGGGATCCTTTTCCCAAGTTTGTCATCATGGGTCTGCCGAAGGTGCCCTTATTGTGGGTTCCGGTGGCTCCTGGCCGCGGCGTCGCCAGTCAACTAGCTCATAGGAGCACAACTTTTCCCATCAGAACTGTGTGTGTGAGCAATGGACAATGGATGAAATGCCAAACATTCAGGCTGAAGACGTTCTGAGATGTGATGTTCCATGGTCCCTGTGCACGAGGATTATGCATATTCGTTGCCGAGTGGTCTAGAACACGACGCATGTGGGCGTTTGTCTGTGTTCGGCATTGTCAAGGATTGAAGGAATGAAGGGGGTGGTCCAGCGGTTGCAACAACACTTCGTGGTTGCGTTTGGTGGTGTTACTTCAGTACCGGGACTGGAGTTTCAGGGTGAAAACCCATGGTGTGTCCTTTGCCGGTCATACCTGGCAATGGCGGTATTTCGATATCGTTACCTTGTTGAAGGCATTGCATGAAGTTGCTCAGTTCTTCTCTCAGGGTGAAAACTTAGGATTTAGTATTTGACTGAATCCGGCAACGGTGACACTTGTGTGTCCTTATCTTCTTGAAGACGTTGCTTTTGGAGAACCTACTCGCAGCCCGTGTGCTGTCACGGTAGTGCTTGATATCGTTGTTGGTTACGGCGTGTCTTAGATCCTTTTTTTCTTTTGTTATTTTTTCTTTTTTCTTTTTGGCTGTGTGCATCCTTGATGCCTCGAGTTACTCGTGGCATTGAGTTGTTGCAGAGGCCGGGTGTACTTGATATCATCTTGATATTAATATATTACCCTTTGTCGAAAAAATATGTAACACCAGCTCTCCTCCGCAGCCTCCAACAGTTCATCTCTGTGGCAGCAACCGGAAACCCACATGTAGTTGAAGAAGAATGACCAGAATGGTGTGTAAACTAGCGAATGATGATGAGTCGGCATTCCAAATCTTGCAATGCACTCCCACCGTCCCATAATATAAGAGCGTTACGCTCTTATATTATGGGACGGAGGGAGTAGCAAAGAGACGACACAAACCACGATAATCGAGTAAATCTCTTGTTTCCTGAGATATCAACAAACTTCTTATTAGTTCTCCCCTATTCCACAATATGAGATGCTCACACATCCAAGGATTTAAATTTAACGAACAATTAAATTTGGACCATGTGACAAGAAAATCATGTCACTAGAGTAAAGCTCTTTTTAGCTGACTAGCAAGACCGTGGGAGTCCGACGTGGCAGATGTCCGAAGTCCCCTAAATCTCCCCAGATTCGAGACCGGACTGGTCTGGCCCAATATGGGCGTCTGGCCTAAAAGTGTCTGGACATATGGGGGAGAAATGGGCTTACCATAGTGAGTATGTCAAGTACAGGGTAAAACACACCCACTGGCAGGCAATTGCCGCCCATGTGAGCCGAGAGATGTTCCCCGCCAGTTGAATCATTTTTCCCAATGCCGCTCATCCCTAAGGCAAGGTCATGCCAGAATAACAATTGCAATGAGGCGGTTCCTCACTTAAAGATATCAAAGCTAGGGAAAGCAGATGCAGAGATAGTATGCGTATTTGTTTGCTTGGCTATATGCTAGTGTCATCACTCACATATCTAGCATATGTAAAGAGAACAAAGATATGTATGACGGTGGACTAGTAGGTGGATGTTTAGTCATTGCACTAAGGGTGAAACAACTATTATTAATTTTGGTTTTCCACGTATAGTGGTTGTGGTTGTGGTATGGCTGTATGCATCACTCTGATGCAGAGGCCGGGGAGCCCCCCCTTTTTGAAAAAAAAAACGTATAGTGGTTGTGGTGGTATAGTATTGCTACATATAGCTTAGCACAAACCGGCATCTTTCGGTCTCATATATAACAAGTTACAGCATACGTGGTTTCTTATAAGAAAGAAAAAAGGAAGGGTACGTCTTGAAGGCAGAGCAGCTGAGGTGAATCGCAGGGCAATTCTCCTTTGGCACGCACGACGAGGATAGCTAGCTCGCGTGGAACTTCTTCACCTGCACACTCACCTGGCTACCCGCTAGCTCTATCACCAAAACATGCATGTACGCCACCGTGCCAAAGGAGAAGCGCTCTGGGATTCACACGCCGCACACCTGGACCAATTTTTGCTCTCCCTGTTTGCCTGGCTCCATGTTCTGAAGTTCTTGCACTCGTCGATGAAAACATTTTGCGCCTCAGCCTATCTCATATACTGCGCGATTGGCCTCAGGATGTGGATCTTCAGATGGCATATGCCCCGAGTCCGATCGACTATTCGGAGGAGGAGCTGCGCCTTTCTTGCCGGCAGTGTCTCCATCCTTTGGAATGTGCTCCAGGAATAATGACCCTCCACGTGCCTCAACCCGCCTTTTCCTAAGTATATACGGGTGCAATGTTTATAATGCAGTGTCTCCATCCTTTTCATAGGCTTATACAGTATAAAATACAGTACTTTTTTACAGAGTAGCACTGAGTATGTCTCGCCACAGCAGCGAAATGTCAATTCATTCGATGCCAGATATGAAGAGATTTTGTTCTAGGTATATCTAGCTTGCCTTTTAACCGAGTTGCTGCTTTTGAACTCATAGTGACATTCAACATGGAGCACAAGAACGAAATTATTTGTGCGCTCTGTTAGCCCTTGGCGAGCCAAAAACTTTTCTCATGGTCTGAGATGGTACATTCTGTTGGATCTTCTCTATTCGATCAAGCTCATGCAGCTGGTGGCTTTTCCTGACTGAAACATCAGGCATGAAAAAGGATGTCATTGTAGTTTAGCATCTCACACATAGGAGAATGTTTGTTTTATTTTTTGCGGGGGACACATAGGAGAATGTAACACTGGGCATCGACTCGGGTACATGTTTTCTCCGCTTCACTCTAGGATAGAGAGAAATCCTGAGATTCAGAGTTCAGGAAACGTGAAGTAGGAGCAAGCAGGTAGAGGAGATTGCAGCACAGCTACTTTTAGTTCGAAGCAGACCATGAGTAGTTCAGACTGTCACGCCTCCTGTGCTTGTCTGTGTCCAGCAGTGGTCTTTGTGATCCTCGGCTTCGAGTTAACGGCCCGAAGTGTTCGTGTTAACCTCTTTGCAGTCACTCCTTTGATAACCTCTAGTTTGGCTGCTCTCATCTTTAGCTTCTGCTCTTAATCCTTCAGGAAGTCTGTGACAGACAAGTTGTTAGTCTGCTTCAGGCTAAGAGATTTCACCATCAGTTTGGTTGAGGAGAAGCAGTTAGCTTGCAGTCTATTGAAGCTGGTTAGGCTGAATTATTTTCCCAATGTCTTTCATCCCATAGGTATTGTCACATTTCTAATTAATTTCCTTTTTCGCTTAAACATGTGAAACTTGGGTGGAAGGGATGGAAAATCCAACACAAGACAATAAACTATGTGATTTTGTTTGCTAGCATCACTACATTACCCACTCATTGCACGTTATCCTCCAGATCGTGAGCATATATACAGAGAGAAAATGCACAATACTCAGCAAAAGTAGGCATGTCTTTACTCACTGCATGAAAGTTGTACAGATCAGATATTCACCTTAACTGTGTTGATACCGTGGTGGTAAAGAGATCTAGCTTTGATGGATAGATAGATTAATAAATAAGACAAAAAGCTTGCAGAATACAAAATGTTACAATCTCATAAGAAATAAATATGCATCATGGTTGTCCTTAAAACTTGACAGGTGATATAGCTTTTGCTCATTAAGCAAATAATGAACATCTGACTCCATTTATCTGAACAAAACCTCAAAATTCAACTCAAGAATTCCATGCACTCCACTACGGAGACATATCGTTCTGGAAGAGGAATAAATGCATAGGTTGGAAGAATATATGGCTTCCAAGTTTAGAGTTCAAAGACTATTTGATCAAAGAGAAATTCGCAAAATTGTCACACCCACGGTACTAGCGTATCTTCGTGACTAACTATTAATGTTATTTTCTTTTCTTTAGAAAAATAAATTACACCAAACTTTAAGTTAATAAAACGACAAATGGATGAACTAGAAACCAGGTGTAGAGAAAATCAGTTTAGAAAGACGAGTGTCAAGAACAAGAAAACGAAAAAAATATGTGAACAAAGGCACTCGTTGATTAAAGTGGTCGATGACCATGTAGAGGCGAATGTAGTATATTGATGTGGAAACACATCATTCGCTTGAAAAAGAAGCCACTCATCTACTTCCAAAAGGTAAATAATTGCTGTAATACTCTTCATTCATCGCCAAAGAAGGCCCTCCCACCCAGCTCGAAGGACAAATAATCTCACCTAAGAAGTCATATAGGACTTGAATAACACCACTAGAAAAAGAGACTCCAAGGATGGACATTGTCTCGAGTCGAGACCGCACCAAGAGAACCACTGTGAGCTTCAATGAACCAACCACACGATAACTAGCTTTTACGGACCAAGGCTCCCAAGATGATGCCTCCAAGGGCGGAATGGTGGCATAGAACCGCTGGCAGTAGCTTGGCAATAAAATTAGACGGAGAGTTTTCACGTTGAGAAAGAGGTGTGTGTGTGTGTGTGGGGGGGGGGGGGGGGGGGCACAAACCCATGATGATGACCCGGCCAAGCCTTTCGAACATGTACCAAGATCATATACCTCTAGCCGAGACCCAATTCCCACAACATCCAACCGCATAAACCAATGCTAAAGTCGATAACACACCACCACGTGTTGGAGACCTAGCCATTGCTGCTCTAATCAAGGAATATGAGCGCGAGAACATCAAGAAACCAACAAGAGCATTGGCAACAAGTTCCAGGAGATCCATGGAAGGGCAAGGCCAAAGCACAACCAGCTCTCTAGTCAGTAGCACCTGCAGTGCGGCACTCACAAGTAGGTCGTTAGTGTCCTCACCACTTGGAGTCGTTGCACCATAATCCTAGAAAAACAAGCCTCACCCACCTCCCACCAGGATAGCGGTCGTGTGTGCCTACTCGATTAACCCATATGTTACTCGCCACATCCGCCAGTAGCTCAGCCCCATGGCGGCGACTAGAAAACCCCGTCAAGTTGGATAAGATTAACTCATATGTCACATGAGTTCTCCTCTGCAGCCTTCAGTAGTTCAGACCCGTGATAGCGATTGGAAACCCACATAGTCAGAGAAGAATGACATAGATTCGTGCCTAAACTAGCGAATGATGACGAGTCTGCATTCCAAATCTTGGAATGCAGCAAAGCAACAAGTCGAACCACGATAATCGAGTAAATATCTTGTTTCATGAGATATCAAGAAACTTCTTATTTGTTGTTCCTCGTTGCACATTATGAGACGCTCACACATCCAAGAATTTAAATTTAATGAACAATTAGACTATAAATTTGGACCACATGACAAGAAAATCATGTCATTGGAGTAAAGCTCTTTTTAGCCATTTAATCTTTAACTACCCCTTCTTTACATCTTTGATTATAAACAATGTTCATCTGACTTTGAGACCAACTTCGCATCACCTTTTCCACCATATAACTTGTGATCCTTTTGAAGAAATCCAGGATGGATTTTGACATGGTGCAACTTTTCAGCACCAGTCAAAGCCATTACCGCAGCCCACGAGTGAAGCACGCATGAGTGACATAATCAAGTTGTGCTTGTCCAGTAAGTTAAAATGTTCCCGTCTCACAGTTGAATTACTGTTTCCAGTCCTACTCATCCCTAAGGCACGATCATGCAAGATTATATTGAATTGCAACATGGTTTTCTTACTTCAAGACATGATGAAGCTTGGGCGAATAAATAAAGAGATAACTAGTCAGCGTATTTGTTTGGTTTGCTACATGGGTCTTTTCACCACCCAGATCTCTAGTGTATGTAAAGAGGGAAAAGCATCAAGAGTAACATAGCCATTGTTTTAATATTCCACGTAGATTAGTCTTCATTACCATGTGGCTATATGCTAATGTCATTATTCACATGTCACATCTCTAGCATATGTAAAGAGGACAAAGATATGTATGATGGTAGACTAGCAGGTGGGGGTTTAGTCATTGCACCATATTATCAAGAGTGAAACATCTATTATTTTTTCTTAGTTTTCCGCGTGGGGTTATAGTACTGATACATAGCTTAGTACAAACTGACATCTTCCACTATCATACTCCCTTCGCCCCAAAATAAGTGACTCAATTTTACTAACTTTGTACTAGAATTAGTACAAAGTCGAGTCACTTATTTTGGGACGGAGGGAATATATAACAAGTTACAACACATGTGGTTTCTTGTATATATACAAAAAGTAAGGATTAGTCTTGAATGTTAACAATCATGTCAACTTTGATTGTCTCTCATCCACTAACACTAAGGATTTCCAGCATCACTCACATTTCCACAAAATGCTCCAAGTGAAACTTACATAAATAGTTATACACTTACACTCTAGTGTGCATCGCAATGATGCACTACCCCTCTTCAAAAAATAGAATATTGAGTTTATCATGTTACAATTTTATCTGCATAATTGCATATAAAAAAGTCACATGGTGTCATACTGCTTAATACCATGAGTTGGTGGGGCTGCCAGGGTTTGAGCCTGCTCAACTCATTTAGAGAAAGGCCTCGTGTTTTACCGATTAACAACACAAGTTGGTGAGTTAAACGGACTGAAAGTTCGAACCTCACCGCCTCCTGTTTAAATTGAGTATACCTCCTATGCTTACTAAAAAAAACGCCTTTGTTTTAAGTCAGGTCTGAGCAAACACACTAAAAAGATTTTAAGCCAAAATCAAGGAGTTAATTTAATAATGGATGAAATTTGGACGCAACGGGTACCTGAGAGAGCACCCCATGCTCAGTACTCATGAGGGTAAAACTCACACCTTCTTTTTGAATGTTGGCAAGAGAGCTGCCAAATCCATAAATTAGAAAATGTATTACAAGAACAGCCGAGAGGAGGAATGCACCATATAATAGCGAGTGCCAAAAAAGAAGGAAGGAAAAAGGGATACTCGGTTTATTGAGGAAAGCCGGACAAAACCCCAAAAAACACCCTACAACACACCTGGTCGGGCACTCAAGCGCCTACAATGCAGTACACGCCAAAAACTATTGTATCCTCCGTGCCACAAGCATTTCGGCGAACCTCAACGTAACCAGAGTGGAATGATATGTTTGATAGAGGGAACCTATGACACTCCGATCCTACTGGTTTGTCTAACATAACTTTTTTTTTGGAAATGGAGACATACCTCCGGCCTCTGCATCATGATGATGCATGCGGCCCTCTTATTAAAAATCCAGAAAGTATCATCATAAAGGTCTTATAGCTCGCAAACGGAGCAAAACAAAGTACATAAACCGGAAAATTACAAGCGGACAAGACAAGTGATACGGTAATAATAAGGATAAGCTCTCTAGACTCCTATCCTGTTATGCGAACGTCATCCGAACCGGTTGAATATAACCCGAGCCACCATCTCCCATTGGTTGCACCCAGTAACCAAAGGCTCCCTGGAGTCCATAGGAGTGAGTAAGGACCACGTACGGATCCAAGCTGTAGCTCTGAAGATAACCTGCAAAAAAGTTAAGTTGTGTTGTCTGTTAAAAATCATATCATTTCTGCAGTTCCATATAGCCCATAATAACGCACATATTCCAATCCGAATACGAGCTGCCGTGATCTGTTCAACCCCAGCTAACCACGTCCCAAACAAAGACGCAATATCTACTGGAGGATTGATATTAAAAGCTATATGAATCGTTCTCCAAAGTAACTTGGCAAGTGGGCATTCAAGAAATAAATGTTGTATTGTCTCATCCTGAGCACAAAAACAACACCGCGAGTTGCCTACCCATCGCCTCTTAAGTAAGTTGTCCTTTGTGAGTATTACTTGCTTGTGGACAAACCACATAAAAATTTAATCCGCAAAGGAACCTTAACCTTCCATATATGTAGTGACCTTGAGAGGGGGCCAGAATTAATCAGATCCGTATAAAAAGATTTCACCGTAAATATCCCATTTTTAGTTAACTTCCATTGTGTTGAGTCCGGCATGTCGGAGAGTCGAACTTCAATCAATCTCCGAACCAAGTGCATCCAGACTGTCCATCTCTCACGCACTAACGTACATCTGAACTGGATGTTCAAGGGAATAGTTTGAAGGACGATACCTATGTAATCCTCCTTACGTTGCACAATATTGTAGAGGGTAGGATATTGTAAGGCCAGAGGCGTCTCTCCTAACCACGTATCCTCCCAAAATCTTGTTGACATCCCGTTGCCAACCAAGAATTTGACCCTACGAAAGAACATATCCTTCGTTCTCATAAGACCCTTCCAGAACGGCGAATCAGTCGGTCTGATGGTAGCTTGGGCTAGCGTTTTCGAGTGCAAATACTTATTGCGCAGGATTTGAGACACATGCCCTCCGGCTCTGTCTCTAACCTGTACAACCATTTGCTCATAAGGCATTTATTCTTAATTTTCAAGTTCTCAATACCGAGGCCCCTTGGTCTTTAGGTCGACAAAGGATATCCCATCGCGCGAGACGGTATTTCCTCTTGGCCTCATCAGACTGCCAAAGAAACGAGATCTAAAGAAATCAAGTCGCTTTCGGACCCTTTTCGAAATTTCGAAGAACGAAAGTAAAAACATTGGCATGCTAGTCATTACTGAGTTAATCAAAACTAGCCGACCTCCATATGACATCAGCTTGCCCTTCCAGCAGCTGAGTTTTTTTTCAATTCGTTCTTCAATACATTTCCATTCTTTATTGGATAGCTTACGGTGATGAATCGGAATACCCAAGTAACTGAATGGTAAAGCACCTAATTCGCATCCAAACAATTGTCTGTATGTATGTTCCTCGTCTTTGGCCTTCCCAAAACAGAACACCTCGCTCTTATGAAAATTGATTTTTAAGCTAGACAATTGTTCGAATAGACACAAGATAAGTTTCATGTTACGTGCCTTAGCCATGTCATGTTCCATGAATAGAATAGTGTCATCAGCATATTGTAGAATGGACGCCCCTCCATCAACTAGATGAGGAACTAGACCCTCTACATGGCCATGCTGCTTGGCCCTGCCAATAATGACGACCAACATATCTGCCACAATATTGAACAGAAGAGGTGACATGGAATCCCCTTGTCTCAACCCCTTATGCGTCTGGAAGTAGTGACCGATGTCATCGTTCACCTTAATTCCGACACTACCTTTCTGGACTTGAGTATCCACTTGGTTCCTCCAGGTTTCACTAAAACCCTTCATGCGCATTGCCTGCTGAAGAAAAGGCCATTTTACTTTATCATAAGCCTTCTCGAAATCCACTTTGAAGATAACCCCGTCTAGTTTTTTTGAGTGAATCTCATGGAGTGTTTCATGTAAGACGACCACTCCTTCTAGTATGTGTCGTCCCGGCATGAAAGCTGTCTGACTAGGTTGAACCACTGAGTGAGCAATTTGTGTTAATCTTTGGTTCCTACCTTTGTGAAAATTTTAAAACTCACATTCAGCAGGCAAATGGGTCGGAATTGTTCGATCCGAACCGCCTCATTCTTCTTAGGTAAGAACGTTATCATACCAAAGTTGAGGTGAAACAACTCCAAATGGCCCTCGAAAAGATCGTGAAACATAGGCATAAGATCATCTTTAATGATATGCCAACATTTCTTATAGAATTCAGCTGGAAAGCCATCTGGTCCCGGTGCTTTATTCGGCTTCATTTGGGTTTTATGGCCAGATGAACTTCTTTTTCAGTAAACGGTGCAGAGAGAATATCGTTCTCTGCTGCCTGTAATTGAGGTATATCATCAATCACAGACTCATCAAGAGACACCGTGGATGTATTCGGGGGTCAAAAAGGTTTTTATAATAGTTGGAAATATACGTTTTCAGATTTTCATGCCCCACTATTGTCCCCTCGTCCTGTTCAAGCTGTATGATCTTCTTCTTCCTATGTTTATCATTTGCAACCATATGGAAGAACTGTGTGTTGTCGTCCCCTTGGACAGCCTTAAGCGTTTTTGCATGCAACGCCCACTTGAGCTCCTCCTCTCTCAGGAGAGCACGTAGGCCTTGCTCAGCCTCGGACTTGGTTCGATGCTCATTAACAGAAAGGAGAGTGGTTTCAGCCTTTACATCTAGTGCCTCAATGAGTTGAGTACGACGCTCTTTTTTCTGCTTATAAATCCCACTCTCATTTCTGGCCCATCCTCTCAGAAATTGTCGGAGGTGTCTAATTTTATTTTGCCATCTCTTGACACGTGTCCTTCCCGTAACCGGCTTAGCCCATTCACGTGCAATCATCTCCATAAATCCTTCTCGCTCAAACCAGCTTTGCTCGAAGGAGAAGATATTTTTATTTTCCACATGGGTAGCCTCGCCCGAATCTAAAAAGAGTGGTGTATGAACCGACACCAACGGATATTTTTGTTCCCACTCCACACTAGCAAGTACCCTATCCAACTTTTCATAAGTCGGAACAAGTAACGAGTTGGCCCATGTAAACTGTCTCCGGTGAGCGCAATTTCTCTCAAATTGAGGCTCTCGATAATCATGTTAAACATCATAGACCAACGTCCATCAAAATTGTCATTATTCTTTTCTTCTCTCCTCCTAATGATATTAAAATCCCCTCGACTAGTAGTGGCAGATTTTCATCTCCACAAATCCGCACTAGATCGGCCAGAAAATCAGTTTTAAATTCAGGTTGTGCTGCCCCATATACCGCAACTAGCGACCATCGGAACCCATCCAATTTTGATCTTACCCTGAATTTAACCGAAAAGTCTCCCTGAACCACATTAAGCACCTCTAACGTCTCACACTATACTCCTAGTAAAATCCCACCGGATCTTCCTCTAGGAGGTAGAATGTGCCAGTCAAAATCGATACCACTGGAGAGGGTTTGAAGGAATTTGGATGTGAAATTATCTCGTCCAGTTTCCAAAAGTGCAATGAAATCTAAGTGATGCTCTAACGTTGTCTCTGCTAAGAATCTTTGTTTAGCCAAGTCTGCTAGACCTCTGCTATTCCAAAAGAGTCCTTTCATAAGTCATCATGATTTTTTTCTTAAGCTTAACTCTAGCACTTCTGCGTACTGCCGAAGTAGGATAAATTTTCTGATTCCAGGGTCGTTTGGGCTTCTCCTCAACACCCTGCGGGACGATAGTATTTTCTATGATAGACACTGCATCCTCCATCAAGAGAGGCTCTACCGTATCTGTGTTCTCAACATCCTCCTCATCCTCAGCCTCGACACTAGGCAACAGATTATTACATATATTTGCAAGATCATTAATTCCTAAATTATTCATGTCATTGTCATTCATAGGTTGGATAGAGGCAAGATTACGAATGATCTCAGAAGCCCTCTCCGCTTCCAAGTCTAAAAGATCATTAACGGATTTGACGACCTCGGTTTCATTTGATCCCAAAGAAATTCCTAAGTCGTTTGCCTTATCAACTATTTCATTCTCAGAGAAGTGTAAAATTGAACAACATTTATCAAAAGACGCACCTGCAGTAGTCTCGGCATGACGAAGCATGGCGGCCCTCTTGGCACGCGCTAGCTGCAGGTCGTCCGCATCCGGCTGTCCCTGGATCCGGTTGCTGACACGCCTGCCAGCCGACACTGGATCCGCTATCCCGCCAAAAGCGATGAGCTCCTCCGTCATCCTCTCGCGAGGGGTACGGTCAAGACTCCCACGCCCCTTCCTTATCGTCGGTGAAGGAGGGTAGGGCGTCGTGGAGCGTACCTCCGCTGCAGAGGTCAAGGGGGAGTGGGACCGTGGAGACGCCTGCTCACTGGTCCCGTTCCCGCTTTCTCCCGCGGAAACCGTCGTCCCCCGGCCAACCTGCTCGGCGCAATCCTGCGGAGGGGTTACGACACGGGACTCCTTCCCGCATCTCACCCCGGCTCGCCACTCTGGAAGGTGCGGTCCTGTGGAGGGGTTACAGCATGGGACTCCTTCCCGCACCTCACCCCCAGCTCGACCGGAGACGCCGAAGTGGGAAGAATGCCATAGACCTCCTGTCCAGGCGCCCGTCCCACCGAAGAGAAGCCGGGCATAGGTAGCTGGGTGTGATGGGCTTCCTGCCCACGGCCCCCCATACCCATGGCCAACCCATCAGGGTCCACCCTCGCACCGGGTGTAGACTCCGCGGTCGTCACCTCGCCGACTAGACTCAGCACTGGTGGCAGCTCAAGCTCCGCCGGGTCGTCTGCCTCGACCCTGGTGCTCCATAACCGACTAGGAGCGGACCCCGGTGCAAATGAACCAAAGCGAAGCGTGTTCATAGGAGTAGTGGACGGGGGCGCCTCTTTGGTAGAACTATCTACCTTATCTGGCTGTGTAGTAGGTCCCTTATCCGACTCCGGCAGTGTATCATCGGCCCCCTTATCCTGATTCCCAGGCGCGCCGCCTCCCTCAGTCGTATCCATGCCCTGTGTCCCATCGCCATCCTGGGAAACTGCAGTATCCTCAATCTCAAGCTCTAAGACATAAGTGACTCCAGCATGTGTCCATCTGACCACATCTGGTATATGCTCAACACTCACAACACTGACCAACAACCTCGCAGCTCGTTGTGCGCGAGTGAATGGCATGTCAACCTTTTCTGTCTTACCAATCATAGCACCCAAACTCCAAGCAATCAGAAAATGCTTTACCAATTTAGGTGGCACGCCATAGAAACGAACCCACACCTTCTCCAAAGGTGTACCCTCAGGTTCCTCCTGCTTCCACTCGTCGAAAGCAATAACAATGTTTGTGCTTGTAACTCTGCATAAACCCCACTTAAGAAAATGCATCTGATCCTCTTTAGTGGGAAAGTCCACCTTATAAGTCTGACCTTCTAACTGCTCCAGATGCCACTGATAATTACCTGGCACTAAGTCACGTAGCTGTCTCACGATCTGAGCCTCGGTCAACTGTCCATTAGTAACTCTGATTACTGCCGGGAAGGAACTCTCAACCATCTGCGGTAGAGGGTCCACCTCCGGTGTCTCAAAGAACATCAACTCCTTACAGCAGACCCCAAAAATGTTAATACCAGGCTTAGGACCGGAGAGGAGAGGGCAGTCCCCGGTCACATGCTGGGAGCGGAGGCAATAGTCACAAAGCTCATTCGTACACTCTGCCACGAAATGACCCGGTTCACCACACCTATAGCAAGGCAACTTTTTCTTCTTAATCGTCCACTTAGAGAGTTTTTCTCCCTCCGCTTTCTTCGACCCTTTGTCAGACGTGCCCTCCCTAGATTTGGTCCCTCCAGAAGTCACCAGAACCTGCACTGCTGCCAAAGCCCTAACCGCGTCAACTGCCGCCGCGGGTAGCGTGGATGGGTCTCCCACCTCAGCCGCTACGTGCTCGAGCTCCTCCCCCGAAGCCATATCCATAACAGGCGGTGGTGGGGGTGGGTATTGTCGGGGCGGTGGTGGGCGTCTCCCTCTCCCACCGCAACGATATCCACCTCAGAAGCGATCCCTGGGTCCGGCAACACCTTCAACAAAATTACCGGGCGGACCTTGAAAATGTCCGGTGTCCTCATCATTATACCGGTCATATCCACGGCCGCCACCGGATGAAGATCCACGGTGTAGTCCCTCACTGTCCGTAGCGGTTGAAATTCTGCCCATCTCTGCTGTACCCACTATATCCACCACGCCCTTGCGCACCGCGACCCCTTCCTAGGGCTTGCCCGACACTTTTTGTATGCGGAGGATGCTCCTTCTTCCCGACCACCTAGATGGCACTAGTCCCTTTGACTGGATCCATCTCCAAGACAATGCGTCCAAGAAGGTACATGACGCCGAGCATAGCTTGCAGTGTCGCCATCGCCTGACCCGGGTTACCAGATGTAGGGCTTCCCTGAGAGCATGTTGGGAGGGAAGGTGAGGGTTTCTACGTCGATGCCTCCAACAAGGGAATGACACCATTGGGTGCCGCCGCCGCCGACTCCGGCCATTGTCGAAGTACAGCTTTTGCTGACAATCTCACACGCCCAACCCGAGGAGCCGGCGAGCCTAGCTTATGCTCCATCTTGTGAGAACCTGTCGTCAAAGCACTAGCGCAAGCTTAGCTTCATGCTGACGTTGGGCCTGCAGATGCCAGATTGATACATGTGCCCCGTGCATCCACCACGGCAGGAGCCTTCCAGCCCCAATGAGCACCAGCTACCGACCGCGCTCCTCCCCAACCCCTAGCCCATATATCATAGATTGGGGGGGAGGAACCCGCTAGACCCCTATCCCCAAGCGAGAGACGACGCACAGGCCATGACCAAAGTCGCGCCCATCGGCGCCGCGCACCGATCGCCGACGCCCAGCTGAGCCATTGCACCACCACGGTGACTGTCGTCGCCGCCGCAAAACAGACTCCTACTAGTGATGCCCCCACACGTGCTCGCGGATAGAGCCACATAGGAGGCGCTACTAGTGATTTGGTAGGAAGGGTGACGGCGCCACCGCCACATGCGACCGGCGATGGCTACAGTGAGAGGAGATCTATGGCGATGGGGAGGCGTGCTCTCTTCTCACCGTCTGTCACATCTACAAAATGTCGCCCATGCTTGTCAAGTCATCACCTGCGGGCACACTGTTAGCACACGCAACAAGCTTCCTTTGAGCTGCTTTCCTCAGCATATGTAGTGGCCAGACATATCCAAGATTAGTGGTCGATCATCGGTTTACCAACACATGCAGATCTTTGATAAAGCCCATGATCGAGTCCGACCGACCGGTCATCGAATCCAGACGTTAGAGCATCTACAACCGGACCCCTCAAATCTTCGTCAAACGTCAACCACTACATATGTCTTATGCACGAACAAATCAGGACTTGAAGTGGACACGGACATATAGCGGGTCAAATTAGCCCACTCCAATTGTAGATACCTTTACATACTAAGTTACCGACCGAAGCGATTGGCTATACATGCACCAGCACACATGATCGACATGGAGAAGTTCCCGAAAAGCCCACAGATATTTCATGGGAGATCTTCCCAGATCTAGCTTTTGTGCTACTCAAAATGCTCTCTCCGGCTCAATATCTGTGCCGCTCAACATTGTCGAATAGATTGGTTCATGGACCACCATGAAATTTCCGGCAGCCTATATAGCCAGCAAAAAAAAACTGAAATAAATAAATTCGAGTGATTAGTTCCACTACTGTGGACCATTGGTTCTTTGGGCTACTTCCTACGTAGATTACACAAGATAATCATATCGCAGGCAAACGCAAGTATGGTTAATCTCAGGAACATATGAACGTACTTGCATTTCATCAGGGGCTGCCTTGCGAGTTGTGACTCGTGAGACGCTTGTTGCATGCAGCTATGGATAGATAGCTCTCACCCGTTTGGAACAGAATTCACGCAGCAACTGAGGCGAATGGCAGGGCAATTCTCCTTTGGCACGCACGGCTTGCTAGCAAGCTGCACCGCATGCTCACCAGGCTACCACCATCATATGTACATGCATGCCACCGTGCCAAGGGAGAAGCGCCCTGTGATTCACACACGTCGGTCAAATTTGCCATGCCTTGCTATAAGCCAAAGCTCTTTTGCCTCCTATCAACTATATTTTTTGCTAATGCTTGCTCTATGTTTTGAAGTTCTTATGCTCGTTGATGGAAACATATGCGCCTCGGCGCTGCTTATATACCGCGGGGTTGGCTTCGGGATATGGATCTTATGGTAGCATATGCGCCGAGGCCGATCGACTATTCCAGCGTAGAAGTTGTTTCCTTGCCGGTGGTTTCTCCATCGGTCCCCTTTGGAATGTGCTCCAGGAATAATGGTCCTCCTCATCACTCAACCTCTTGCCTTTCCTCATCTCGGTATGGACACCATTTGCTGGTGCAGCTGTGAAACATCAACGCATTTGATGCCAGATATCAAGAGATTTTGTTCTTACATTGGCGACCTAGTTAGCTAGCTTTTCAACCGAGCTATTGCTGTTGAATACTCACCGTGGCATTCCACATGGAGCAAGCGAATAAACCGATAAATCCCTCAAAAAGAGAGAGAATAAACCGATTTATGCTTTTTTTCCTAACCTTGGAGAGCGACAAACGCAAGCCTTCTTTCTTTTGGTCTGAGATGGTACATTCCATTGGATCTTCTCTATCCGATCAAGCTCATGCAGCAGGTAGCTTTTCCTAACTGAAACAACATGCATAAAGGGGCAAGAGCTCTGCAGAACCAGATACTGGTTGCTGTATTGAGGGGTGGTAATGTGTTGGGAATGAAAATGAATTTTCCTAACAAATTAGATCAGTTTACTTATTTAACATTGATTTTATTTGAATACTATAAGTTGAGATGTCTAGGTTTATATCAAGTCGGAGAACATAACAATTTGAAGCTTCATAACGTTTTCTGAACCTTGTTTCAAGTTCAACTGCATTGCGCAGCTATCTAAAGTCTAACTCTAATTAATGTATAAATATTGCTGCTATTCACAATGTAGACCAAGTCGCGGCAAGACTTACAGTTAGTTCTTTCAGAAGTTGTAGTACTTATTTTATCATAAAGATTTTGAAATCACGTATAAAAGAAGGCTTGCAGACACTTCATGAAAATTCCGAAATCATGTATAGAAGGTAGAGACATTTTGTTCAAGCCGGCTTGCAGATACTTCATGTCATGGGAGATCTTCCCATTCATGTCATGGGAGTACTAAAGCCACCAATATATCTTGAGATATATCCGCGGTTGTGCTGTGTATAATGCTGGTTCGATCTTTCGGTCTGGCGTAACCGTGCACACCTCGAACATGCCAATCGAGGAGGTGGAGATACCTCAGAGGCGCATACACTGATGAGCTTGTAGCACCCGCGTATGGGACCATGCACTGTCGGGTCATCTTTGGCAAGGGTTTGATCACATAGCCAGCCACCACAAACGGAGATTTGCCTAGCGACGTAGCTTTGCGCCCACATGCACACATCATGTGTGTATGTCTGGGTAGCTAGCTAGTTGTTCCCTTGCAGCGTGTTGAAATGTGCAGCTGCAGGTTTCACAATTTGTTCGGCTGAAGAGGAACTCTTAGCTTGTACTCCGGAGAATGAGGTTTGGTTGAACTGTTTTCCCAATGTCGCTCATCCCGAGAAATTGTCACATTTTTTATTTCTCATTCGCTCAAAGATGTGAAACTTGGATACTTGGATGAAAGGGATCTGGAACCCAGCACAAGAAAGTAACATGTTCATTTACTAGCTTCACTAGATGTGGCACTCACTGCATGGTATCTGTCGTATCTCAGGTATATGTAGAAAGATGAAGAGCATGAAAGGTCATAAAATTAGGTGTGGTTTTATTCATTGCATGCAATTTTGTGGAGTACCTATTCACCTTATTTTTGCTGGTACGGTCATGGTAAAGAGAAGCACTCTAGAGGACCAAGTAATTAATAAGTACCACAAGTGGGGCTTGGACTTTGGCTGTGTGCATCATAATGATGCGGAGGTCGGGGTCATCCTATTTTTCAAGAAAAAAAAAGAATTAAGTGGCTTGGACAATACTGGAAATGCTCAATTTCATAACAAAGTTAAGATGCACCATGGTTACTTTATAAAATTATTAATTACAATACAACGGTGATAAGTAGACCAACTTTTTTTAAATCACCGGGGAGGGAGGGGGGAGTTTCCCTACCTGAATTTATTACTTAAAGTGGCCATAATGCTAGGATGATGATCCAGTCTATAAGGGTTAACAAGTTGACCCTGTTTATGAGGAAAACCAGGACGAAAACCGTACAAGTAGAAAGGGTAAACAAATTAAGAAAATTAAAATGCCTAGGAAAAAGGCACGACCTAGGTAGCTGATAGATTGACCATCACCACGAGAGACACAAGTAGATGCAAGCAACCTAGCGCACTGCACCGGTGTGCGTACCGAACCCCACATGCAACACAGGAGTATCCACAGTCAACGAGTGCAATAACAAAGCATGCACCTTGACTAGGAGCTCTGCTGCGGAAGTTCATAATGATTAGTAAATTGGGGAGGCATCGTGCGTGATCATTGAGCAAAGATTAACTGAGATAACACCAAGAGCACAAAGCTCGCCACAACACAATGGTGGCCATGTGAGGGTATTGAGCATGCACCCCAAAGATAGCTGAGTGGTTTGAGACTCGCCGAGTGTGCCGCACCGAGGGAATCAATGTTGCCAGGAGGAGGGGGGAAATGGCAATGCTTCCAAGGAAAAAGGTGACGCCCACATGTGCCGCCCTTACTGGCGCTGACCAAGTCAGCGTCATGTGAAATGTGTCAAAAGAATATTCTATTTAAAACATTGGTCATACAACAATAATATAGCCTGCAAACTTGTGGATGTAACTATATGTAAGGGACAAAGAAAAACGGATAAAATAAAATAAGAAACATAACATCATAAAAATGTAGGACGTCAATAGTGCGTGAAAAAGTGGCGCTTTTGCACGCACTTTTGACGCGCGTACGCATTAAGCTTTGAAGGTAATCTTGAACAGCATGCAAGCAGCTGACATCAGGCGAGGGAGCACTTGCGCGAGCGTTTTCCCATTAGAATATCTGTAAATATATTCTACAGTAGGTTGTAATCAGCCATGCATATAATCTTACACATTCTTTTTGGAAAGCCAAAACGGATCTCGGGCTCATCGCTCGGACATGAACAGTAACTACAAAAAAGTCTGATCTTTTTGGCAATTAACGTAAGCATGCCTTCTAAATGTGCGCCAAGGTTTGTGTGCCGTGCGGTGGTCTGAACAATAAAACTGTTTTGTTTTTTGGGTGTATAAAACGGTTTTGAGGAGATCGAGACACAGGAGGAGTCTAAGAAAGATACATGAGAAGAATAAAGATAAGTCATGTTTAGATTACAATGAGATTTAAACTAAATATTCTAACAAAGAGATTTCACCCTCAGTTGGCAGAGTTGAAATTCCTAGTTTGCACTTTGCAGTCTCATGAAGACCACTAGGTTGAATTGTTTTCCCAATGTCTCTCATTCCAAGGTATTCTCACATTTCTAGTTTCCTATTTTCGCTCATCAAAGATGAGAATCTTTGGTGACCGGATGAATAATCTAACACGACAATAAAATATGTGGTTTAGTTGTGAACCAACATGTGGTTGGATGGTTAGTGTGACTGTGGCATCCCCAGCCCATCAGGGTTCAAGTCTTGGTGCTCGCATTTATTCCTGTATTTATTTCAGGATTTCCGGCGATGCACATTCAGTGAGAGGAGACGTTCCCGTCGACGACGAGGTGCCTACGGTGACTTCGAAAATTTCAAGATGATGTGCTGGCCCAGTCTTTTAGGGGTAGGGTGCGCGTGTGTGCGTTCATATAGGTGAGTGTATATGCGTGTATATGAGCTCTAACGTCTGTACTGTGTTAAAAAAATTATTGTTTAGTTTGCTAGCATTACTACATGGGCCACTCATTGCATTTTATCCATCGATCTTGAGCATATATATAGAGAAAGAGATGGAAAATGCACAAGACATCTGACAAGCAAGTGTGTCTAGTATACACTACTCACTCCATGAAAATTGTCCGGAGTAGATATTAACCTTAATTGTGTTGATACTGCAGTGGTAAAGAGGTTTGATGGATATATAGATTAATTAATAGGATCGACAAAGTGCTTGCAGAGTACAAAATGTTAAAATCTTATAACAAACGAAATTGCTGACAAGTGAAAGTGATATAGAATAATGATATATATGAAAGATGTTTCTCAGTGGGAGATATAGTTTTTGCTCACTAGAAAAATATTACATCCGTCCTAGATTATTTATTTTGGACTTGTTTATATACGGATGTATCTAACACTAAAACATGTCTAGGTACATCCGTATCTAAACAAATGTAAGACAAGTAATTCGAGATGGGAAGAGCAATATCTAGTTTTATTTATCTTCACAGAACGTCCACTTAAGCAAGGTTCCTCTTGAATACTCCCTCCAAACAAGCACGTCAGGTTTCATTGTATCTCCATCCAGTAAGAGCATCTCTAGCCGCGGCCCCAACAGGCCCCAGGCCTCTTTTTTCGTGCCGACGCCGAAAATTCGGCCCAGCTGCGTCCTCAGAAGCCCAATTTTTGCCGGCTCGGGCCGATTTTGGCGCCGGCGGACCCAATCCGAATCCGGCGCGCTGGGATAGCCCGGGGGCGACGGGGGAAACGATTTTGGCGCGAAAAGGAGTGGGTCCACCTAGTCAGCAACTCGCCGCCTTCGTCATTCTCATCACCTCGGTTCCCGCGGGAATCAATGCCAAGGTTGCCGCGCTGCTGCGCCGGTCAGCCTTCCGTTGATGCCTCACGAGCGGCGCAGTGAAGGTGCCGCGACGCGCGTCCCGCCCGCTCCAGCCACGCGGCACCCGGCGGACAGCTTCTCTTCGGCTATAAAAGCCGACCTCCCCGCCGATGAACACCACAACTCGCCCCCGCTCTCGCCATCGTAGCCCCTCTCCTACTCTTCCCCCGCCGACGAGCAAATGGCCGAGCGTTGCCCAGGCGACGCCGCGGCGGCGAACGGCTTCGGCCGACGCCATCTGCGCGAGGACGAGGCGCGCCTCCTCTACGAGGCCGACTACCCAGCGCTCCAGGACATGCGGGTGCCGGGCTCATGGAGGCTAAACGCCGGTGGCGTCCCCGTGCCCTCGGTGCCCACCAGGGCTGAACGGCGCGGCGAGATAGCGCGCATCCATTCGTCACTGTCGGAGGCGCATCGGAACGAGCCGAGGTATGCCGCCGACAGTCACACACTGTGGACGATGTACTTCGACCGCCGCCACGCCGACCAGGTTGCCTCCGCAAACGGCGTCATCCCCCGCGTCCGCCTCAACGCCGACAGGCGGCGCGAATAGTGGGGCGTGCCCGTCCGCGCCCTCGAAGCCGTCCTTGACCACATCGAGACCGGCAACACGCCACGCCTCGAGTACCCGGTGCCCCCGTCCTTCTCTCGCCGCAGCGGTAGTTCCTGGACGCCGTGGCGAATGGAGATGGCGACCTCCTCGTCGTCGGGCTCCGGTTCGCTTTCCTCCGGGTCGCCCGCGCTCCCTCCCATCAAGCCGGAGCCGCAGGACATGCCAGCTTGGGCGCCGCACCCGCAGCGGCGCCCTCATCATCAACGAGGGCGGCCGCCCCTCCCCTCGTTCCCTCCGCCTTGTCCGGCCGAAGATCGAGACGGGGTTGCTTCCCATGAAGAAGGAGCATGCGGAGATGGCCACCAACGACGAGACCGCACTCAAGTGGGCAAAGGCGGACTACGTACGCGAGCAGGTGGAGCGCCAGCGCCGGGCCTACGAGAAGATCAAAGCTCGGCGCCGCGGACGCGACGAGGGCGGCGGCGTCGTCCTCGACAGCGACGACGAGGACGCACCCGGGTCGTCCAACCCCCCGCGCGTCGGCGACCCTGGTCTGGGGTGCAGCAGGGACGGCGGTGGCTCCGGCGGGACGCAGGGCGGCGGCGACGATGACAACGACGGTGGCGGCGACTACACCCGTTTCTACAAGATCCTCGGCATGTAGAAGGCGGGCGGCGGCAGCGGCCTAGTAGGGCTAGGCAGCGGCGTAGTTGTTTTATGTTTTTTGTACAAATTTGAATGAAATCACCGAGTTTGTGACGTGTTTGTGCCAATTTGGGGGCGGCAACTGGGAACACAATCTCCCCCACGCTGAAATTAAACGCCGGCTCGGCCCCAGACGGCGCTTTTCGGCGTCCTAGGGGGGCGAACTGCTCGAGATGCTTTAAGGACTTCTCACTTTTCTCACAACTACACAAAGCGCTCTGGGTGGAGGTTAGATGAAAAATTATACGCTTACGAACTTCAGGATTGAGTTTATCAACTTACATTTTTGACCACATAATTGCATATAAACAAGTCATGAGTGAGCAAGCACATATAAGACAAATGAGAGCCGCAAGCAAGAGAGGGTAAGGTAGGAAATTGAGCGCCCCGGCGTGCTCAATTTCCCTGTGCGTCCCGTCACGGCTAAAAAAATGTTGCTCATCACCTTCAGATGTTTCACGGGAGATCTAGCTCTTGTGTTATATGCATAATGCCCATTTGATCTCTCCCAGCACAGCATCGGTGCTGCTCAGCATTGTCAAGTAGACTACACAAGTTAATCATCACAGACAAACGTAAGCATGGTTAGTTTCAGGAACAAATGAACATACATGCATATCAGGGGTTACCTTATGAGTTGTGAGACGCATGCTGCATGGAGCTATGGTTAGATGTCTCACCCGCTTGGATTGGAGTTCAGAGAGCAGCCGAGGCGAATGGCAGGGCAATTCTCCTTTGGCACGCACGACTTGCTAGCAAGCTGCACCACACACTCACTGATACATGCATGCCACCGTGCCAAGGGAGAAGCGCCCTGTGATTCACACACGTCGGTCAAATTCGCCATGCCTTGCCATAAGCCAAAACATAGAGTATATATTTTGCTAATGCTTGCTCTATGTTTTGTAGTTCTTGTGCTCGTTGATGGAAATATATAAGCCTCGGCGTCGCTTATATACCGCGGGGTTGGCTTTGGGATATGGATCTTATGGTAGCATATGCGCCGAGGCCGATTGACTATTCCAGAGGAGGAGCTGCTTTCCTTGCCGATGGTCCCTCGATCGTCCCCTCTTTGGAATGTGTCCCAGGTGTCGCTCAACACCTGCTTTCCTGATCTCTTTTTTTCTCAAATACGCACGAGTGTGCGTATCATCTATTAAAGAAGGAAGGGGGAAAAGAGCCCCACTGCAGTGTTACAAGGTATGGTTACAAGACGTCCACACCTCTCTCCACCCACATGCTTAAGTGACTACTCGCTATGCGTCCACCCTAATGCTACCTCCATGTCTCGGTGCGTCTCCTCCTCACCTCGCAGTAGTCCCGCATTCCTCCATAGTGCGTATTCACTTCCGCAACAAGTCCCGTAAGCAAGGGGCCTTGCCATCAAACACAACACCATTTCGGTGCTTCCATACCTCCCAAAAAACTAGAAGGCATACCGCGCAAACTAGCCTCGCTCTTTGCCTCGGTAGGCTGTCCAGTCCGCTGCGTGAGTACCATTCCGATAGCAACTCCTCCGCGCGTGGCTCTGCATGCCCGATGGTCAGCGCGGGCAACACTCTAGCCCACACTTGTCGAGTGAGGATGCAATGCAGAAGTAGGTGATCTATCGTTTCTTCGTGCTGGTCACATAGCGGGCAGGCTGCCTGGTGTGGTAAGCCTCGTCGCGCCAACCTGTCCGAGGTCCAACATCTGTCCTTGGCGGCCGGCCAGGAGAAAACTTTGCATCGTAACGGTGCCTTCGATCCCCAAGTGAGAGTAGTAGTGGGCGACACCTGAAGTCCCCAGAACGTGGCCTAATATGCCGAACTAGCCGAGAACTGCCCCTCTTTGCTCCAGGTCCACGTGACAACGTCGCTACCTTGCTCCTGTAATTGAGTGTCCATCACCAACGACCAGAGCGACATGAATTGCCCCAATGAGGCCTGATCGATGGACGACCCAAGATCGCGCGCCCATGCGCCAGAGGTTAGCGCGTCATGCACTGTTCTGGAATTCCTTGCGTGCTTGGAGATGCGATTATACAAGCGCGGCGCAAGATCTTGAATGCGAGATCCCTGGAGCCACCGATCCTCCCAGAATAGCGTGCTTTTGCCATCGCCAAGTTGCACACGCGCTGCCGCTTGGAAAAGTTGCCTTGATTCTTTGGGTATAGGAATGTTGAACTCTGCCCAAGGCCTGGAGGTGTCCGTCTTCTGGAGCCAAATCTATTTGGTTTGTAAGGCCACATTCATCCATCGCATGTCCAGCACGCCTAGGCCACCAGCCCACTTTGGCCGGCATACTACGTCCCAGGCCACAGCGCATGCGCCTCCTCCTGCCTCCTCCTTGCCGCTCCAAAGGAAACTGCGGCAGACCTTGATCATTGCTGTGAGCGTTTTTGGTGGTAATCCTAGAGCCAACATGGAATGAATGGGGATCGCCGTGAGGACCAATTGGATAAGCAGGAGCCTGCTGCTCTTCGGTAGCGTCGCTGCCCTCCAGTGCGGCAATTGCCCGGCGAGCTGGTCCACGAGTCCACGTAATTGTGCTGCAGTTTGCTTCCGGAGAGTGAGGGCAAGGCCAAGATATTTGCACGGGAACTCGGCGGTCGAACATCCCAGTATATCCTGAACAGTTTGCATTTCCTCCTGAGAGCACCGGATCGGCAGGGCTGCCGTCTTCGCAAGGTTCACACGCAGCCCAGAAGCAGATCCGAACATGGCAAGGATCGACGAGCACACGGAGAGCTCCTGGGATTTTGGCTTGAGAAAAATCACGACGTCGTCCGCAAACATAGATAGCCTTTGCTTGAGGCCAGCGCGCCGGGGGGGGGGGGTGGGGGGCGCCAGCAAGCCGTCCTCGGTGGCCTTCACACACAGCCGGTGGAGTGATTCCATGCATAGGATGAATAGCATTGGGGAGATCGGTCCCCCCCCCTGTCTCAGCCCGCGGCAATTGAAGATGGCTTCACCCGGCCGTCCATTGACCAGAATTTTGGTGGAGGAAGTTGATAGCATCCCGCATACCCAGTTAATCCATCTCTGTCCAAATCCCATCTGCCTTAGCACCTCAAGCAAAAACGGCCATTGGATGGAGTCAAACGCCTTGGATATGTCAAGTTTCATCATAACCGTAGGGTCATGCAGCGCATGGAGACCACGGGCTGTGCACTGCACGAGCATGTAATTGTCATGTAAGGACCTCCCAGCAACAAATGCGCTTTGGTGGTTGCCCACCAGGTGCGGCAGCTCGCCTGCAAGCCTCACGGCTAGTGCCTTGTCAAATATCTTGAGTGCCCCGTGCACAAGACTAACCGGCCGAAAGTCTGAAATTTCCACCGCCCCCGGCCTTCTTTGGTAAGAGGACGACAATGGCTTTGTTGATCGCCGGGAGGCCTCGCATGTCGCCTCTGAAGAATTGATCCATCGCACGAATTAGGTCGTCCTTGATGGTGCTCCAGCAAGCGGCATAAAAACGCCCCGTGAACCCATCTGGCCCTGGAGACTTGTCCAAAGGCATGTTCTTGACAATCCGCTCGATTTCCTCGTCCGTGAAAGGAACCTCCAGGTGCGCTAGGTTCCTTGTCGGCAGGTTCAGCGCGTCCAGACAAAGAGCGTGCTCATGCTCGGGGGCAGATCCAAGTAGGCCCGAGTAGAATTCGTCCACCGCGGCTGCGATCTCTTCTTGATTCGTGAACGTCTGCCCATTATGTTGCAAGGAAAGTATGGCATTCTTGCGCTGGCGATGGCAAGCCTGGCGATGAAAGTATGCCGTATTGGCATCCCCGTCTCGGAGTTGGAGCAGCCTCGATCTTTGCCTTGCGATTGTCCTCTGCAATGACGCTAGTCCGAGCAGTTTCCGCTTGAGCAGCTTTCGCAGCGCGTGTTCGTCCAAGGATAGCATCCTGGTATCCATGGCCTCATCTAGTCGTGCAATCACCTCCAAAGCGATGAGGTTCTGCAGCCTGATGTTCCCGATCCAGCGGTCGCTCCATTGTTGGAGTGCTTTAGCCGTGGCTCGCAGCTTGTTGTCCAGGGTGAGGAATGCATTGTTTTGTAGGGGAATGGACTGCCAAGCCGTCGCAACTGTTTCCTGGAACCCATCCACCTTAGGCCAGAAAGCCTCAAAGCGGAAGCGCTTTCCCATCGTGATATCAGCATTTAGATCAAGCAGGAGGGGGCAATGATCCGAGACAGCCGACCCCAAGGCGGTGAGGAGGCATGTCGGGTATAGATCTTCCAAGCAGCTCGTAGCAAAGACGTGATCGATATTCTCTAGTGTGGGCCTGAGCCTTTCGTTTGACCATGTGTATTTTCTCCCATTTAGGTACAGCTCCAGCCTGTTTAGCTTGGCTCGAAACCGGGCCATCATGCGGTGGATTACCACGCAGTTGTTTTTGTCCTCCGGGTTCACCAGCAAATTGAAGTCTCCCGCCACGATCCAGGGGCCTGCATGCAAATCTCGGATGTCAACTAGTTCCTGGAGGAATTCGACCTTGTCCTCGCTGCTTTGGGGCCCATAGACCCCGGTAAGCCACCACTGGCCTCCGCGTGCAGGACTAACCAGCCCCGTGAGCGTGTTCGTCGTACGGTGCGGGTTCGAGATCGTTGCCATAGTGGCATCCCACGCAAGCAAAATTCCCCCACGGGTTCCCAGAGCCGGAAGGTACTCGAAGTTCTCGAATCTATTCCTGATCTTCAGTACGGGTACCTTTAGCCGGTGCAAGCAAAACTTTAGAGCTGAGCAGCACCGAGGACGTACCGCCGCAGCAGCAAAACGTCAACATATTCGATGCCAGATATGAGGCGATTTTGTTCTTGCATTGGCTACCTAGCTAGCAAGCTTTTCAGATAAGTTGTTGCTGTTGAACTTCATACCGTGGGATTCCACATGGAGCAAGAGAATAAAGCGATTTATGCTTTATCTTGACCCTTGGCCAGCCACAACGCAAATGTTCTGAGATGGTACATTCCACGGATCTTCTCTCTTCGATCCATCTCATGCAGCTGGCAGCTTTTCTTGACTGAAACACCAGGCGTAAAGGGGGCAGGGCTCTCCATGACCAAGACTGGGTTGCTTGTTGTATGAGCAGACCATGTTTTGTGTTTGGAATAGGAAACCATGGTTGCTCCAAGTGGTGGGCTCACCAGCCGGAGCCGGAAAAATTGTGGAACGCTGCTCGGTTTTCCGCGGACTTCTTGTTGCGATTCTTCTGCAGCTGTCACGGTTAGTTTCTTGGGTCATTATGCTAGCAATCAATAATAATTGATTGGATATGCAAAAAACTTGTTGTGGCATCGCTAAAAAGAACTTTATAGAACGGGGCTAACAAGACCGGCGCAGCGAAGCATGCCTATGCTTTTAGTGAAAATGAAATGTGCTAACAAATGATATCTATTATAAATGGCCTGATGTTGGTTTTATCCAAACATTTTAATTGGAGGCGATTGCATCCGACTTGGCGCATGGGTTTATTTCGTATTTTTTAATTTTTTTACTTTTTTGAGATAGTTTATTTAGCATATGAAGCTGTAAGAACTACTCAAACTTGAGTTGCGGGTGCATTTTTGTTTCAAACGGAGCCGGCCCAGGCTAATGGCACCTACCTGGTGTGCCTCTCCGGGAAATCAGCCACGCCCGCGGCACATAAGGGTTTTCATTCTTTTTGTTCAAGCATGGATTAGGTTTATTTGGATCCCATATAAAAAGGGGAGACCATGGAGGTCCCGGCAAGCTGATGAAGAAATAATCTGCATATTTGATGGCTTGCTTACATGGTTGTGTCACCACTCATATATCTAGCATATATGTAAAGAGGACAAATTTATATATGATGCTACACTTACTAGCACGTGTGGCTTTACATCTGCACCCTCAATCGTCGATTGTATCTTTTAAACAAAAAATTTAAATTAGGTTATGTTTTCATATTCGTGTTTCTCGTGACCAGTGCTTTCAAATAAGGTCCATTTTGAACATATTTTGATGAATTTAAAAAAATCTCTAAGTTTCAATGTTGAAACTTAGAACGAGCGATCGATAAAAATTAATTATTGTGTGTCTACGACCGGCAGAAAAAATTGCTTAAATTATATCTCCGAAACTTGTTGAAACTCGGCAGTTTTAGATGCAAAAATCAGAAGTTCCATCGCTGAAACTTAAAACTTTTTAAGGAATTTTCGTTTTTACTATGCCCTCGCGCGGGATTCAACTACTTCGTAAATCGGGAGGCAAATCGAGCGGGAGGCAGGGCTTGGCAGGTGAGTGCCCCGCACTCACGTGCCTGCGAATTTCAGAAGCCTCACTTCTCTAACAGTACATGTTATTCTAGCTTTCAAATTTGTGTCTAGTGGGTCTTCTTCTACTCTCCGACTAACTTCAGATCACCATTCCACTCCACCTCAGTACAATAATCATGGTACTTTTGCAGAAATACAGAATGGTGTATCCCACAGTACTTTCTGCTACTATCGACAATTGAGGGTGGCCATGGCATTCCAGCATCAATCGAAATGATTGGTGCAAGCATGCACCAAGGACTGAAGCACACCATACTGACATTGTAGTGGCTCGAGGCTAAAGTTTCAAGGCAAGTTGAATCATATTTCCCAAAGCCACTCATCCCTAAGGCATGTACATGCCAGAATAGGACTTGCAACAAGTTTTTTATTTTTTTCACTTCATGATATGAAGCTCAGACGAACAAATGAAGAGATAGTCTACATATATGTTTGCATGTGCCATGACACCATTCACATCTCTAGCATATGTAAAGAGGATAATGATATATATATGATGGTAGACTAGTAGGTGAGGCTTTACTCATTGCACCAAAATTTTCATGGGTTGGCGCACCATGTTCATACCTGCGGGGCAAGGTAAAACCCGACAACCACCGGCAATTCAGACTGTCCGTCACATGCAGCAGCCTTAATTTTGAGCTGTTTTCTTCAGCATATATGTACTAGCGGACGTCGAGCATATCCAGATCATTGATAGATAGATCACCATTTCACCAACACGTATGCATGCAGATCGATCGAGCCCAGGCTCAACAGCTAGTGAGTCCGTCCTGCCGGTCACCGAATCCAAACATATCATGTACTAAAGATTGGCTGTGCAACGCCGAATCCTTGAACAGAAGTGGGAGACGTTTTGTGCAAACTCGCACGCAGAAGCTTCATGGGCGATATTCCTTTTATTTCATGTACCGAAAACGCCAGCATATCTTCAAACACATCTATGTATCTTGTGCTGAATTGGGGGAGTGAACCTAGCTTAACTAGTTGGGGGTGGATGTACAAACCCAACACCAGAGTTCAAATCTCACAGAGACGAATTTAGGTCGTATGCATCCTAGTTGGTGCAGAGGCCGGGGAGGCGAATTTAGGTTGTATGCATCCCTAGTTGGTGCGGAGGCTGGGGAAGTGAAATTCTCCCTCAATTTTAAGATTCTTCTCTTTCGCTAGCGCCTCGGTCATCTAGTCCAGTGAGTGACCGGACTAGGAAAAGGTGTCCCCGCGTGGGGGTGGCTCGGGCGAAGCCCTAGCCGCTGCCGCCCTGCGTTGCCTTCGATCTAGTCACCCACCCCCGCCGAAAGAAGCTGGTGGGCGAAGCTCGGACGTCGGACGGTGGTCCCAGAATCTTCGGTGGTGATTGGTGTCCATGGCTGCATGGGTAGCCGACGCTAGCTTGACGGCGGTGCCGACGGCGTAGTGGATCGGTTCCTCGGGCTGGCGGGCTTGTGGAGCATGGTTGGCTCCTGTGTGCAGCCGATCTGGAGGTGGCCGGCTCGTCAGCGTGATGGGTGGTCTAGCGCGGTTGACCAGGTGGCGGCGCCCGAGGGATTCGGGCCCTTGTGCCCGGATCTGACGATCGTGGCGGCGGCTGTCCGCTGTATGGGCAATGGCAGCGGCTGGCGCGGCGGTGGTTTCTCCGTTTAGAGGTCGGAATCGGGGCGGTGGTCCCTCTTCTTTGACGACCATGGACTCCGTGGACGTGTGGGCGTCTCGGAGACTAGATCTTGAGGTGGTGATGGCTTTTCTGGGGCTGGCGACAGTATGTGACGTCCCTTCCATCAACGGATCAGGTTTGATGCGGCTGGGCAAGTGAAACATGTGCATATTCCGGAGAGGTCGAGCAATGCCTTCGCTGGCAGGTGAAGCCACTGGTGGATGCGCTGCTGGCGCATGCTACGCAAGATGTCTTATGCGGAGACGTCAAGTCATGCCAGCTGCTGACTGGTGTTGCACTATGTCTCTGGCGGAGGTGTCATGTTTAGCCTGTTGCTGCTGGATCAAAGGTGGTGCGATAGTACTGCGAGGTAGGCGGTATGGAACGTCTTTGTCTTCCATGTCTTCTCCAGAGGTATCCGGCTATCGAGGTGTCAGTAGCCGGATAAGGGATTATGGTACCGACAGCTTCAACGACGTTTATGCACTCCGGTGGAAACACAAGATTTCTGATCAGGCTATGTCGACGCACGCCTGTGTGGTGACCTTGCTGAAGATGATGGATTGAAGCTTGACTTCTTTTTTTTGCGCATCGGATTGAAGCTTGGCTTTAGGGGTGATAATCTGGAATTCAACTTGGTGTTGGACTCGCCATCATCGGTGCACGTGTGGCGATTCCTTTTTGAAGGCGTGGCCTAGGATAGATTGTGTATTTTTCGTTTCTGATATGGTCTTGTAACATAGGGTTAGTGGCTATCTTTTTTTCTACGGGGAGAAAGGAAGTTTTATTCCACAAGGAGAGGGTTACATTCACGATACATAGGGTTAGTGGCTATCTGGTGGAATTATTGTCACGAGGCATGTGCCTCAGGTTTTCTTTTCACTTTATTTCCAGGTCAATATTGTATGGCTGTTGAATTTTGCATTATTAATAATATATGGCTATATGCATTGTGCCGATGCAGAGGCCGGGGTGATCCTTCTTTTTGGAAAAAAATTGTGTGCTGAGCATAATGTTGATTCGATCTCCTCGTCTGGCGTACGCGGCCTCGCGCACCTCACGCCTATAACCCTATATACTTGACAATGTGCTTGGCCATAGCTAAACTTTCACTTTCCAGTCTAAAGTACTAAAAGAGGTGGTGGGTTTTCCAATGTCGTTCATGTCAAAGGCATGGTCACATTCTCGAATTTATCTTCCACTCGAAGACATGAAACTTGGGTGAGTGGGATACAAAATCCAGCACAACAAGAAGTGTCGTTAGCTAGCTCCACTGCATGGGCCATTCATTGGATGGTATATGTCGGATATCGAGAATATGTACAACGAGAAAGTGCATGATATGCCAGACAATTAGGTGTGGCATTATACATTGCATGAAAATGTTTGGAGTAAATATTCACCTTAATTGTCTTGATATTGTGGTGGTAAAGATAATAAGATACGTTGTATATACAGATTAATATGCATGACAAGGTTGCTTGGAAACCATGAAGTTTTATGATGTCTTTTTTTGCGGGGTAAGTTTTATGATGTCATAACAAGTTAAGCTGCACCATTACTTTAAAATCTTAACAAGTACTTTATAATTATGATAAAGATCAATGATCGCTCACAACTAATGATGTAGTTGCCATTAAACAAAAAAACGTCGAACATGTTTTTCCATTTCTCTAAGCGGAACATCAACTCAAGAATGACAAGTACTCAACTACAAAAACAACTTTCTAGAAAAAAGAAGGCAAAGATAGGCTGAAAGACAATATGGCTTGTAAGTATATATTGCAAAGATGGTTTGACCATAGATATATTCTGGAAAACGTGACACCTATAGTAACACCTCATCTTGGTGACTGCAATGAGTGTTTGTTGTTTGTTTTCTTTTGAAAAAGGCATCACGTGCAATTTAAATCAAGAAAAACCCAAAAGCTTTAACTAGATACAGGGTGTTGAGTTGGCTCACAAACAGCATGCCAAGGAACAAGCGAACACCAAATAAAATTATGCGTGCGGGATGAAAATGATGAGACACTCGTCCACCAAACTAACCAGTGACGGTACCAAAAAAAAAAACAATTGGTAATCCCTATATAGGGTGGTCCGCGTCACCGAAAGTATCAGAGGGATCACACGCGAGGTGTATACCCAGGTCCGGGCCCCCATCATGGAGGCAATACTCCACTCCTTCTTCTTGGATTTCATTGATGTATGGGTCGCCGTGCATGAGGAGGTTACAGTAGAGTGTGTGTAAATGCTATCGAGACTAGGGTTCATACTATAAGCTGAAGTGAGCTATCCCCTGGCCTCACCTTATAAAGGGGAATGAGCCCCAGGGCGACAAGGTTTCCTAACCGACCTAGATCCCAACTCGAATTCGGAGTCCTCGTCAATTTTCTGGAAGGTGGCCTCCCGCGTACCAATGAGCTTGGACCGTCCCTTGGCCCATTGCACTAGTGCAGAAAAGCCTAGCTATGGCATGACAAAAATGGCCTTAGTGGCATGGACACCCAATGCCACAAATATGACGCTATTGTTAAAAAATAGTGATGGGTTGGAGCCTACATCGGCAATATTCTGATGGCGTGCCACGTGGCCAACTCCAGCGGTAATTGTATGTTACCAATGTTGTGCCTTGTTGGCCAATGCCAGCAAATTGATTTTTAGCTAATAAAAAAAGTATATGCTTTTAAACCATCAACTTAGAGCCTGTTCGGAAGTCGTCCGGCTTCCCTAAATCCTCAAATCCTGCTTCTTCATCAGGATTCCAGCTTCTCCTGAGAATTTCGATCCGTTCTGAACGCTAAACCAGCTCCAGATCCAAAGTATGGGCTGGCAGCCCAATTAGACAGTAGATGGACGAGCTACAGGTGTGTGGTGGACAAACTTACGAACCGTTTCTTGACTTCGCGGTGGCATCCTTATGTAATTAACCTGAACTCCCGCTCCGCCGTTTGGAGAAGCTGTGAAAAGGGGGAAGTGCTATTATGAGCTCGGGCTCATATGTGCTCTTTATCTCCCACGTCCACTAGCGCCAAGATTCCCACCACCCCACGTATATGCCTATGTATTCGAAGTAGTATATGCAATTCTTTTGCAGACCATGGCCCACCCACCAATCAGATTTAATGTGACGGTCGCCGTCCCATGCTTTGACGTTTCAGACGGTGCACAGATGACACGCAACAGACGGAAACGTTGTCCAAACCCACCCATCTATTTGCAGCCTTCAATCCACCAACCAACCTTCCTCTTCAACATTCATTCGCCTCGTCCCCTCCCATTATTATTTCTTCCTCAGTTGCGCATGGAGTTTCTACTCTGTCATGAACAGTAAAAGTATTATTTATTAAAAATTTCAATTTTATTTGCAACAAACATTAAAGAATTGTCCACACACATATAAAAATCACCGAAGAAAAAACATACCTAAATGCACTGAGAAAAAAACAATGCATCAAAAAGACTATTTTTTAAAAGCATTTTGAAGCAATGATTTTGTTTTTTTTCAAAGCTATAGGAATCTTTTCCTCACAAAAGTTTACAGGTTTTCATCAATGCTTGTTGCCAATGATATTTTTTTTTTGTGTTCATGAGGACATTTTCGCACAAAGTGGCAGATCAGAAACAATGACCATCTCATCTTGTTCAAGATGCACTGCCGCCACACAAAATTAAGTTACAAGTAATTAAGCAGCACTACCCACAATCTCCAATATACAGAATGTATTTTTCATGTAATAATTTTAAGCAATAATCTGCAGGTCAATCAAAAAACACCCCCTTGATGTGGCAATTTTGTTTCATGTCCATCCCACACATGTCTACTGTTTGAGCATCCACTACATCGGCAAAAACTCGGCCATGGCAGTGTCGCTCAATCACTGCAGCGGCAATCCAAAAGCTCTGCCACGGCAGCTTACCTGCAACACTGTCTTGGCAATGAAAAATTTACGGCAACCCTTTCCCTTCCGAATTATTCATTCTGAAAATTTATGCACCTTCAACATTTGCATTGCCACCCCGTCCTCCTTGGCTTGAGATACCTCCAACCTCTGACATTGTGGTCGACACAAGTTATCTGTACATCCGCCCTGACAGGCACTATATACTACTCTCAAACATTCAACAATTCCACTAACCTGAGGAACCCCTGAATGCGTATCCAGGCTCACAGACATGACGCTGGATCCTCCCACAAGAATTAGTTCCATCATCAGCTGCTCCTCCTCCCATGCCAATTCCAGAACCAAGTGCAGCAGCAGCACCTCCATCTGTACAAAGAAAAGGACAGTTTTTTTCAAAACAAATAGCCCTTGACTAATCAAAGCTGGTAAACACTGTGACATGCACCAGCACCACCGCTAGCTGAAACAACTAAGATGCTTATCTCTGGTTCACCCACCCTTCTGGACTCCGTCGCCACCCTTTCCAGTGCCACCACTGTATTATAACCTTGCTCCTTGTCACTTCCTGAGGATGAAGCACATTGCTTATCAATGGGTTGGACATATCGATAACACAGACTCTTTTCACGGGAATCAATTTTATATTACCTGCACGACGCGCACGAAGGTCATCATCCTCACTTGCCATGCTGTGATTTATCACTTGAAGTGTCTTCGGTTCCTGAGGTTTCTGATCAACAAATCATTTCAACAACGTTCGAGAACCTCACTCTCCTCCGCCTTTTGTTGCCTCTTTCCAACTTCTTATTCCCCTTTCGCTTTGGCAGAACCCATGTTCCCTGTCTCGGAGGCACCGCCAATGTACCTCCGTCCTGCGAACCACATTTATTTAAGTATGTATTTCAAGCACATTTCAATTGACAAATTTATACCACAGTTGACTAACCTACAATTTTTGCCTGCCAGCGACGTCTACTGTTTCCGGCAGCCACATTTCTCCCAACAACTCCCCTATGATCGACACAATACCTATGTCAGCAACATGATTGGGAGAATTGTGTTCTTGTCTCTACCACAAACTTAATATGAACTGTACGACACAATACTACTTTTTTCCAGTATCATACCTGTCAAAGCACCCTCATCAAAGATCTCCCCTAAATCAGGAACCAGTTGTAACCATTAGTACCATGCTCAGTACTCTATATTTTCCAAACTGAACTGTCTGGGTTCAGTACGCATGATTGTGTTTATTGACTACAAATCCCTAGTTGTTCTAAAGCCATGATTTATCCACTCATCCAAACTTTTCTGTAAGTCCCTAGTTTACTGACAGCAAGAACAATTCTAGCACTAAGCTAGTTGTTCTAACGCAGCCAACTCACATTTTAAGTGCCTGAATTCAGTAAGCTTCTCTCAGTTCAACTCTCAGGGTTCAGTAAGCATGATTCTGCTTATTGACTGCAAATCCCTAGTTGTTTTAATGGCACGATTTATCCACACATCCCAACTTTTCTGTAAAATCTCTAGATTAATGACAGCAAGAACAATTCCAGCGCTAACCTCTTGCTCCACCCAGGCACCACCCGCGGATTCATCTTCCCAATTGACAGCTCCGACGTCGGAGGCGAGCTCCCCCTCCTATCCGCCGCCGCCTCCTTGTCCGCGAAAATCTAAGCGTCCGCGCTGTCCACCGTCCGTTGCTGCTCCGCCACCTCCTACTCCTCCACCATAGCGCCTCCCGTCGGCGCTTGCGGCACAGGGACCGGCACCAAAGATCTCGCCTACTTCTGCAAGGAGAGTGGATCTGATCCAGCCCAGACAAAATCATTTCAGTCACCATAGCCAGCCGCCTAAGATTTGCGACGAAATAGCCAGACAAGTGAGGATCTACATACCCGCCGATTGGCTGCACCAGGAAATCCATGGTGTCTCGCCGCCGCCGCTCCTTTTCTCTACGCTGCAGCCCCGAGTTTCCAAATGAGCACCGCTCTAGGCAGAGAAGACACTGGACCTGCATTCAATTTCCGCCTGTACCCACCGAACGGAAAGCGAACTTCCCGACGGATCAGACGGGCCCGCTGATTCTGATCCACGGCTCACCTCGTCGGGGGCGAACGGACGTACGCTTGACGTTAAAGAATGCTATTTTAATGCGCCAACATGGCCCGCCACCCACCGCTGCGCCGTACGTATATCGTCACAGTGCGCATTTTCTAGCAGCCCACCAACGCCCGTATAAAGAAATGGCTCAGATCCAGATGAGCTATCGAACGAGCTGGATATCGAGCTCATTTGAGCTCGTGCCCAGTTACTCCGCGTCCGTGAAAAGGCCGCTTCTCTATTTTACACTACAGGATGACTAGGATTCGCGAAGCTGGCTCCATGAAGCTGGCGCGTTCGGGCCGCTCCACGCGCAGAGCCGTAGAAGCTGGGAGCCGGAGAACATCCCAACGGGGCCTTAAGATGTAATATAACATCAACTAGTTCAACTTCACAAAAATACATACGCACTCATCAACTTAACTAGTTCAACTCCACAAAACTACATAGTTACTAGTTAAATAATTAAATAACTCAACTTCACAAACTAAATCATCGTTCCATAGCGAGCCTGCTAGGTTCACTAGTAGAAAACGGATCTTTATTACCGGTTCGTAAGAGCCTTTAGTGTCGGTTCTGCAACCGGCACTAAAGAGTGGAGACTAAAGCCCCCCCTCCCTTTTACTACCGGTTCAGCATGAACCGTCACTAAAGGCCCATCACGTGGCGTGAGCTCGCGTCGTGGTATGGGGGACCTTTAGTACCGGTTGGTAATACCAACCGGTACTAAAGTTTTTTCTTGAATTTTTTTAAAAAAAATTGGAAAAAAATTGATTTTTTTCGATTTTTAATTTTCTGAATTATTTGATGATTTAGTGTCTAATCACCCCTCTTAACTGCTCAAGTGTGGATCACTCATTCCAAATCGTCTAACTTCACGGCCGGTCACCCATTCTCTCACTACTCCAGCCTAAGCACGCTCAACTTCGGAGTTCTATTCCCCCTAGTTTCCAAGTCTGCACTTGTTGTTTTCCTGACAATAGTAAGCTGTCAATCGTATTAACCCTCAGGAGTTTAGCTTGAGCATTACGTCACACGTTTCACCGTTTGAGTTTGAAACTATCTAAAAAACAATAATTATTTAGTAACATTCATATTTCTTGAATAAGTAGTTTGACTATAGTTTGACCATAGTTTGACCGGATTTGACCAAAATTCAAAAAACTGAAATAATTATTTAGTAACACTAATATTCTTGAATAATTATTTAGTAACACTAATATTTCTTGAATAAGTAGTTTGACCACAGTTTGACCAAAATTCAAAAAAACTAAAATTTGAGCATATCTCTTTTCCTTTTAGAATTTTAGGATTCTAAAAAATTGCAAACAGGCCTACGACTGTCAAAATCGGATGCGGATTTTCGTGCTGAACATTTTGATATATTATACTTTTTTTTCGACATCGTATGCAAAAGATATAGTCGTTTTACTTTTTCATCACACTTTTTTGCAAAACATGTCCAAATTTAAGTTTTTAAACTTGTAGATGTAGTAACATAACTACATCTCGAAGGAATTTAATTTTTGAAGTTTTTATCATTTTATTTTGTTTTTTTCAAAACTGAAATGGCGATACACGCGGGGCGGGGGGGGGGGGGGGGGGGGGGAGGGGTGGGTAGAGTTTGAAAATTGCCCTATAGTCCCGGTTTGTGTCTCCGACCAGGACTATAGGTTATACCCCTTTAGTGCCGGTTCGTGGCACGAACCGGTACTAAAGGTTAGCCCATTAGTACCGGTTTGTGCCACAAACCGGGACTAAAGGGGCTCGTGGGGCCCCGGCCTGACGCCAGCCTGCCACCACCCCTTTAGTACCGGTTCGTGGCACGAACCGGTACTAAAGGTTCAACACGAACCGGCACTAATGCATAGCCGTTCGAATCGAGACTAATGGTACAATTAGTACCGGGCCAAAATCGAACCGGGACTAATGTGTCTCACATAAGGTCCTTTTTCTACTAGTGGTTGTCGATCATATTTCCTTATCAATGACTAACTTCAAGTGTCTATTGATCTCTTCATCTTTTTTGAAATGAGTTGTCTCCATTCTTGAGCGCACATTCCTCTCGGCCCTGAGGAGTTTTCTCTCATTCTTCAGCTTATCCCTCTCCTCTATCAGCTAACCCCTCTTGTTCCTCAGCCTAAGAGTCTTGCTGAAGAGAGATTAGCCTTCTTGTTCAGCAGCTGACCCGTCTCCGCCTTCAGTGAGGTATTCGCCTCCTGTAGGGACTTGATGGTATATTGATGAGACTCTAAGAACTCGTAGTTGAGCATCTCCACATCCTATACCTCCTCCTGGTTGCGTCCAGCATTGTCCATGACAAGTCAGTGTCAACTACAAAATAATGACAAGTCTTAGCGCCAACTACAAAACATATATGATAATTGAACTATATGAAGTTTAGTACCTATTCATACCCTAAGTACAAAAATGGTTTCTGCAGAAATAAATCAATACTAAAACATACTAGTTCCATTTCTCTATTAGTGTTCCTTAATGGCACACGCTGCAAAATCTTTAACCAAGCCGAGATCTTCACGATGGCTCTCAGCAAAAGTTGACACATGGCAGCACCTGGGGAGTTGCTGGTGCTAGGTAAGACGAGAGTTGGCACTCGGCAAATAGGAAGGTGTTTGCCAAGTTCTCCTTGGAGTAGTCAGCAAAGATCTGATGGGCTCGTCCTCCACTCACAGTCATGATGTCCTTTTGTTTTACCGAGAGTACCCATTTAGGTCTCGACAATAAGTATGCCGTTCTCAACAGACGGCGCTCGACAAAGTTTTGTTTGCCTGAGGGGTGTACTTCGAATGCCTTTTGCCGAGAACAGTTCTCGGCAAAGGCAAAGCTTTGCTGAGTTTTTTTCTGTGATTCCCCGAGTGTCTTGGGCCACTCACATGTCACATCTCTAGAATATGTAAAGAGAACAACCAATATATATGATGATAGACTAGTAGGTGCGGTTTTACTCACTGCATGAAAACTATCAAGGGTAAAAGAGCCACTATCTCATACCTTTCCACATAAAGTATTGTAACATGTAGCTTAGCACAAACTATGGGTACTTAGAGCATCTACAACCCCTGTTGCCTAATTTGGGGCCCTATACACCCGCTGACGTGGTTGGGCGCGTCCATGGGCAGTGACAGGGCACACCATATTTCTCCTTGTCCACAATCGCAACCCCCATATGTCCGCATGCAAATCCATACAAAGCTTGCAACAACGTAGATCAACATGGCAATGTACATTGAACTAGAAATACATAGCACGGACCCAAAAGACATAGTTCGTCATCAGACACACAGTTAATCGGACATAGTTCTTCATCGAATAGATTATTACGTATAAAATATACTAGCTACATAGTGCGGGGAGGAGTATATCACCATTTCTTGGATGGCCCCTTCCCCTTGCGGTCACCCAAGCGGTCGTAGTACTCGTTCATGTAGGCGTCCATGGCGGAAGGGGCGTCACCGTCGTCCGTGCTCGTCGTGCCGCTGTCCAACGCTGAGGATATTAAGCCGGAGATGGCAGCGGACAGTGCCGGCCTACTCCTTTGTGTGTCGTGCCACCTTGGCCTTGGTGGTCTCCTTTCGTTCGCGAGGTGCTCCCACGCTTCGATCACGAGCCAGAGCACCTTCATGTTGTTGTGCCGGAGGCGCCGAGTGTCCATCTTCACCAACGCCGGCGACTGGTGCATGACCTCGCGGAGGAGCCGCTCCTCTGGGTTGACGGGCACAAATTTGGCGCGTGTGCAGGAAGGGACGACCTCTGCGGTCCTTTGCACGGCCAGTTGCCTTTTGCGGCGGGCAGCTTTGACCTTTTACTCTGGCATTCTCATCCTCTAGGTAAGCACGAGCAAGAGCACCCAATGCTCCCGGGGGAGCTGGGGTCGAGGGGAGGGGAGAGGGGTGCCCGACATCGGATGTGGAGAAGAGTGGAGCGCGACGGGCCGTCGTGCTCCATCGCATTGCCGTGGCAGGCCATCAGGGACGGCGCATATGGTGCGGAGCTCCAGCTCCCTCCAGTGTCTAGCCACGACCGCTCGATGGCGATGTGGAGCGCAAGCTCTTCGCCGTTCGACGCCTTGTTGCCGGAGACATCCTCCTTCAAGAGGTCGTCCCAGTCAATCTGAATGGAATCAGGAGGAGCGACCAGAGCTCGCCACCATGGAGGGGATGGGAAAGGAAGGAAGGGGAGGCGACATGAACGGGATGGTACTATGAGTGAGCGGAGTGGTCGAGAGTGGACGCTGAGCTAGGGTTTGGTGGGGTTTCTATGGGCTCGTGGTGGGCCATACTGGGCCACAGCCTACGTGGCAGGCGCAACCGGGTGTTTCCATATCCTCCCCACATATGGGCTAGCTATAGGGAGTGCCCGAGAGCCTTGACGTTTGGGCTGGATTTTCCCGGTCCGGTTGGGTGACAAAACCTGACCATAGAGTAACCCGGCAGCTCTCACGGGCGTTTGGGGCCGATATTTGGGACCCTGGTTGTACATGCTCTTACTTTTTTGGAACATGGACGCTAGCAGCGTCCGACTTTAACTTAATAAAGCCACCAGGCAGAATCCACACAGAGTCTTACAAGCCAAATAAAGACAGTCAAACGAGCCCATGTCTCAAGATAAAGCTAAGAAAGATCACAGCCACAAGTTCGGAAACACAAAAGCGGAGCATCAAGGCCAAAGCTAGCAAAACGAGGAGGATCATAGAGCAGCCAATGTCCCGTGCCGCGCCTTCACCATAGTTGTCTTGATCAGCTCCATAGTCTCTTTCATGCGCTCGATGTCACGCTTCTTCCCCAGTGGAGCCCAAACCTGAAGGAAAATATGGCATTTGAAGATAATATCAGCGGGGTGGGTCGGGAACTTGTGTTCAAACATGCTCTTACTTCCACAGGTGATCGGCAAACTCAAGATGTCTCTACTGATTACGTATACAATGTAATGTAATTACGGATGTATATTGCCAAAAAAATGCTAAAGCATTCTCTCTTACTCAAGATTGCCAAATTTTGTTCATCCTGCACACTCCAATATTATTTTGATTTGATTTATAATTTCAACACAAAGACTTAATTTATTGATCAATTTACATCTCATAGTCTATATCCACAATAACCACCAGCATAGATAGTGCTAGAGCCAAAGACTAACTTCGTTTTCTAATTAATTAGTCAGTCATCGTAGTATAAAAAATATGTACACGACACATACTTCACGTTCTCGCAAGTATACAAAGATGCAAGTTGATTAGTTGAACTTCAAAAAAGTTACATCAGAAAAACATCTGACACCTGAAAGGGTGTCATTGTAGTTTAACATCTGACACGCGGGATAATGTAACACTGGGCACCGATTCAGAGACAAGTGTGTCTCTGCGTCACGCACGCTAAGATATAGAGAAGTCCTGAGATTCAGAGTTCAAGAAAGGAGAAAGAGGAGCGAGCAAGTAGAAGAGATTCAGAGTTCAACAAAGTTGAAAGAAGAGCGAGCAGGTAGGGGAGATAGAGTATATGTATTTTTCAGTTCGATCCCTCCACAACGTAGAGCAGGAGTAGTTAACCGTGCCACGCCTACTGTGCATTGACGTCCCAAGCGACGGCCTGGGTTTCGAGTTAACAGCCCGAAGAGCTAGCCCGCGTTAACTTCTTTACAGTCAGCCCTCGGATTCCATTTAGTTTAGCTGCAATCATCTTCAGCTTCTGTTCTTAGCCCTTCAAGAACGCTCTGGCCGACAAGTTATTACACAAGAGCATGGTAGACGGAATCTGAAAGAAACAGAGTCTGCTCGAGGCCAAGAGATTTCACCATCAGTTTGGCAGAGGAGAAACTCCTAGTTTGCAGTCCCATAAAGATCAATGGGTTGAATTGCTTTCCCAATGCCTCTCATTCCAAGTTATTCTCACATTTCAAATTTCCATTTTTTGCTCAAAGATGTGAATCTTGGGTGGAACGGATGAAAGATCCAACACGGGCCACCCATTGCATTTTATCCGTCGGATCTTGAGCATATATATATAGAGAGAAAGAGAGGGAAAATGTACAAGACGTCAGACAAGCAAGTGTGTCTAGTATTCACTACTCAGTGCATGAAAATTGTCCGGAGTAGATATTCACCTTAATTGTCTTGATACTGCGGTGGTAAAGAGCTTGTGGCAAATAAGCCACGGTGGCATGCTGGGCTCGATCGGCTCGTGTATGGGCGCGAGCTGGACGCGTCGGGCGCGCCAGGACCACGGGGTAGGCGTGCATGTGTGCGTGCGTGTGGTGCATGGGCGTGTCCATGCAGGTGAACACCGCACGGGTGTGTGCGTGGTGTAGTCGTTAGGCGATCGGGGCGCGGGGATCGCGCTGGTTTGTTAAGGGCTCGGCGCGGGGAGCACGTGCGAGAGCGTGTCATGGGCGCGTCCAGAGCGGGCCGGACCGGGCAGTGTAGTGGGCAGGAGCGTGCGGGTCGTGGCCCAGCGTTGCCCGGGTATAAGACTCACCGCGGTGATCGTTGTAATGGTGCGGGTTGTTGAGTTCGTGCTCAAGGAAAAGGCGTTCATGCGCCGGGAAAAAACCTCGTCGTCTCCCTATTCTTCCTTCTCCTCCTTCTCCTTCATTGGTTTGCGCCACGGCATCAGAGAGAGAGAGCTCAGTGAGAGAGAGAGAGAGAGGAGAGCTAGGGCTAGGGTTTTGCACCAACAATTGGCATCAGAGCCACGTGGAGATCGGAGCTCGCCGGCGATGTCCATCGTCCCGTACGCCGGCAGAGCGGGCAGCTCACGGCCGCAGCCGATGCCGATGCTCACTGGTGAGAACTACACCGCGTGGGCCATCAAGGTCGAGGCAAATCTCAACATGGCCGGGCTGTGGGAGGCAGTGGTGGTGCCGGAGGACGCGGCGGCGGCCGTGATCGCGAAGAAGGACAAGCCGGCGCGGGCGTATCTGCTCGGCGCACTCGCGGAGGACCTGCTGCTGCAGGTGGCGTCGAAGAAGACGGCGGCGGAGGTGTGGGCTAGCATCAAGGCCCGGTTCGTCGGCGCGGATCGCGCGCGGGCGGCGCGGCTGGAAACGCTCCGAGGGGAGTTCGAGCTCCTGCACATGGCACACGACGACACGCTGGATGGCTTCGCCGGCAAGCTCGGAGCAATGACCGCGCGGTTCGCAGGGCTCGGGTCGACGCTGGAGGATGCCGCGCTGTGACGCCCCCGTTTTGACCGTACACTAATCATACACGCAAATGTGTACGATCAAGATCCGGGACTCACGGGAAGATATCACAACACAACTCTACAACATAAATAAGTCATACAAGCATCATAATACAAGCCAGGGGCCTCGAGGGCTCGAATACAAGTGCTCGATCTAGACGAGTCAGCGGAAGCAACAATATCTGAGTACAGACATAAGTTAAACAAGTTTGCCTTAAGAAGGCTAGCACAAACTGGGATACAGATCGAACGAGACGCAGGCCTCCTGCCTGGGATCCTCCTAACTACTCCTCGAAGCCGAACTCCAGGTAGAATCATCCTCGGGATCTCTAGCTCCTGGACTCCAGCATCTGGTTGCGACAATCAGGTATACAAAGGGGAAAAGAGGGAGAAAAGCAACCGTGAGTACTCATCCAAAGTACTCACAAGCAAGGAACTATACTACATATGCATGGGTATATGTGTAAAGGGGCATATCAGTGGAGTGAACTGCAGAATGCCAGAATAAAAGGGGGATAGCTAGTCCTGTCGAAGACTACGCTTCTGGCCATCTCCATCTTGCAGCATGTAGAAGAGAGTAGATTGAAGTCCTCCAAGTAGCATCGTATAGCATAATCCTACCCGGCGATCCCCTCCTCGTCGCCCTGTTAGAGAGCGATCACCGGGTTGTATCTGGCACTTGGAAGGGTGTATTTTATTAAGTATCCGGTTCTAGTTGTCATAAGGTCAAGGTACAACTCCGGGTCGTCCTTTTACCGAGGGACACGGCTATTCGAATAGATAAACTTCCCTGCAGGGGTGCACCACATAACCCAACACGCTCGATCCCATTTGGCCGGACACACTTTTCTGAGTCATGCCCGGCCGCAGAAGATCAACACGTCGCAGCCCCACCTAGGCTCAACAGAGGGGTCAACACGCCGGTCTAAATCCTATGCGTGCAGGGGTCTGGGCCTATCGCCCATTGCACACCTGCACGTTGCGTGCGCGGCCGGAAACAGACCTAGCCTAGTAGGCGTTCCAGTCCAATCCGGCGCGCGCCGCTCCGTCGCTGACGTCAAGAAGAGCTTCGGCTGATACCACGACGTCGGGATACCCATAACTACTCCCGCGTAGACGGTTAGTGCGTATAGACCAAATGGCCAGACTCAGATCAAATACCAAGATCTCGTTAAGCGTGTTAAGTATCTGCAAACGCCGACCAGGGCCAGGCCCACCTCTCTCCTAGGTGGTCTCAACCTTCCTGTCGCTCCGCCACAAAGCAACAGTCGGGGGCCGTCAGGAACCCAGGCCCACCTCTACCGGGATGGAGCCACCTGTCCTTTCAGCCCCCTCATCAAAATCACTTGCGGGTACTCAACGAGCCGACCCGACTTTAGTCACCACATGTGTCATGTATACAAAGTATATAGTATATACCCGTGATCACCTCCCGAAGTGATCACGGCCCAGTAGTATAGCATGGCAGACGGACAAGAGTGTAGGGCCACTGATGGAACGCTAGCATCCTATACTAAGCAGTAGGATAGCAGGTAAGGGTAACAACTGTAGCAACAATGTCAGGCTATGCATCAGGATAGGATTAACGGAAAGCAGTAACATGCTACACTACTCTAATGCAAGCAGTATAGAGAAGACTAGGCGATATCTGGTGATCAAGGGGGGGGCTTGCCTGGTTGCTCTGGCAAGTAGGAGGGGTCGTCAACTCCGTAGTCGAACTGGGGGTCGCCGGTAGTCTCGGGGTCTACCGGAAAGAAGTAACGGAGGGGGAACACAATAAATAACAGAGCAATCAAAACAACACAAAGCGTAACATGACAAGACGCGGTGCTAGGTGTGCCCTAACGCGGTAGTAAGCGATACCGGTGAAGGGGGGAAACATCCAGGAAAATATCCCCGGTGTTTCACGTTTTCGGACAGATGAACCGGAGGTGAAATGTTGCAGGTTCACTATGCTAGGGACGTGTGGTGGACGAACGGACTGCGTATCCGGATTCGTCTCGTCGTTCTGAGCAACTTTCATGTAGAAAGTATTTTCATCTGAGCTACGGTTTAAAAGATATGATTTTCTAAAGATTTACTAATTTCTGGAATTTAATTAATCATTTAATTTAATTCGAAATTGTATTTACGACATCAGCATGATGTCATGCTGACATCAGCAGTCAGCAGGGGTTGACTAAGTCAAACTGACATGTGGGTCCGGTGGGACCCACCTGTCATTCTCTGTTAGGTTAATTAGGGTTTAATTAAACTAATTCTGTTTAATTAAACTAACAGGTTAATTAGATTAATTTATTAGGATTAATTAACTTTAATTTAAAATTAACATGATTAATTAAGTTAATTAATTATCTTAATTAATTAATTAATTAATTATTTTTATTACTTATTTTTATTTATATATTTATTAATATTTATTAATTAATTTATTATTATTATTATTATTATTATATTTTATTTTTATTTATTTTATTATTATTTTTAAACCATTTTTTCTTTTCTTTTTTTTATCATTTTTCGTTCTGAGAGGGGGCCCCCTAGTCAGTGGCACACAGGGCCACCGCGGGGCGGTTGCTAGCGGGCGCTGGGGCGCCGGGTGCGGGCGCACCCGAGCGGGCACTCGCCCAGGTCAGCCGCGGCGCGGGACTGGCGAGGCACTGGTGGGGCGCCGGCGACGCAGGGAGGCAGGGGGCCATGCGCTCACGACGGAGGCGGGGCCGCGGTGAGCGCGGCCGAGGCGCGGACGCGCGTGCGCGGGCGAGAGCGACAGGAGGCGAGGCCATAGCGGTGAGGCCACGGCGGGGGGGGGGGGCGCCAGGGCGCGGCGGAGGGGAACGGCGCCGGCGACAGTGGCGAACGAGCTAGGGGAGGGGAGGCCGGAGCACAGGGGAAAGAGGAGGGCGCGGGGCTCACAGTGAGCCATGAGGGGATGGCAGCGGCTCGTGGTGGTGCTTGAGGCAGCGAGGTCGGGGCGCGCGACGAGGTGGCGGTGACGACGGGCGACGACGCAATCGTGGCGGCGCGGGGCTCCGGCGATGTGGCCCTCCAGGCGGCGTCAGGTCGCGGGGGGGGGGGGAGGGGAGGGGACGGGCGTGCGGGAGGAGTCGGAGAGGCGGGCGGGTGGCTTCGTGCGGCGCGGCTGGGGCCGCGCAGGCGAGGAGGCGCCTGGCGCCGGCGCTGACGACGGGCGGCGTCGGGCTTGGCGAGGCGCCGACGGGGGATTGGTGGAGCGAGGCGGCGGCGATGGCGTTCCGGCGACGGAGTGGTGGGGCGGGGCAGCCCGGCGACGGCGGGGCGGCGTCGGGCCCCGGCGTCGGGCTCGGGGGCAACGGGATCGGGGCGGCGACGCGTTGGGGCGCCCCTGATCCAGATCGCGCTGGGGGGGGGGAGGAGAGCGGGGATCGTGGGGAATGGGGGTTAGGGTTTCGGGTGTGAGGCCATATAGGCCAGGGAGTTAGGTGGGCCAGTTGGCCTGGGTGCCAGATGGGCCGGTTGGCCCAGTGCGGGGGGGGGGGTGTCCCCTTTATTTAGTTTTTTTAGCTTTGTTTTTATTTACTTTTCTTTTTAGTTATTATTCCTTTCCATTTTTTTTGTTTCCTCTTAGTTTCTGTTTTATAAAAATTATCACTAGAACCTAAACTTGCATTTATCAATATACTGCTGCCATAGTAATTATTAACCCAAAACAAAATAGTTTAATATTTAATAAAATCCAATATGTATTTATTTAATTCTTTTAACTACTGTTTTAATTACCTAAGTGCATTTAAACCTTTTATAACAATGTGGTTTCTCCACCATTACTACTTATGCATTATTTGGCTCACTCCGAACATTTTAGTTTTAATATTTGAAAACTTTTATTGTTTGCTTGATTTTGAACTTTGAATTTTGGACCGGTTTTGATCTAACGATAGATTAGCAACAGTAACGGAGGTAACGTGGCACCATTAGCAGAGTTTTACTGTAGCTTGATTAACCGGGCGTCACAATTCTCCTCCACTACTAGAAATCTCGTCCCGAGATTTAGGAGCGGTTACAAGGGGGAAGGGATCTGGTTACGAAATTCTAACGATTCTTCTCGGTCATAGTTGCTCTTCTCGAAGAGGTCGATCCATTACGTTGATGTCTTCAGTCCTCTGCTTCAGGTCATCAAGATGAAGTTTGTCGTCCTTCCTACAGGATCTTCACCGTACTTACGAATAGGTAAGGGGCAGCTCTACAACGACAGGATGTTATAAGGGAAAATCATCTGGGGTTATCCCAAGAATGAACATATGAGTATCTCTCGAGTTGAACAAAGGAAACACATCGAGAGCAAACTAGGACAGTGCAATAAGAAGTTTCGAGCGGATAGGCAATCGTTCATTGCCTGAAACAGAGTGTGAAAGGGGTTCAAAGCAATCGGAATAAGTATTATGTCTGGTACCAGTATAGATCACTAGGCAGGTTGCCCGTGAGTTACATAAGAAGTCAAGCGCGAGGAATAACTTTGGAAACCGGGGGTGTACAGGAGAGTCAGGTTTCGATCCTGTGGAACAGTGGGTTAGGGGCCCACCATGTGGTTTTTTTTATAGGAGCAGTGACATCTTGCACGGTCATGATAGCAAGGCATGTCAGGGAACACCCTGTCAGTTATGTCGGCAACACGTTGGTACCAAGGGCGAGGGACGAAGAGAACCATTTTCCTGCTCGTTCAAACGAGGCGGACCATTAGGCAAAGTTCTCGTCCATCGGTGGTTACCGAAATATCACCAACAATAGTAACAGGGTCTTACTGAGAGAGTTGTACACCGAGGTGTTTACATAAGCAGGAGAATATTACTGCTTAGATCATATAGATCACCAGAAAGGTTAAACCAAACAATGAAAAGGAAAATATGATTATCAGATTAAACAGAAGAATGGAAAGGAAAATGTGTTTAAACACATATTTCAAGGGTATATCCTTCCCAAGGACAAGCAGCGTATCATATCCATGACAGGATAAGAAGTAGAAAACCATTTAGGTAAGGGGAGAGGAATTTCATGACATCACCCATACAGCGGTGTTTGGATAATTGAACAAGAAACATTTAGTATTGGGCTTCAAATGTTCTTGTTGAAAAATCGGAGTACCATAGACATGCTTTGAGATAGCATTGACATGGTCAACAGGTGAAGATCAGAATTTGGAAACAAAAAGGATCCATCAGGAACAACTTTAGAATAAGTCTTACAATTTCCTCATGGAAGAATAGCTAACCTTGCTAAAAAGAAAAACTTATAACAATAGGTCCTCCCGCCAGGTGTGCTGGGTATCATCACCTTATTGGGTCATAGTAGACCAGTGTTATAACTCTTGGAAAAATGTTCCAACCATCATATATGACCGAGATTCAGATATGAACGGTGTTTGGATACCACAGACTCAGGATGCCTGAGAAGAAAGGTGCAAAACAAATTGACGAGACGACATTGTAAGATCCTCGGGAAATGAACTATGGAAGCGAGTTCTGAACAAGGGTCCATCATTAAATCAAGGGGAGGTGAGGAGGTGACTGATTGACTCAGCGACAATCCGTTGAGATCTCCAAAAGATGGATTTCCCCAACTATGTCAACAAGGAGATAACATAGCTAGATCGAATGTCTTAATGACGTATGCTCGAGGAAAACATACACAGTTAAACATTGGTTGAAAGGTGCACCCGAAATATGGGCTAGGTAGCACGATCAATGTTCGAATGATGATTCATTAAGCCATAGACGTAGACTGAAACTATAGGCCAATAACTTCAAAGCATTAGGGTTGCTAGAAGTTTAGAATTTACACATCACAGACCATTTGTCGGTATTTCGTTTAGAAACAACACGGGGATCAGATAACAAATAGAGATGGCGAGAAGTATTACTATATCAAGAATTCTCAAGAGGTGGAGAAATTCTCACAATATCCTTGACATAAAAGATGGTAATACTCCAAGGTAGAACATAACATAGGCTGGTTAGCAAGGAGCTCCATAATTTGATCAAGTTTGTGATGAAAGGAATGAAAGGTTGTTGTCGATGGTAACTCAAATTACCAAGGAACGAGGATGGCACTTATCATCAAGAATTCCATTGATATCCTGGAAGGAGTCAAAATGTTGATGATGTTCACGGCAAATTTTGTCAAGAGGCTCCACGAAGATGTAATCGATCGGCGATGACATCAAGTCAAAGGAATGATGAAGCGATAGGTTAATGGAACCAAGGGGAAGGCACAAACTTGAAATCAAGCCTGTTGTTCAAGGCGAACTAATATGACGAGGAAGATCGACGTAAGCTTAGCTCATCACCGAAAGTTGTGTTCCGGGAAGGACCGGGTAGCACAGTTAAAAGTTTGCACGATAATGATATAGCCGATAAGGCTAGGAATGACTTGAAGGATTATTACACTCGTAAGCAACAAGAATTACTTAGAGTTATTGAATCGGAGTGCGGAATCGATTCGCTTATCGGTGTTCTCGAGTGACTAATAACTCAGAGCCCGTGGAAAATTGGGATCAGTGAGAATGTAGCACTTGATGAAGAACTCATAAGAAGTTATGCAGTTCCATGATAATCTCGAGATACCAGGGGGTAATACTCGACGACAGATCAAGGTAAAGGTTGGACTAGGGTATTGCCCTGCAGAAGACAAGTGCTCAAACTTGCACGAGAAACGGAATCAAGGAGAAACATGGTCGGAACCACGTCCACGGATACCAGATGAACTTATTACAAGGGGGTAATTATTATAAGAGAAGCTTCCATGATAGGATCTACATCGTGCCCATGGGCATGAACTCAAAGGTTCAAGGTCGACTCCCACTTCTTCAATGCATAACCTTCCATTCGCCTCTCGTATTTTGATAATGACATTAGTTGTCGAAAGTTTTACCTGGTGCAATACCAGATAAGTATGTCCCGCAAAATCTTTCGGGTTCTCACAGATTAAGGAAGGCATAGTTTCAACCCATCGGGGCATCGTAGAAAGATATACTACAAACTTCAGGAGTAAATAACACAAGCTCAAAAGTAGAGCATGGTTGACAAAGCAGAGGATACAATTTACCAAAGGCATTATGTATCCGAGGAAAAGCTCACAGGCTTATTGAATATGAAGGACGCTGTCGGATAAAATCCAACAAAGGATCTGGTGGTCCACAAGGGATCTGACGTGAGCAACGGTACTCCACCAGAGGAAGAAGAATGCAAGGGGATCAGATTATAGAAACAACTGACTAACTCAAAGCTCAAAGGCAAAGGGATTATGATTTCCAAATCAAGGGATCCGAAGCAATGCTCTAATTAGGGATGGATAAGTTGAATAGCCTTAGGGATACAATCGACAGTAATTTGATTAGTCGAGAACCAGCTCCTGTTCAAATGACATCTGAGCCGGAAGGATGAATTCTAGGATTCGACTGAGGAATGCGAGCATCGCAACATATAGAATCAACAGACTCAAAAGATAATGACAAAGGATGCCAATAGGATTACCAGACTTATGGGATTAATCATAATTAAAGCAAGCAAGAAATTCCAGAGCAATAGGTTGCTGAGGATTTTCGGAAGATTGAATGGTATTTCGAGACTTTGTGAAATACATGAATCATTTGGGGATGAGCGGATACTCGGTAAGTGCGAGGATTATCCGTAGGGGTATTCAGGTGACAAAGAACAGCAAGGTAGTAAGCTCAAAGGATTCTCGGAACAACAGAGAGAATTTCGGGGTATCTTGTAATAACAAGATCATCTGGGAAACATTGTATGAATGGCGAGTATACGTGGTTATCCATAGGAGTTTATCGATGAAAGGGAATTGCAAAAGCGATGAACACAAGTTCTCGGGTTATCAGCGTAGAGTATCTTCAGGGTCTTCACGTGCAACAGACGATCATCAGTAATAAGGGGCTCTCCGGGTGAAAGTGATAACGAGATCCTAATGTTAGATTTAGTAAAATCATTTAACCCGAATAGAAGAGAGATCAGAGTCCCAGAGTATAGGCAAGGAGTAAAAGATCCTAATACCACCCAATGGCGACGTGGGCCCGTAAGCCACACAGCCATGTTAGTAAAAGTTTTTCAATGACTAGACTCGACTTCGGCCAAGGAGTTGGAAAGGGGACTCCTACAGGCAGTTGGCTCTGATACCAACTTGTGACGCCCCCGATTTGACCGTACACTAATCATGCACGCAAATGTGTACGATCAAGATCAGGGACTCACGGGAAGATATCACAACACAACTCTACAACATAAATAAGTCATACAAGCATCATAATACAAGCCAGGGGCCTCGAGGGCTCGAATACAAGTGCTCGATCATAGACGAGTCAGCGGAAGCAACAATATCTGAGTACAGACATAAGTTAAACAAGTTTGCCTTAAGAAGGCTAGCACAAACTGGGATACAGATCGAACGAGACGCAGGCCTCCTGCCTGGGATCCTCCTAACTACTCCTCGAAGCCGAACTCCAGGTAGAATCATCCTCGGGATCTCTAGCTCCTGGACTCCAGCATCTGGTTGCGACAATCAGGTATACAAAGGGGAAAAGAGGGAGAAAAGCAACCGTGAGTACTCATCCAAAGTACTCACAAGCAAGGAACTATACTACATATGCATGGGTATATGTGTAAAGGGGCATATCAGTGGACTGAACTGCAGAATGCCAGAATAAAAGGGGGATAGCTAGTCCTGTCGAAGACTACGCTTCTGGCCATCTCCATCTTGCAGCATGTAGAAGAGAGTAGATTGAAGTCCTCCAAGTAGCATCGTATAGCATAATCCTACCCGGCGATCCCCTCCTCGTCGCCCTGTTAGAGAGCGATCACCGGGTTGTATCTGGCACTTGGAAGGGTGTATTTTATTAAGTATCCGGTTCTAGTTGTCATAAGGTCAAGGTACAACTCCGGGTCGTCCTTTTACCGAGGGACACGGCTATTCGAATAGATAAACTTCCCTGCAGGGGTGCACCACATAACCCAACACGCTCGATCCCATTTGGCCGGACACACTTTTCTGAGTCATGCCCGGCCTCAGAAGATCAACACGTCGCAGCCCCACTTAGGCTCAACAGAGAGGTCAGCACGCCGGTCTAAATCCTATGCGCGCAGGGGTCTGGGCCTATCGCCCATTGCACACCTGCACGTTGCGTGCGCGGCCGGAAACAGACCTAGCCTAGTAGGCGTTCCAGTCCAATCCGGCGCGCGCCGCTCCGTCGCTGACGTCAAGAAGAGCTTCGGCTGATACCACGACGTCGGGATACCCATAACTACTCCCGCGTAGACGGTTAGTGCGTATAGACCAAATGGCCAGACTCAGATCAAATACCAAGATCTCGTTAAGCGTGTTAAGTATCTGCAAACGCCGACCAGGGCCAGGCCCACCTCTCTCCTAGGTGGTCTCAACCTTCCTGTCGCTCCGCCACAAAGCAACAGTCGGGGGCCGTCAGGAACCCAGGCCCACCTCTACCGGGATGGAGCCACCTGTCCTTTCAGCCCCCTCATCAAAATCACTTGCGGGTACTCAACGAGCCGACCCGACTTTAGTCACCACATGTGTCATGTATACAAAGTATATAGTATATACCCGTGATCACCTCCCGAAGTGATCACGGCCCAGTAGTATAGCATGGCAGACGGACAAGAGTGTAGGGCCACTGATGGAACGCTAGCATCCTATACTAAGCAGTAGGATAGCAGGTAAGGGTAACAACTGTAGCAACAATGTCAGGCTATGCATCAGGATAGGATTAACGGAAAGCAGTAACATGCTACACTACTCTAATGCAAGCAGTATAGAGAAGACTAGGCGATATCTGGTGATCAAGGGGGGGGCTTGCCTGGTTGCTCTGGCAAGTAGGAGGGGTCGTCAACTCCGTAGTCGAACTGGGGGTCGCCGGTAGTCTCGGGGTCTACCGGAAAGAAGTAACGGAGGGGGAACACAATAAATAACAGAGCAATCAAAACAACACAAAGCGTAACATGACAAGACGCGGTGCTAGGTGTGCCCTAACGCGGTAGTAAGCGATACCGGTGAAGGGGGGAAACATCCAGGAAAATATCCCCGGTGTTTCACGTTTTCGGACAGATGAACCGGAGGTGAAATGTTGCAGGTTCACTATGCTAGGGACGTGTGGTGGACGAACGGACTGCGTATCCGGATTCGTCTCGTCGTTCTGAGCAACTTTCATGTAGAAAGTATTTTCATCTGAGCTACGGTTTAAAAGATATGATTTTCTAAAGATTTACTAATTTCTGGAATTTAATTAATCATTTAATTTAATTCGAAATTGTATTTACGACATCAGCATGATGTCATGCTGACATCAGCAGTCAGCAGGGGTTGACTAAGTCAAACTGACATGTGGGTCCGGTGGGACCCACCTGTCATTCTCTGTTAGGTTAATTAGGGTTTAATTAAACTAATTCTGTTTAATTAAACTAACAGGTTAATTAGATTAATTTATTAGGATTAATTAACTTTAATTTAAAATTAACATGATTAATTAAGTTAATTAATTATCTTAATTAATTAATTAATTAATTATTTTTATTACTTATTTTTATTTATATATTTATTAATATTTATTAATTAATTTATTATTATTATTATTATTATATTTTATTTTTATTTATTTTATTATTATTTTTAAACCATTTTTTCTTTTCTTTTTTTATCATTTTTCGTTCTGAGAGGGGGCCCCCTAGTCAGTGGCACACAGGGCCACCGCGGGGCGGTTGCTAGCGGGCGCTGGGGCGCCGGGTGCGGGCGCACCCGAGCGGGCACTCGCCCAGGTCAGCCGCGGCGCGGGACTGGCGAGGCACTGGTGGGGCGCCGGCGACGCAGGGAGGCAGGGGGCCATGCGCTCACGACGGAGGCGGGGCCGCGGTGAGCGCGGCCGAGGCGCGGACGCGCGTGCGCGGGCGAGAGCGACAGGAGGCGAGGCCATAGCGGTGAGGCCACGACGGGGGGGGGGGGGGGCGCCAGGGCGCGGCGGAGGGGAACGGCGCCGGCGACAGTGGCGAACGAGCTAGGGGAGGGGAGGCCGGAGCACAGGGGAAAGAGGAGGGCGCGGGGCTCACAGTGAGCCAGGAGGGATGGCAGCGGCTCGTGGTGGTGCTTGAGGCAGCGAGGTCGGGGGCGCGCGACGAGGTGGCGGTGACGACGGGCGACGACGCAATCGTGGCGGCGCGGGGCTCCGGCGATGTGGCCCTCCAGGCGGCGTCAGGTCGCGGGGGGGGGGGGAGGGGAGGGGACGGGCGTGCGGGAGGAGTCGGAGAGGCGGGCGGGTGGCTTCGTGCGGCGCGGCTGGGGCCGCGCAGGCGAGGAGGCGCCTGGCGCCGGCGCTGACGACGGGCGGCGTCGGGCTTGGCGAGGCGCCGACGGGGGATTGGTGGAGCGAGGCGGCGGCGATGGCGTTCCGGCGACGGAGTGGTGGGGCGGGGCAGCCCGGCGACGGCGGGGCGGCGTCGGGCCCCGGCGTCGGGCTCGGGGGCAACGGGATCGGGGCGGCGACGCGTTGGGGCGCCCCTGATCCAGATCGCGCTGGGGGGGGGGGGAGGAGAGCGGGGATCGTGGGGAATGGGGGTTAGGGTTTCGGGTGTGAGGCCATATAGGCCAGGGAGTTAGGTGGGCCAGTTGGCCTGGGTGCCAGATGGGCCGGTTGGCCCAGTGCCGGGGGGGGTGTCCCCTTTATTTAGTTTTTTTAGCTTTGTTTTTCCATTTTTTTTTTGTTTCCTCTTAGTTTCTGTTTTATAAAAATTATCACTAGAACCTAAACTTGCATTTATCAATATACTGCTGCCATAGTAATTATTAACCCAAAACAAAATAGTTTAATATTTAATAAAATCCAATATGTATTTATTTAATTGTTTTAACTACTGTTTTAATTACCTAAGTGCATTTAAACCTTTTATAACAATGTGGTTTCTCCACCATTACTACTTATGCATTATTTGGCTCACTCCGAACATTTTAGTTTTAATATTTGAAAACTTTTATTGTTTGCTTGATTTTGAACTTTGAATTTTGGACCGGTTTTGATCTAACGATAGATTAGCAACAGTAACGGAGGTAACGTGGCACCATTAGCAGAGTTTTACTGTAGCTTGATTAACCGGGCGTCACACGCGCTCATGAAGAAGCTGCTCGACTCCGTTCTAGACCGCCTGTACGCGGCGGTGGCCGGGATCGAGCAGTTCTGCGACGTCACGACAATGCCGTTCGAGGAAGCTCTGGGGCGGCTGAAGGCGTTCGACGAGCGGCTGCGGCGGCGCGGGCAGGCGGGCGGCGAGCGAGCAGACGAGGCGCTCATGGACACGGTGGCGCAATGGCGAGCACGGGATCGGCATCAGGGAGATGCGCGGGACGACGACGACGTGCGCAGCGAGGCATCGGGCAACGGTGGGAATCGGCACGGACGCTGCTACAAGTGCGGCGAGCGCGGCCACTTCAAGCGGGAGTACCCGCAACTGAGGAAGGCGCCGGCGGCGGAGCGCGCCCTGCTGGTGGCGACGGCGTCGAGGACGTTGGCCTGCTCCGAGCCACGGCTTAGGGAGGTGTAGTTGGGCAAATAAGTCACGGTGGCGCGCTGGGCTCGATCGGCTCGTGTATGGGCGCGAGCTGGACGCGTCGGGCGCGGCAGGACCGCGAGGTAGGCGTGTGTGCGTGTGCGTGCGTGTGGTGCATGGGTGTGTCCATGCAGGTGAACACCGCACGGGTGTGTGCGTGGTGTAGCCGTTAGGCGATCGAGGCGCGGGGATCGCGCTAGTCTGTTGAGGGCTCGGCGCGGGGAGCGCGGGCGAGAGCGCGTCGTGGGCGTGTCCAGAGTGGGCCGGACCGGGCGGTGTAGTGGGCAGGAGCGTGCGGGTCATGGCCCAGCGTTGCCCGTGTATAAGACTCGCCGCGGTGATCGTTGTAATGGTGCGGGTTGTTGAGTTCGTGCTCAAGGAAAAGGTGTTCGTGTGCCGGGAAAAAACCTCGCTGTCTCCCTGTTCTTCCTTCTCCTCCTTCTCCTTCGTTGGTTTGCGCCACGGCATCAGAGAGAGCGAGCGCGCTCAGTGAGACAGAGAGGAGAGCTAGGGCTAGGGTTTTGCGCCAGCAGAGCTTTGATCGATAGATAGATTAATTAATAGGGACCACAAAATGCCTGCAGTGAAAGTGATATAGAATGATGATACTATATGAAAGATGTTTCTCAGTGGGTGATATAGTTTTTGCTCACTAAAAAACATCTAATTCTATTTATCTTCACAAAACGTCCGCACAAGCAGGGTTCCTCTTGAATACACCCTCCGTCCCACAATATAAATCAAGACGTTTGTCCAAGTACAGTACACAAGTTAATCATCACACAGACAAACGTAAGCATGGTTAGTCTCAGGAACAAATAAACATACATCTATATCAGGGGTTCCCTTGTGAGTTGTGAGACGCATGCTGCATGCAGGTATGGTTAGATGCCTCACCCGTTTGGATCGGAGTTCAGAGAGCAGCTGAGGCGAATGGCGGGGCAATTCTCCTTTGGCACACACGGCTTGCTAGCAAAATGCACCGTGCTGCCACTATGATCCCATCGATACATGCATGCCATTGTGCCAAGGGAGAAGCGCTCTGTGATTCACACACGTCGGTCAAATTTGCCATGCCTTGCTATAAGCTAAAGCTCTTTTGCCTCCTATGGACTATATTTTTTGCTATTGCTTGCTCTATGTTTTCAAGTTCTTGTGCTCGTTGATGGAAACATATGCGCGTCGCTTATATACCGCAGGGTTCGCTTCGGGATATGGATCTTTATGGTAGTATATGCGCCGAGGCCGATCGACTATTCCAGAGGAGGAGCTGCTTTCCTTGCCGATGGTATCTCGTTCGTCCCCCCTTTAGAATGTGCTCCAGGCGTCGCTCAACCTTGCCTTTCCTGATCTCCAGTACGGGTATCTTTTGCCAGCGCAAGAAAAACTTTAGAGCTGAGCAGCACCAAGGACGAGCATAATTTCGGGGCTGAAACCCTTAATTTTGTTTGAGGTGGTACCCTTGAAAGGGGGCTATGACGCTCTCCTAGGACGCCCAACCTTCGTCAAGTTCATGGTGATCCTGTGCTACGCCTACATGAAGCTCAAAATGCCTGAACCGCTTGCCATCATATCCATCTCTAGCGACCCTAAGAAGTAAGAATGCTCTAGAGGTGGAGGTGCCAACCTAGAGCACGTCGAGGCAGAGCTGACCAACTTCAACGATGCCGAGGCTAGCATGACTACCGACACTGCCAGCCATCGCTACAACCAAGAAGCCTCGCTCCAACAACAAGGGACCAGAGGCACGCGCGGCTTCCACGGACCCATCCGGCTCCAACTAGGAAACATCTACATGAACCGGCTAGACGCTGGAGGCCCCAGTCACCCGCTGACTCGACCATAGCCTGCAAACAGCGCCACGGACGGAATGGCAAACCACTTGCATCGAATCATGTCTTAGTATTTTGTATCATTTTAAAAATTTCAATTTCTAGTCCGTGTTATCGTCCCTTAGCTTGATCATGCAGAGTTATGAATAAAGGTGTCTGGATCGAATCACTCTTCTTGCACTCTTTTTTCTGTATGATTGCCAAGACATACACACGAACGTACTCACCCTCACATGGTAGGATTTAAGGCAGCTTTTAAAGAGATCCTCTTATTTACTAGACTCGGGGGCTGCATCATTATTTAGCCCCACCGCAGTCAGTTCCAATGCTACATCCTAAGACCCCTCAACCCATGATGATAACTCTAGAGAGGGAAACAGTGCTTGAGAGTGTTGCCTTAGCTGGCCCGATGTACTACGTTGGGTATGCCTTTCACCCAAGGCACTATGGCCACGTACCACTTGGAGACTCGGCACCCACTACAAGGATTCCGGTCTATTGCAACAAAATTTATTGCTAAAAAACTACGTTTTGTTGCAATAAAACACAATATTACCACAAATTATTCGATTGTGGTAATAGGTCGCACATATTGCCATAACTTAGTTTGGTCACGATAAATACTAACTTTGTTGCAATAGAAGCCTCATATTGCAAGAAACTGTATCGGCGTGGCAATATGGCAGCGGTATTGCGACAAACAAATTCCGTTGCGCGAGGGCAGCCACTTTGTTGTAATAGAGACTAGGTATTTCAACAGAATAACTATTTGTGGCAATATTCAAAAAGATATTGCAACATAGGCGTGACGTTGCATTAGTTACAAATATTGTTGCAAAATAGTGGCTAGCTATTGCAACAAACTGCATCGGCGGTGCAATACAGTAGCGATATTGCGACAAACAAATTCCGTTGCGCGAGGCAGTCTTTTTGTTGCAATAGAGACTAGGTATTTGCAACATCAATGTAACGTTGCATTAGTTACAAGTAAAACTGTGGAAAATATATTATTCAAATATATTATTGCAACATCGGTGTAACCCCATTTGTCTATGGGCCGAGACATAAAAGGAAAAAGGGCATGGTGGGGGGATTCGAATCCGCAAGTCCCTCGTGTTGTTTAATATTGGGATGCATTGTCTATTAAAAAATCGTAAATTTATAAAATGTTCATGATTTTGTTTTTTAAAGTTCATCGAATGTACGCCTATGCAAATAAAAACTTGTTGACGGGTTGTTCCCGAATTTCAAGAAATGTTCGCCTATGCAAAATAAAAAACTTGTTAACGAGTTCCAAAAAACATGTACGCAATTTCAAAATATGTTTTTGAATTTAAATAATATTCACGAATTTGTAAAAAAAATCATGAATTTAGAAAATATGCGCAACTTCAAAATTATGGTGAATATTTTTTCAATTCGGTGAACACATTTTAAATTCGAAAAATGTTCACCCCAATTTGTAAAAACGTTTACTGAGTTGAAAATAAATTCAAGAATTAAAAACATTCGCAATTTCAAAAAAAAATTGTACGTACTGAGAGCAGGGGGTTACACACCAGGTCGCTCGGGCCAAGTAGGAGACCGCCAAAAAAAATGAACACGAACAAAAAACCAGAGCACACAGAAAGCAACTGGGCCGTAGCTTTCAAACAAAAAATACGGGCCTGTCCAGCCCAAAAGAAAAGACTATGGCCCCGTTCCGATCTCCACTAGCTTCCAGAAATAGCTGGCTTCCCATCTTCTCGCTGGCTTCCAGCTTCTCGGGGGAGCAGCGATTCGTTCGGTTGAACGTGCTCCTCTCCTCAGGTACGCATGGACTGGTAGCCCAGGAAATCAGGCTAAGGCCTGTTTGTCCGGGGTTTGGGCCATGTCATATTGGCCCAGTTCGGTTGAGGAAGCAGGTTCGAGCGATTGAAACGGTACGTGAGATTCACTTCGGAAGGGCAGTGGCATGTAATTTCGACCAACTACTTGCTTCGATGTGTCGAGGGCCGGTTGTGTAGGGATCGAAACGGTACTCGAGGCTCCCTTTGGAAGGGCATTCCCCATGTAATTTCGATCAACTCCTACTTCTCTGTTTCGTGAAACTGGGCTGGCGCTGCTCCTCGTCTCCGAAAAAATTGCACTGCGTATTCCTCGTCTCCGCGGAGCCTGCTTCTTGGAGCAGATCCGTTCAGCTGGCTTCTCAAAGTGATTTTAGAAAGCTGGCTTGGGGAGAACTTCCGAACGGGGCCTATGTATACCTAAATGGATTTCTGTTGCTTGAAAAAAAATTAAATGGATTTCTTTTCTCAAAAAACCTAAATTGATTGCTTCAAGAAAAGACTAGATATATAAGAAGTGCATTTCCACATATATACCATCCAAATGCTTACTCTGGTGGTTAGCACGTGCTTCACTGGCGCACAGGTTGCAGGTTCGACCCCCCTACCCCCCCTTCCTCGTGCTTTTTTTTTCTCTCTCTCATATATCCCACTCGGACGAGCGGGACCGGGCTAACGTGTCATACTGGAGAATACACTGTACATAGTTTGATAAAATTTCCAAAAATGATCAGAAAATGTGTATTCCCATCCTAAAAATAAACGCGTCATTTAAAGGAAATATTCATATATTTCCGAGTAATGTATGTGAACTTTTTCAAAATGTTTATACAATGTAAAAAAAGTTTGCATAGTTTGATAAAATTCCCAATAACGATGGACCAATAAAGTTTTTTGGAACTCGTCAACAAGTTTTTTTTGCATAGGTGAACATTTCTTGAAATTGGGGAGCAACTTTTGAAATTCAGAGACATTTTTTGTCAAGAATATTTTTAAAATTCATGAATATTATGTTGAATTGGTGAACATTTTAAAAAATGAACTATTTTTTAAAAATTCCAAACCATTGTTTTGATAAATTTAAAAAAATTCATGGACATTTTTTGTATACACGAACTTTTATTTTTCTATCATGAACATTTTTTGAATCGATTAACGTTTTAGAAAAAACTCATGAACATTTTATAAAATTACGAATTTTTTAAAGGACAAGTATATCTACATAAAGGACGGTGCATCCCCACAATAAACATATCAGGGATTTTGCCTGGTGGCTATCTTGCCCAGCGATGGGGCAGAAGCTTGCGCGTTTGAATCCCCCTCGTCGTGGTTTTTTCCTATTATTTGTCGGCGTGCTTTTTTCTTTTTATTACTCGGCCCACAGACAAATGGGCTCGTTAGCCATGAAAATACGAGATACTAACATAGATTGACTGTCTTATTAACCCATCCCATCTGTACTTGTATTTCAAGGCAAGAGTATAACCTAATAGTTTTAAAGTAAGGGTCATGTGAGGTTTCCGTGGTCTGTAGTTCAAAATTGGCCAACTTTTTGCCACTTTCTGAAATGATTTCTGAAATTGTAGTGCAAACCTGATTGTACCTATAGCCGGGTCGGCTGGTAACAACATGCTAGCATCAGTCACGACCCCTACTTCCGACGGCCACCCCTGCAAAGCTGCAACTCGCGTCGTCCTTACCCAGGCGGCAAGCCCCGGTCGGCGCGCCGCCCCTCTGACCTTGCACGCCGCTCCTGGTCGGCCATGGCTCCCGTTGCCCTCTTCCTCCATCCTCGGTGCTGACCAAGCAGTTCCGCCGTCCTTCGCCCGCGAGCTCGAGCCTCTCCAACGGCCATGGATGGGGCAGAAGCTTGCGCGTTCGAATCCCCCCGTCGTGGTTTTTTCCTTTTATTTGTCGGCACACTTTTTTCTTTTTATTACTCGGCCCACAGACAAATGGGCTAGTAGCCATCGAAATACGAGATACTAACATAGATTGACCGTCTCCTCAACCCATCCCATCTGTACTTGTGTTTCAAGGCAAGAGTATAACCTAGTAGTTTTAAAGTGAGGGTCACATGAGTTTCTGTGGTCTGTAGTTCAAAATTGGCCAAGTTTTTGCTGCTTTCTGAAATGATTTCTGAAATTATAGTGTAAACGTGGTTGTACCTACAGCTGGGTCGTCCGGCAACAACGTGCTAGCATCGGTCACGACCCCTACTTCCGCGCAAGGCCACCCCTGCAAGGCTGCAACTCGCGTAGTCCTTACCCAGGCGGCAAGCCTCGGTCGGCCAGCCGCCCCTCTGACCTTGCATGCCGCTCCTGGTCGGCCATGGCTCTCGTCACCCTCTTCCTCCATCCTTGGTGCTGACCAAGCAGTTCTGCCGTCCCTCTTCCCGACCTTCGCCCGCGAACTCGAGCCTCTCCACTGGCCATGGATGCGAGCTTCCCACACGCCGCCTACCGACGATCATGAGACGATTTGTCGGGACTTGAAAACACTCAATGACAACAACAATGCAAAATATGGTATCCTCTAAACATATGATGCCATGGATTGGTCATGTTGAACTACTTATACGTACCATACATGTATACTAAATAACCAGGAAACAATGTATAAATAAGAAATATACAAATATCGACGGCGAGAACGCTAGAGGGGAGGGCACTGGATCGTCCCTCCATGATTCTCGGATTTGGTGGTCTTTTCTCCAAGAAATGACTTTTACAAACATATTTTAGTAATATTATCTTTAGCCGCATATATATCTCATATTTCTTTGAAATATTAATTTTTCCAATTTATTTTATTATTCTATAAACATTCCCTCCAAAAATAATTACTTTCACACCACCTAATTTCGGTTTACTGTAGTTTGCCCCAATATTTTGTGTTTCCACCAAAAAAAGTCTATTTATCCTTTGCTGCTAAACACCCTTCCCAACTACCCGCGATTTTATTCTAAACCAAATCACACGGCGTCTTCACGGGCGATTGGATCTGAGCTCTCGTCTCTGGTTCCTCTGTGCTGACGGCGTCATCACAGCGAACCACACCGGAGTCAACTGCACGACGAGGAGTTGTCGTCCTCGATCTCTCCCTCCTCCCTCTCCTCCGCGCCCGCCGACGCGTGCCGCGTCTCCGTGTCCTCGGCCATGCTGCCAGCGGAAGCGATGCGGTCTAGCGTCGGCGCCGACCGAGTTCCCGTCTTCTTCCCTGCATGGCGAGCGTAGTGCCAGCCTGCCTACGTCGGGGTTGCTCGCCACATGGCCGACCTAGAGGTGAGACGCTGCAACCAGGTTCATCACCAAGCGGCATCCCTGAACCTCCATAGCGAGCGTTGTAGATCAGTCTTTTTTTGTATTCCTACTCTCCTGCTTCAATTGGCAGCCAATTAGTCTGCAACTTGTTTTACCCTCCAAGTTCCTGGCACCTGACCGGCATCTCTATGTAGTTCTCGTTAGATTGCCTAGCACTACAGGAATCAGCTATTTTGCCGTCTGCCACGGCGGACGGCAAAGGCATGAACGGCGGACGGCAAAGGCCTTTGCCGTCAGCCGCGGACGGCAAAAGGCTCCGGCAAAGTAGGCTACGGTAAACAGCTACTTTGCCGTCTGCTTCCTGGCGGCTGACGGCAAAGGCCCTTTGCCGTCTGCCGCGGACGGCAAAGAGAGCGGACGACAATAATTGCGCTGTCAGTCCGTTAAGTGGCTAACGGCAGGCCTTTGCCGTCCGCCGCTGACGGCAAACTTTCTAGTGCCTTTGCCGTCTGCCGCCGACGGCAAACTTTCTAGTGTCTTTGCCGTCCGCCGTATGATGTCATCTACACGTCACTACATGGCCAACAACTGTATTGGGCTGCCGTCATACCAAACACACTGAACCCATCCGTGCCGATGCCGACTCGAGGATGCCTCGGATCTGCCGCTTTGTCACCATGTAATTCATCAAACTTTTTCCACGCAACACCATCCGATGTGTGTACAATCATCAGATTCCCATCTGCATCTAGTTCGGTTCTTTTGCCCGTTTTGTGCCATGTCATCTGTCTGGCCGTCTCTTCGACCATGAAAAGACGTTGAAGTCTTGGTACGATTGGCATATACCGAAGAACACTAACGGGGATTTTGGTCTGTGTCTTCTCACCCATACCGTTGTCTACCACAACATACCTGGAAGACTTGCAAATGGGACAATAGGTCAAGGCCGCATAGTCAAGCCTAAACAAGACACATCCTTTCTCACAGGCATGTATCTTATCATAGGGCATCTTCAGTGCACGGAGGATTTTGTCCGGCTGGTACAGGTTTGCAGGCATTACATGGCCTTTGGGTAGAAAGCGTCCAAATACTGTCATCATTGCATTGTAGCATTCTCTGCCCAAGTTGAACTGAGCCTTCAGAGCCATTACTTGTGAGATGGCATCCAACTGACAAAGCTCAGTGTGCTCATGGAGCGGGCGTTTTGAAGACTCCAACATTTCATTGAAGGCCTTTGCAGATTCCTCCATCTCCTCGTCCGAATCCCGAGCATCATCGAAGTCTTGCACCATGTTTTCCATCCCGGTACCATGCTCGTCGGTGCGACGACGATCCACCTCAGCTCGGTCACGTTGGGCAGACTCACCATGAAATGTCCACACCGTATAATCGGGCGTAAAACCACTCTTCTGCAGGTGTTTGCCCATTTCAGCCTCTGTCCTCTTTTCCCAATTGCCGCACCGTAAACAGGGGCACCAGGTTTTCCTCTGGCCATTTGCAAATGCGGCTCGCACAAACCCCTTGGTTTTTGTGAACCATTCAGTGCTCCATTTGTTCTGACCAGTGTGACCGGTGTACATCCACGCACGATCACTCATCTTGACTTTCAGAGCTACTAGACACACAACAAATATATATATATATATATATATATATATATATATATATATATATATATATATAATTCACCATGTATATATTCATCAGTTGATCTACTTTGTCAATTTTATTATGTCCATGCAACCTACACTCTAATAGGTAATGATAGGTCCTAATCCCACCCGAGTATGTTTAGATTGGGTTCATTTTCCCATGCTATGCTCCGGATCCTACGCAAAATTTCGGCAGCACCTCCCCGCTGTTCTCCTGATACACGTCTCTGCAATAAACAGAGAGGATGTGTACCCGGAGAACAACAGGGGAGGCACTGGCGAAATTTATGCGTCGGATCCGGAGCAAAGCATATGGGAAAACGAACCCAATCTAAACATACTCGGGCTGTCCATGGATAGCGTTGGACAATTCGAAAGAATCAAGGTTATAAATATGCAAATGCATGCATATTTATAACTATGACGCTTTCGAACGGGACACACATATTGGTTACGCATACTGATGATTCAAGACACATATATAGCTAGCTATCAAGTTTCATCGGAATAGATCAAATAATTAATGGGGGAGGAGGACATGTCATTTGTGCTCACCCACGAACGAAGGGGCAGAGCTCGTCAAACGCACGGCGAGGTCGTCGAACACCAAACCTCGCAGCGATGAAACAACTGACATTTAAAACTACCCGATCAACACAATTATATATGATGTTTTTCATAACAAAATCGAAAAATATATGACCTAACTAATAATTCACAAATATATGACCCCGTCGGCTTCTCGAAGGCCAAAGAACACCTTTTCGGGAGGTGTCGGGGGTCGGGGTGTCGTGTCAGTGTCGGGGTGCCGTGTCGGGGTCGGGGTCGGGGTCTCGGGGTGGGGGTGTCGGGTCGGGGTGCCGGGTCGGGGTCGGGGTGCCGTGTCGGTGTCGGGGTCAGGGTGTCGGGTCAGGCTCGGGGTCGGGGTGTCGGGGTCGGGGTCGGGGTCGGGGTCTCGGGGTCGGGGTGTCGGGTCGGGGTGCCGGGTCGGGGTCGGGGTGCCGTGTCGGTGTCGGGGTCGGGGTGTCGGGTCAGGCTCGGGGTCTCGGGGTCGGGGTCGGGGTCGGGGTCGGGGTCGGGGTCTCGGGGTCGGGGTGTCGGGTCGGGGTGCCGGGTCGGGGTCGGATGCCGTGTCGGTGTCGGGGTCGGGGTGTCGGGTCAGGCTCGGGGTCGGGGTCGGGGTCGGGGTCTCGGGGTCGGGGTGCCGGGTCGGGGTCGGGGTGCCGTGTCGGTGTCGGGGTCGGGGTGTCGGGTCAGGCTCGGGGTCGGGGTCTCGGGGTCGGGGTGTCGGGTCGGGGTGCCGGGTCGGGGTCGGGGTGCCGTGTCGGTGTCGGGGTAAGGGTGGGTGTGGTGTCAGGGTGTCGGTGTCGGGGTGTCGTGTCGGGGTCGGGGTGTCGTGTCGTGTCGGGGTGTCGTGTCGTGTCGTGTCGGGGTGTCGTGCCGGGGTGTCGTGTCGGGGTGGGGGTGTCGTGTCGGGGTGTCGCGTCGGGGTGGGGGTGTCGGTCGTCGAGGTCGGGGTGTCGGTGGTCGGGGTGTCCAGGTGTCGGGGTGTCGGTGGTCGGGGTCGGGGTGTCAGTGGTCGGGGTCGGGGTGTCGGTGGTCTTCTCCTCCTCCTCTCCTCTAGCTTTCTCCTCCTCCTCCTCCTCCTCCTCCTCCTCTCCTCTTTCTTCTTCTTCTTCTTCTTCTTCTTCTTCTTCTTCTTCTTCTTCTTCTTCTTCTTCTTCTTCTTCTTCTTCTTCTTCTTTTTCTTTCTTCTCCTCCTCCTCCTCCTCCTCTTCTTCTTCTTCTTCTTCTTCTTCTTCTTCTTCTTCTTCTTCTTCTCCTTTTTCCTCTTCTTAAACCTAGCACTAAGTAACCTAAAACAAAACTAAAACAAAACTAAAAGTAATCTAAACTAAAAAACAGAAAAAACAGAAAAAAATCTAAAACTAAAAAACTAAACTAAACTAAATCTAAAACTAAACTAAAAGTAATCTAAACTAAAAAACAGAAAAAAAGGAGAAGAGGGGTGGGGCTCACCTGCGGCAGGGGTGGGGCGCTCGCCGACGGAGGGGCGGCGGGGCGCTCGCCGACGAAGGGGCGGCGGGGTGGCGCTCGCCGACGGAGGGGCGGCGGGGTGGCGCTGGCCGGGCGGAGGGGTGGGGGGGGGGGCGACGGGGCGACGGGGCGGAGGGGGCGACGGGGCGGAGGGGTGGGGGGCGACGGGGCGGAGGGGGCGACGGGGCGGTGGGGGCGACGGGGCGGCGCCGGGCGGCGGGTGGGGGGGCGACGGGGCGGAGGGGGCGACGGGGCGGAGGGGTGGGGGGGCGGCGGGTGGCGGGGCGACGAGGCGGCGGCGGGCAGCGGGGGGCGGGAGCGGCGGGGGCGGCGGTGGGGTGGGATGTGGTGGCGGGGCGCGTCGGGGAGGAGAGAGAGGGAGAGAACAGAGAGTAACGGGCGGGGAGGGGGGTACGGGCCGGTAGGTACTCTCCTCTTTGCCGTCTGCTGGCAGACGGCAAAGAGGTGGGGTGTTAAGTTTTTTTCAAACGGGCGGGGGGTGGGGGCCACCTCTCTCTTTGCCGTCTGCCAGCGGACGGCAAAGATTCTTTGCCGTCTGCTAGGCAAAGAGCTTCTTTGCCGTCTGCCATTTCTTTGCCGTCTGCTTTTGGGTAGCTGATGGCAAAGAGCTTCTTTGCCGTCAGCTAGCAGACGGCAAAGAGCTGGCAGATGGCAAATTAGCTGATTCCAGTAGTGTAGGCTGAATTGAAGTCCTTGTCGTGAGGATTCAGATAAAGTTCCATCTAGATGTGTTTTCTGTTAATATGTGTCTGTATGATTCTGTTCTGCATATTCGTCTTAATGGATAATTTTAAATCGAAACAAAAGGTATTAATTATTGGCCCGGCGTCCGTAGAAACAAGCTGTGTACTGTGGAGGTTAACTGAAGTATTATTCACCCAAAACAATTGGACTCAAAGAAGCAGAGGAGAGATGTGAGAAACTTGAGAGATAAGTGAGAAGGAATTGACCCATTGTGGTACAATCAGGACCTTTGGTAGTGCGATTGGATCATGGGGAGATAAATGGATCTGCTCCAGAAGAGAAAGAGAACAGAGAGAAGAGAGGAGGAGACGTGCGTGAGATGGGGCCTTGTAGTTATTTTGTTGCAGGTTTTCCCAACGAAATTACAATGCGGATGTTGATGATTCAATCTATATAATACTCCCTCCGTCCCATAATATAAGAACGTTTTTTACACTAGTGTAGTGTTAAAAACGTTCTTATATTTTGGGACAGAGGGAGTACATATTAAGTTGGATTCAGGTCTATAACACATAGCATGCTCTTTGGCCTGTAGTTAGTATTGCCATATATAGTATATACTTTAACTCAAAGTTAATAGTATGTTGCAGCTGACGCAGCTTGATATTGGAGCAATAATGAAAGCCTTCACATCTGCTTATGTGGTTGCACTGCTTATGCTGGACATTGTTTATCAGGTGGCATCTCTCATATACTAATACACTTTTATCTGAGAAGATGAGCCTGTTTTGCTATGGTCTGAAGCTATAAATTTTGTTAACAAGGGACCGTATTTAATTATTACTTGCGGCACAGGTGTGAACTAGCTACTCGATGTAGAAATATGCAGTTATATTGCAGCTTCCATTTGTTTTTGGTTTTTTCAGGTTAGCATGCCTCTTACAGTCTTACGTACATTTTGAGGTGCAATTCTAAGGCTTTATGGATCTGGACGAGTTGATGTGATAATGGTACAGGAAGTGATGCCGTACTCTCATCTCATACATTGACCAAGACTAGAGGATGTGAGTTCTCTCACTATCTGTTTCTCCTTAGGTGGTTAATTCTGCTGATATGGAAACATGTTTTTCTCTTTCAGTTTGTAACCACTGCTGCACTGCCCTTTCTACAGTTCTTCCACCTTAGAAATATTATTGTCTTTTAGGTTTGCAAGGATTCTATATTTCACGTAATTTGATGCACACTACTACTTCCGCACTATGTGACTCTTCTTTGCCATGACACAGTTCTAAGCACTTCTCAAAGTATGCATTATTTCATATTGACACTTATGTACAGCTTGAGAGTAGGGGGCTGCTTCAGATCTGCTATTTAGTTATAGTATTATTTTGGCATAATTGCTTAGTGTTTGATGAACACATTTTTAGCGTGAGCATGGCTGTGTTCATGGTTTATTTACCAGTTTGGTTTGTCTATTGTTTACATCTTTACCGAATTGACATATGGTTCAAAGCACCACTTTGGTAAGTCCGTTGTTGCTGCATATTCTCTTCTCATGAAGATATGTACAGTACTAATTCCCAGTTTCCGAACCTTATCTAATGTTTTCACACTTCAGTTTTTAATCAAATATTTATGTTGTTCTTCTACATGATGGATGGGCACAAACACACCTTATGTTATTGGTGAAGCGCTTGCAGAGGCCTTGCAAATGCTGTAGCAGCTGATTATCCAGTTTTGACATAGACGGACATGGATTCCCAAAGCATTATAATCAAAATCAAGGAGATGAGAGAATCAAGAAACATGGACGGGCATGGATTCCCAAAGCAAACTAGAAAATCGAGGAACATGTGATTAGATAAGGCACCGGGAAGGAGTAGAAATTAGAACCATGAAACAACCAAAATCAGAATCAGGAAAGCAAACGCATTGGACAACTTGCCTTCTTTTTTCACCACAAGTCTTGAACCTATTTTTTCATATGGAAATGACTTGTGACGCATTTTATTGAATATCAAAGCAAATTACATTGCTGAATACTGAAGGCAAAACTGTTAGGATATCTCTACTGTCACACCATGACGCTTTACATTTGACAAGCTTCCTCCCCTATCTGTGCTTTGATTTCTAGCGATGCTATGCTGCCCATAGAGAATGGCTAAAGTAGTTACGTTGATGTACAATATTTTTCCTTGGTCATGTTGTTATAAATTGCATTTTCTCAGTTTATGTCGGACCATTCTATTACGAATGAAGACTTATATCCCCTTTACATGTTGTAGCTTCCAAATTTTCTTATGTAAGTTACATTTCATAGTGCTATATAATTCTGGAATCACCTACCATTTTATTGTAAAAATGGACGGGCACAGCAACACGTGTCCATTATGATCTAGTAGGCTATTGCCACAACCCACTTTCGGTTGCCACATGTTAGCACCACGAAAAGTTTAAATTGTCGCAATAGTTTTTCGCTGCAAACATTTCACCCGTTGTGATACCTTTTTATCACCACCAAAACTAGTATGTTGCAATTTCCTGTTACGACGATTGTAATATTTGTTGCCATAAGTTAATGCCACAAGTGAAGCTGTTCATGGCAAAATGCCTAATGCCACGAAAACAAGGATTGTTGTCATAGTTTATTACCACAATTGACTATTGCCACGGAAGAGTATGCGCCACGAAACGAGCATCGTTGGCATAGGTTGTTGCCACAAATGTCTATCGCCACGAGCTATCAATAGCCATGATTCGTTACATGTTGCATTAAAGCTATCTCCACGAAGAAAATTGTGGCATCAGGTGAGTGTTGCCACGGGAAAACATGTGGTAATTTCCCACATGGTTGTTGCAATAGCACACTTTATTGCCACGGTTGTTTTTTTGTGTGGCAATAACCTATTACCATGTGTCCAGTCGCAACGGCTGCCAACGAATGTTGTTTCGTGGCAATATGTACTTATTGCCACAAATTGGCATGTATTGCGACGAATGATTTCGTTGCAATAGACCCGGATCCTTGTAGTGACCCCATCCACTAGACTGTCGCTAAGGTCGATGACATACAACACCATATGCCCCACATACCTAGGCGCCCTGCTTTATCTAAGGCGGCAAAGGGCTTGAATGTCTGGCAAACTAACGAGCATTGGCCATAAATTCAGGAGGTCCCTAGAAGGATTTGTGTTGTGATTGTGGCGATATTGTCGCGAGGGAGATCCTTTTTGGATGCCTCATTTTTTTTCCTTTAAAGCCGATTTGGTCGGCATTGATGCTTGGCTTTGCTTAATTAACATCCTTGAACCTCCTTTACAAAAAACAATAGCACCAGCGTGGCATCACTCACATGCAAGTTAGCAACTGTGTTCACCATGCAGAGCCACGCGTCTGGTACCTGCGTCGCTATTTTGTGCTGAAGATGCATTTCAACAAGATCCCTGATATAAGAAAATGTTGCGTGCATCAATCGATGCGCATGCCGGGGTCTTTTCTCCATTTTCGAAAGAAAAAAGGATAAGGAAACACTGACACGGATGTCCAACTAATTTTACCTGTAGCTGAGTTAGTCTTCATGACTTATTCTCTGTAATTGTTAGGAATGTAGGTTATTCTGCATATCATTTAGCATGTAGAAGAACGTAAGAAATTCCATCAAGTATCTTTCCACGAACTTTTTTTGGACGCCAACAGCTACACGTGCTAAGCTGCTAAGCTGCAGGATGCACCTGAGAGGCTGCAAGGTGTTAATCATGACGGATAAACATTAGCATATTGTAACGCACCGGAGACGCCCGTCGATGGTCGTTACTCATCGCGGGATCTAGACTAGCTCCATAAATCAACACTAATCTTTTCTGCACACTTTTGTCCTCACTTGTGCGCATTCGGGAGCAACTTCCTGGTCGGTCACTCATCCTGAAACTACTTTAAGATGAGCACGCTTAATTTTAGAGTTCTTTTCGAATGGGTTTCCGGAAAAGAAGGAATTCCTTATTGATATGAGTAGTCTAACATCCCTATGAATCCAGGCTATCACATACACCCCGACGTCCTCGCCGGGCCACCGAAACGTTCCCTCTTGGCACATACGTCTGTGCATCCAGTATGGTACATGTGCCATGCCGTGTGCCACGACGGGTCACAAACGTCATCAACAACATGACCGCGCACCTGTCCGCAAACATTCGTTTAACCGCGAGGGTCGGCTCTGATACCAACTTGTAATGCCCCGGACACATCCGCCGGTGGTCGTTACTCTTGGCGGGATCTAGACTAGCCCCACAGATCAATACTAGTCTTTTCTGCGCACTTTTGTCCGCACTCATGCGCACGTGGGAGCAACTTTCCGGCCGGTCATCCATCCTGAAACTACTCCAAGCTGAGCACGCTTAACTTTGAAGTTCTTTCCGAATGGGCTCCCAAAAAAAAAATTTCTTATTGATATGAGTAGTCTAACATCCCTATTAATCTAGGCTATCACACATATTTAGTCTTAGGAACAACTGTACGTGCTTGCATTGCAGGACTTGACTTGTGGAACACATATCCTACATGTAATGCTTACCTAAGGATGACTCATGGTCACATATCAGAAGGCAGAGCAGCCGAGGTGAATCGCCGAGCAATTCTCCATTGGCACGCACGGCATAGGTTATCTAGCCTCCCTGGAGCTTCTTCACCTGCAAACTCACCTGGCGCCTGTCACCAATACATGCATGCCAGCGTGCCAAAGGAGAAGCACCCTGAGATTCACACACTGCAATACATGGACAAAGTTTTGCTCTCCCTGCCTGCCTGCTCATTGTACTGATGTTCTTGTGCCTGTCGATAAAAACACTCGGCATCTCGGCCTCCCTTATATACTGCACGATCTGGTTCGGGATATGGATCTTCAGACGGCATATGCTCCGAGTTCGATCGACTATTCCAGAGAAGAAGCTGCCCTGCTTGCCGGCAGTGTCTCCATCGTCCCCTGGCCCTTTGTAATGTGCCTTGATATGTTCATTTTACATCATGATTTTATGTTGATACTAAATGCATTATGGACTGTTATTACACAGTATATCACAATACTTATGCCTATTCTCTCTTATTTTACAAGGTTTACATGAAGAGGGAGAATGTCGGCAGTTGGAATTCTGGACTGAAAAAGGAGCAAATATTAGAGACCTATTCTGCACAACTCCAAAAATCCTGAAACTTCACGGAACATGTTTTCGGAATATATAAAAAATATTGGGTGAAGAAAAACCAGAGGGGGGGCCACCAGCCAGCCACAAGGGTGGAGGGCGCGCCCCCCGACCTTATGGGCCCACTGGTAGGCCTCCGATGCCCATCTTCTGCTATGTGGTGTCTTTTACCCTGGAAAAAAAATCAAGAAGAAGCTTTCGGGACGAAGCGCCGTTGTCTCGAGGCGGAACCTGGGCAGAACCGATCCAGGGCTCCGGCGGAGCTGCTCTGTCGGGGAAACATCCCTCCGGGAGGGGGAAATCATCGCCATCACCATCGATCCTCTCATCGAGGGAGGGTCAATCTCCATCGACATCTTCACCAGCACCATCTCCTCTCAAACCCTAATTTATTTCTTGTATTCGATCACTACTAGGGAAAACCTTATACACAGCATCTTAGTAGTAGCGCTGGACAAAATAGTGCGCTATTGCTACTTAGTAGTAGCGTGTTTAAATAAACCACGTTATTGCTACTATTTTAGCAGTAGCGCGTGCTAGGAAAACGCGCTGCTGCTATGTTTGTACTGGGCGCAGATGGCTAGCCCCACTTAGCAAAAGCGTGTATCTGTACCCAGCGATACTGCTACGGCGCTGCTCCTTCACCGAGGTACTCCCTCCGTCCCTCCTCCTCCCTCCTCCCCTTCCTCCTTCCTCCTCCCCTCCCTCCTCCCCTCCTCTTCCGGCAGCCCCCTCCTCCCTCCTCCTCCGACCGTCCCCTCCTCCCTCCTCCCTCCTCCACCGGCAGCCCTCCTCCCACCGCCCCTCACTCCTCCTCCTCCGGCCGCCCCCTCCCCCTCCCCCCACCGGCCCCCTCCCTCCTCCTCTCTCCTCCGATCCCACCGGCCTCCTCCCCCTCCTCCTCTCTCCTTCCTCCTCCCTTCCCCTCCTCCCTCCATCTCTTTTTTTCTTCTGTTTTTTACTGTACTTTTTTTACTATTGTATAATGTAGTTTTTTTACTGTTTTTAGTAAGTGTTTAATATAATTAGTAAGTAAATTAATAGGACTAGTTGAACTAGTTTATTTTTAGTAAGAACTAGTTGAATTAATAGAACTAATGTATTTTTAGTAAGAAAATCAAAATAACTAGTTGAACTAGTTTATTTTTAAGTAAGAACTAGTTTATTTTTATTTATAGTAAGTTTATTTTTAGTAAGAACTAGTTGAATTAATAGAACTAGTTGAGCATGTCACATTTGTTGTTATTTTTTTAGTTTAAGCAATTATTCTCGCATCGACGTCGACGATGCCTATCCCGCATTCTCGTCGTCGACTCGACGGAGGACACGTGCTTGACCAGATGGGCCATGTTCGGGACTGGGCTCTGCCGGGCTGGTACTGGGAGGCGCTACCTACCGGCGGGCACAGCTTGGTGAGGAGCTAACCCGTCGTTGACCCGAACCTTTTTTGGTGGCGGTCGCGTGGGCCAGTGATGACCCAGAGGCTTGAGGACCCCGTGGAGGTGGTACGTCACCGTGTCAGCGAGGAGGACGCGCACGTCCGTCGCTACTTGGTTGCGTTGGAGCACATGTTCTCCAATACCTGGCAGGTTCTCCAGGGATCTCACTGGAGCTATGATCCTGTGATGGTTCATTCTCTTTGGGTGTCCACTGCTCGCGCCGATACCCGTCGTTCGCTAGGGTTTTAGTTGTATTAGTGATGTTATATGTATGATACTATTCGGGATGTATTAGTGATAATATTCGACGATGTACGAACGCAAGAGATGATTTACTTTTGCTTATTGAATGCATGCTAATTTGAATACTTATTTATTTTACGATTTGGTTTTGCTTATTGAATGCTCAAATTGGAGAAGTACTCCTATTTTGAATGCTCAAATTGGACCCCACTATGCAAGGCGTTGATAACCCACAAGTATAGGGCATCGCAACAGTTTTTGAGGGTAAAGTATTCAACCCAAATTTATTGATTCGACAGAAGGGGAGTCAAAAAATATTCTCAAGTATTAGCAGTTGAGTTGTCAATTCAACCACACCTGGATAACTTAATATCTGCAGCAAAGTATTTAGTAGCAAAGTAGTATGGAAGTAACGGTAACGGTAGCAAAAGTAACAGCGATAGTTTTGTAGTGATTGTAACAATGGCAATGGTAAAGTAAATAAGCGAAGAACAATATGTGAAAAGCTCGTAGGCATTGAATCGGTGATGGAGAATTATGCCGGATGCGATTATTCATGCAACAGTTATAACATAGGGTGACACAGAACTAGCTCCAATTCATCAATGTAATGTAGGCATGTATTCCGAATATAGTCATACGTGCTTATGGAAAAGAACTTGCATGACATCTTTTGTCCTACCCTCCCGTGGCAGCGGGGTCCTATTGGAAACTAAGGGATATTAAGGCCTCCTTTTAATAGAGTAGCGGACCAAAGCATTAACACATAGTGAATACATGAACTCCTCAAACTACGGTCATCACCGGGAGTGGTCCCGATTATTGTCACTTCGGGGTTGCCGGATCAAAACACATAGTACGTGACTATAGACTTACAAGATAGGATCAAGAACTCACATATATTCATGAAAACATAATAGGTTCAGATCTGAAATCATGGCACTCGGGCCCTAGTGACAAGCATTAAGCATAGCAAAGTCATAGCAATATCAATCTCAGAACATAGTGGATACTAGGGATCAAACCCTAGCAAAACTAACTCGATTACATGATAAATCTCATCCAACCCATTACCGTCCAGCAAGCCTACGATGGAATTACTCACGCACGGCGGTGAGGATCATGAAATTGGTGATGGAGGATGGTTGATGATGACGATGGCGACGGATTCCCCTCTCCGGAGCCCCGAACGGCTCCGGATCAGCCCTCGCGAGAGAGATTAGGGCTTGGCGGCGCCTCCGTATCGTAAAACGCGATGAATCCTTCTCTCTGATTTTTTCCTCCCGGAACACGAATATATAGAGTTGGAGTTGAGGTCGGTGGACCACCAGGGGCCCACGATGCAGGGGGCGCGCCCAGGGGGGGTAGGCACGCCCCCCACTCTCGTGGACAGGGTGTGGCCCCCTGGTCTTGATTCTTTTGCCAGTATTTTTATATATTCCAAAATAATTCTCCGTTGATTTTCAGGTCATTCCGAGAACTTTTTCTCTGCACAAAAATAACACCATGGCAATTCTGCTGAAAACAGCGTCAGTCCGGGTTAGTTCCATTCAAATCATGCAAGTTGGAGTCCAAAACAAGGGCAAAAGTGTTTGGAAAAGTAGATACGACGGAGACGTATCAACTCCCCCAAGCTTAAACCTTTGCTTGTCCTCAAGCAATTCAGTTGATAAACTGAAAGTGATAAAGAAAAACTTTTACAAACTCTGTTTGCTCTTGTTGTTGTAAATATGTAAAGCCAGCATTCAAGTTTTCAGCAAAGATTATGAACTACCATATTCACAATAACACTTAGGTCTCATGTTTACTCATGTCAATGGCATAATCAACTAGCGAGCAATAATAATAAATCTCGGATGACAACACTTTCTCAAAACAATCATGATATGATATAACAAGATGGTATCTCGCTAGCCCTTTCTGAGACCGCAAAACATAAATGCAGAGCACCTTTAAAGATCAAGGACTGACTAAACATTATAATTCATGGTAAAAGAGATCCAGTCACAGCCATACCCAATATAAATTAATAGTAATGGATGCAAATGACAGCGGTGCTCTCCAGCTGGTGCTTTTTAATAAGAGGGTGATGACTCAACATAAAAGTTAATAGATAGGCCCTTCGCAGAGGGAAGCAGGGATTTGTAGAGGTGCCAGAGCTCAATTTTAAAGCAGAGATAAATAATATTTTGAGCGGCATACTTTCATTGTCAACATAACAACCGAGAGATGGCGATATCTTCCATGCTACACACATTATTGGCGGTTCCCAAACAGAGTGGTAAAGTTTATACTCCCCCTCCACCAACAAGCATCAATCCATGGCTTTCTCGAAACAACGAGTGCCTCCAACTAACAAGAGTCCCGGGAGAGTTTTGTTTGTAATTATTTCGATTTGATTTGCATAAAGCATGGGACTGGGGATCCCGGTGACCAGCCATTTTCTCGTGAGTGAGGAGCGGAGTCCACTCCTCTTGAGAATAACCCGCCTAGCATGGAAGATACAGACAACCCTAGTTGATACATGATCTATTCGAGCATGCAAAACAGAATTTCATTTGAAGGTTTAGAGTTTGGCATATACAAATTTACATGGAACGGCAGGTAGATACCGCATATAGGAAGGTATAGTGGACTCATGTGGAATAACTTTGGGGTTTGTGGAATTGGATGCACAAGCAGTATTCCCGCTTAGTACAAGTGAAGACTAGCAAAAGACTGGGAAGCGACCAACTAGAGAGCAACAACAGTCATGAACATGCATTAAAATTAATAAACATTGAGTACAAGCATGAGTAGGATATAATCCACCATGAACATAAATATCGTGAAGGCTATGTTGATTTGTTTCAACTACATGTGTGAACATGTGCCAAGTCGAGTCACTTAAATCATTCAAAGGAGGATACCACCCCATCATACCACATCACAACCATTTTAATAGCATGTTGGCACGCAAGGTAAACCATTATAACTCATAGCTAATTAAGCATGGCACAAGCTACTATAATCTCTAATTGTCATTGCAAACATGTTTATTCATATAGGCTGAATCAGGAACGATGAACTAATCCTATTTACAAAAACAAGAGAGGTCGAGTTCATACCAGCTTCTCTCATCTCAATCAGTCCATCATATATCGTCATAATTGCCTTTCACTTGCATGACCGAACGATGTGAATAATAATAATAGTGCACATGCATTGGACTAAGATGGAATCTGCGAGCATTCAATAAACAGGAGAAGACAAGGCAGCATGGGCTCTTGGTTAAATCAACAATAATGCATATAAGAGCCACTTTAACATTTTCATTATGGTCTTCTCCTATCGACCCCCAAATAAAAGAAAAGAAATAAAACTATTTACACGGAATGGTCCCAACTAGCAAAAGAAGAACGGGAAATCTTTTTGGGATTTCTTTTAATTAATACTACTACAGCAAGAAAGTAAAGTAGCTAAAAGCTACAACTGATTTTTTTGGTTTTCTTAAGGTTTTTTCAAACACACAAGAAGAAGGCATAAAAAGGAAAATAAACTAGCATGGATAATACAATGAAAAAGTATGAGCACCGACAACTAGCATGAGTGTGTGAATATGAATGTAATGTCAGTGAGAAATACGTACTCCCCCAAGCTTAGGCTTTTGGCCTAAGTTAGTCTATGGCCACGGCTGGCCTGCCGGATATCCAAAGTTATAGTTGGGGTCGTACTGAGATGAAGCCTCGGGTTGCCACTAGTTGGCCATCTCCTCCGGATCTCACTGGTAAACAGACTGGCGTGAAGGAACAAATTGTGGTTCCGGATCTGGCTCTGTAGCTGACGTGGGGTTCCGGTAGGCGTGAATGGCCTCCAGCGGAACAAGGTACTTGACTGCAGATAAGTCAAACAAGGAAGGAGCAGGCAAAGTAATAGTCTCATGGTGATTTTTATCAAATAACAGTGTATAGTTAAGCTTCTTTTTCTTGTTCTTAACAATGAAATCATGTGCAACCATACTCTTGTAGTCTAGAAAATAGTAGGCAACAAATTTTCTTCTTTCTCATAACGCCTAATAGGTATGTTAAAGTACGCAGCGAGGCGTGAGGCAAAGATGCCTCCCAAGATGGGGCCCTTAGTACGGTTAAGATTTAACCGCTTTGCAACAATAGCGCCCATACTAAATTTGTCGTCACGAAACAGGGCATGGCACAAAAGAACAATATCAGGGGCACTTAGGTTGCCACAGTTTCCGCGACCAATTAAGCATCTACTAGCAAATATTGCGAAGTAACGTAAAACAGGAAAATGTATGCTAGTAATTCGTGCATCGGAAACCTTCCTAGTTTCCCCTACAACAATTGTATCAATAAAACCCTCCACATCGTCACGACGTGGTTACTCTATGCTACCCAAAAAGGGAAATTTGCAAACCTCACAAAATTCAGAGAGGGGCATCTCCTTATACTCATCATATAAATAAAAATCCACCGAAGGTGGTGACCTCCTAGCATGGAAATGAAAATTTTACACAAAGATATTAGTGAGTAAGAGATACTGTTCGCGTTGGTCGCGGAGGAAGTCGGTGAGGCCTGCATTATCAGCCAACTCATAAAAATCATCATAAATCCCGGCTGCTCTCAAGAAATCATCACAAGGCCATTCACACAGCCGAACTTCCGCCGTGCGAGGGAGATTATACATGGGCCTCTCTTCTTCTTCTTCACTTTGCTTATCCTTCGAGCTTCGGCTCGAAGAACCCCTCAAAAATCTCTTCATCATTTTCTGAAAATTTCTGAAATTTTTAGTAACTTCAAATAAAAATGAACCAAGCTCAACAAAATTGATAGCAACTACTCCCACAAGTGCCTAGAGACTATATCATGCATTAGAACTACTTGGGACTATATAAATTTGACATGCAAGCTCAAGAACCTGGTCACCTAGGCAGCAAAAATTTGCAATGAATAAAGCACTAGAACAAAAACTAATTGGACCATTGGAGGAGTCACATACCAAGGAACAATCCCCCAAAGCAGTTTTGTGAGAGGTGCTTTGAGCAAGGAGATCGAAAATGGCAGCAAAATGAGCAAGAACTCGTGCTTGAGCTGGTTGGTGATTTTTTTGGGAGGAAGGAGGAGTGTGTGGTGGCTGGGATAAGTGGAGGGGAGCCACCATGGGCCCACGAGGTAGGGGGGCGCGCCCAGCGGGGGTGGGCGCGCCCTGTACCCTCGTGGCCAGGTGCCAGCTCCCCCTGATGTGTTCTCAGTGCCAGATATTCTTAAATATTCTAGAAAAAATCATATTTCAATTTTGGAGCATTTGGAGAACTTTTATTTTCAGGGTATTTTTTATTACACGAATAAATCAGAAAACTGACAGAAAATACTATTTTTACTTTATTTATTCAAAATAACAGAAAGTAAAAGGAGGGTACAGAAGGTTGTGCTTTCTAACTTCATCCATCTCATGCTCATCAAAAAGAATCCACTAACAAGGTTGATCAGGTCTTGTTAACGAACTCATTTCGAATAACATGGAACCGGAGAAATTTCGGATAACACTATGTTACCTCAACGGGGATATGCACATCCCCAATAATAAGAATATCATATTTCTTCTTGACAGTAGGTAGAGGAAATTCAAAACCTCCAAAAATAATCGATGGAATTTTTCCAATAGAATTGATACTATGAACTTGAGGTTGTTTCCTCGGAAAGTGTACCGTATGCTCATTACCATTAACATGAAAAGTGACATTGCCTTTGTTGCAATCAATAACAGCCCCTGCAGTATTCAAAAAGGGTCTTCCAAGAATAATAGACATACTATCATCCTCGGGAATATCAAGAATAACAAAGTCCGTTAAAATAGTAACGTTTGCAACCACAACAGGCACATCCTCACAAATACCGACAGGTGTAGCAGTTGATTTATCAGTCATTTGCAAAGATATTTCAGTAGGTGTCAACTTATTCAAATCAAGTCTACGATATAAAGAGAGAGGCATAACACTAACACCGGCTCCAAGATCACATAAAGCAGTTCTAACGCAGTTTCTTTTTATGGAGCATGGTATAGTGGGTACTCCTGGATCCCCAAGTTTCTTAGGTATTCCACCCTTAAAAGTATAATTAGCAAGCATGGTGGAAATTTCAGCTTCCGGTATCTTTCTTTTATTTGTAACAATATCTTTCATATACTTAGCATAAGGATTCATTTTGAGCATATCAGTCAAACGCATACGCAAAAAGATAGGTCTAATCATTTCAGCAAAGCGCTAAAAATCCTCGTCCTTTTTCTTGGATGGTTTGTGTGGGGGATATTACTACTGGGTATATACCGGCCAGGAGAGGCCGGATTACCCCCAAAATGAGTTATTTATATTTGAAGCCCATGAAGACGAGGAGTATGGCGCTTTACGAAGGCCGAGGGCCCGGAGGCAGATTATGGCCTGTAGACATAAACCGCCATATCATATGTAACTTGTGTTGTAAGATAAGAAAGGCAGAAACCGAGCCGGACATGTTTATGAGCCGGCCTCGGGATTCTGTAAACCGCCGGGTGTCAACCTGTGTATATAAAGGGACGACCCGGCGGCGGTTTAGGGATAACAAACAACAACTCGAGAGCCAGGCATAGCGAATTCGCTCCCTGGTCATTGGAACCCTAGCAATTCCACAACAACTGGATTAGGCTTTTACCTTCACCGCAAGGGGCCGAACCAGTATAAACTCTCTGTGTCCTTTGTCCGCTTTAAGCCGTTTAAGCTAACTAGTCGTGATGGCTCCACGACTAAGTCCTTTCACTAGGACATCTGCCATGACAAAACCACAACAGTTGGCGCCCACCGTGGGGCTATCGCACGATGGTTTCGAGTTCTTAGAGGGCAGCTTTGAAGGGCTCAAGGGATACGCTGTGGGCCGGATGACTAAGAGTCGTCGCGGCAAGCTCTACATCGACGACGCAGGCTGGGGCCCCGAGGCCGGCTCAATCGAGTAGGGGTACCGGGTCCCCTTCGGCGGCATCCACGTTTTCATTGGCAAGATCGGTGGACCGGGCCCTTAGCCGGACACCTGCACCGACATCATCGAAATGGCTCAGCGTGCGAGACCCGCCCGGATTCAGCCTGCCATGAAGCGTGCCTTCGTGGGAGTCATCCATGGAGCGGAATCTGAGGTTAGATCGGCATCTGGTGGTGAGACCGTCGTTTATTCTGGTGACGAGTCATCGACCGGAGAGACCGAGTCATTGTACCAGTTACAAGACAGCCGGATTGGGGGCTTTTCCGATGGAGACAGTATTCCGGACCCCTTTGATCCGCCGAGCCGGGTTGCGATCTTCATGGCCGGTACACAGCCTGCGTTGCACTCGTCGACAGCAGCAGCAATGATTTCCGGATCAGTAGCGGCGACAGCAGCCGGGGCAGGAGGCCCTGTTGAGGTTTTGTCCGACTTGTTTGATGCTTTGGCAACGTTGCTAGCAGAACTTAATCCGGCGAATCAGGAGGAGCATCATGCGGAAATCGCAAAGGTGAAGGATCAGATAACTCAGGCCAAGGTAGATCTGGCAGCCGAGGATACCAGGATGGCTGCAGAGCGGGCTGAGTTGGAGGCGCAGGCTTACCGGCTTATGTTGGATCAGAGTGCATCAAACGATGTCCTGAGGAGAAGGTACCGGTCTCACCTGCCTCCGGTTATGAGGCCAGGAACCTCTTTAATACCCCAGGGGCAGGGACCAGTAATGGTGAACCGGGCGGAGGCACCTGGAACGGGAGCGCCGGTTCAGCCGCGCCCAACGGACCCGCCTCGTCAGAACAATATCTTGTCACAACACGTCCCAAGACCACCGGGTCATTACTCTAACCCGTTGGATAACATCGTTGCCGCCGCTTCACGATTGGCGGCTCTCCCGATTGAAGGTGAGTCTCCAGTAGCAGTTGAGACACGACAGGCTAGGGAGCTCCTTAAGATGGCCTTGACTCAGTAGCAGGCTTATTCATACAGCCGTGAGAGGATTCATTCCACTCCCCGCCCAAGCCGGAGTTACAGCAGGCGCCTTGATGAACCTGCCATATCAAGCAGTGCGCGGGACCGTAATCCGCCCCGTGGCCATAACCCGGCGGGTGGTGGCGCTGATGCTCAGAACGTGGTGGACCAAGGAAGAGCGCGTCGAGAAGCCGAGTTAGCGGCTCAGTACGCGGTCCGCCAGCTCACCCCGGTTCGTCCGACAACTTTGGTGGAGCCAAGTGTTACCTCCGGCTCTTTGGGAGTGCAGTGTCTTGTTCCGGCTCTACGCAATGTATGGCTGCCCAAGGACTTCAAGGGTCCACGTAAAGTGCCCAATTACACTGCCGGTTTATCCCCCGAGTCATGGGTCGAAAGCTATGAGATGGCAATGGAGATGCTGGATGTGGATGATGCGGCGTGCGCTAAATACTTCACCATGATGTTGAAAGGAACGGCTCGCACCTGGTTGAAAAACTTACTAGCTAACTCCATTGGGTCATGGGCCGAGTTAAGGGCCCGGTTTATTCAGAATTTCAAAGACACGTGCAAGCATCGCATGTCAATTGTGGACTTAGCTTCCTGTGTCCAGGAGGAAGGAGAATCAGCAACCCAATGGGTGCGCCAGGTTTTGGAAATTTTGCATTCATCAGACCGCATCAACGTTGATACAGCAGTTTTAACATTGGAGGGGAATTGCCGGTTTACACCTCTGAAGTTGAAGTTGGGACGGCTCAAACATCATTGCAATGACATGGGAACACTTATGGCAGCTTGGGTGAAGTATGCTGACTCTAATAGTACCAAGGACCTCGAGTATGATGACGATAAGACAGGGAAGGGAAAGAAGAGCGACAACACCGAAGGGCAGCAGCATAACCCGGCGGGTCATGGAAACAGCGGTAAGCGTAAAGCGGATAACAGTTTAGATTTTGTGGCTAATACCAACGCGCAGGACAAAGGCCAGCGTCGTAAGGGGAAACCGCCCCCGCGTGGTGGAGTACCAAGTCCCAACCCGGAGCGCCTGTCTCACCTGTTAAACCAGCCTTGCCCGAAGCACGGGTCGCGAGATAAGTCGGCCACACACCTCTGGAAAGATTGTTATATTATGCAGGAGTTCAAAAATTCAGATTTTTTTCGGTATGATCATGGACCGGGCGGCGGTTCAGGCCCCGGATCTCATCGGCCGGGTTACGGTGGAGGCAGTTCCGGTTCAGGATTTCACGGTAATCCAGGTGGACATGGCAATCAAGGCAGTCAGGGCAACCAAGGTAGTTATAATCATCAGGGGAGTCAGCAGCAGCAGCAGCAGTCGGGTTACCAGAGCAACCCGAAGCAGTTGAATAGTGGAAAGTACCATATCTTCACCACGAGCCTGTGCAAATGCGACCAGAAGCTGCACAAAAGGGCAATGAACTCCGTTGAACCGGTGGTGCCCCGTTACTTACGCTGCTCTGAACAGCCTATTGTGTGGAGTCGAGAGGATCATCCACCTCGGGTTGATAATCCGGGTCATCTGGCATTGGTGGTGGCACCTCAGGTTGGAGGTTATAAGTTCACCAAGGTACTCATGGGTGGGGGGAGTAGTATCAATATCCTTTATTATGAAACCTTCCGTCGCATGGGGTTAACAGACAAAAATCTTAAACCGTCCAACACGGTCTTCCATGGTGTGGTGCCTGGTAAATCGGCGTTTCCAGTTGGTAAGATAGCTCTGGAGGTTGCTTTTGGAGATGAGCATGATTCAAGATCAGAGACATTGACCTTTGAAGTGGTAAAAATCAAGAGCCCGTATCATGCCCTGTTTGGATGGCCGGCTTATGCTAAGTTCATGGCAAGGCCCTGTTATGTCTATCTGCAGCTCAAGATGCCGGGCCATAAGGGGACCATCACAGTGCATGGGAGCCGCAAGATCGCTTTAGAATGTGAAGAAGGGGATGCGGCATATGCTGAGTCGATTTGTGCAACAGAGGAGCTGAAATTCTACAAGGACAATGTTGATCCGGCGGATATGACTTCTTTGAAAAAGCCAACTACAGAGCATGATCCGGCCTTGAAGTTTAAATCGGCTGATGAGACTAAGCTTGTTGATTTTGTTCCTAGCGATTCATCCAAACAGTTTAGCATCAGCGCTAACTTGGATCCGAAATAGGAAAGCACGCTCATCGAGTTCATCCATGAGAACCGGGACATCTTTGCGTGGAAGCCTTCTGACATGCCAGGTGTACCGAGGGAACTCGTTGAGCACACACTTAATGTTGATCCCAAGTTTAAACCGGTCAAGCAGTTTCTTCGCCGGTTCAATGAAGAAAGACGCAAGGCTATTGGTGAGGAGGTAGCCAGGCTCTTGGCGGCTGGGTTTATCATTGAAGTGTTTCATCCTGAGTGGTTGGATAATCCGGTGCTGGTACTTAATAAGAACGGCACTTGGCGTATGTGTGTGGATTACACAGATTTAAACAAAGCTTGTCCAGCGGATCCTTTTGCCCTCCCTCGTATTGATCAAATCATTGATGCTACGGCGGGTTGCGAGCGTTTGAGTTTTCTGGATGCTTATTCTAGTTACCATCAGATCAAAATGGCAGTTAAGGACCAGGAGAAGACAACTTTCATAACTCCCTTTGGAGCCTTCTACTATGTATCTATGCCTTTTCGGCTCAAAAGCGCCCAGGCAACTTATCAGCGTTGTGTGCAGAATTGTCTTCATAATCAGATCGGCCGCAATGTTCATGCCTATGTGGATGATATTGTGGTGAAATACAGAAAGTAGGAGACATTGATAGATGACTTGAAGGAGACCTTTGATAACCTCCGGGTTTATAAGATGATGCTTAATCCGGCCAAGTGTGTCTTTGGTGTACCAGCAGGCAAACTCTTGGGTTTTCTGGTGTCCAACAGGGGCATTGAAGCTAATCCGGAGAAAATCAAGGCTATTACCTCCTTGGCATAACCAAAGTTTATCAATGATGTTCAATGCCTGGCAGGCCGGATTGCAGCCTTAAGCCGGTTTATCAGTCGCCTTGGAGAGAAGGCCATCCCTTTGTATCAGATGCTGAAAAAGACAGATAACTTTGTCTGGAGTGACGCTGCCAATGAAGCGTTTAAGGACTTAAAGCGGCAGCTAGCCGAGCCGCCTATCCTTGCTGCTCTGGTTGATAAAGAGCCCTTATTGTTATATGTGGCTGCTAATGCGCGGGCTGTTAGCGTGGCTATTGTGGTGGAGCGCAAGGAGGCTGGAAAGGAATATCCGGTTCAACGGCCGGTTTATTATATCAGTGAGGTACTTATTGAGTCCAAGCAAAGGTACCCACATTGGCAGAAGCTGGTGTATGGAGTTTTTATGGCGAGCCGGAAGCTTAAGCAATATTTCCAGGGTTATCCAATCACTGTAGTCAGATCTGCTCCTTTGGGGGATATAATCCAGAAGAGGGAAGCGATCGGCCGGATTGCCATGTGGGCTATTGAGCTTGGGCCTCACGGATTAAAGTATATGCCTCGGATGACAATCAAGTCCCAAGCGTTGGTGGATTTCATCAATGACTGGACAGAGTTACAGGCGCCAGAAGAGAAGCCGGATCATACTTATTGGACTATTCACTTTGATGGGTCTAGGAAATTGGAGGGCTCGGGGGCTGGAGTCGTATTAACTTCCCCACGAGGTGATAAGTTTTGTTATGTTCTCCGCTTAATGTTCCCTTGCACTAACAATGCAGCTGAATATGAGGCTTTACACCATGGTCTTCGGATGGCTAAGGAGATGAACTTAAGCCGAGTTAAGTGCTCCGGTGACTCGGACCTGGTGGCTCAACAAGTGTCTGGTACTTGGGATTCCAAGGACCCACTTATGGCAGCATATTGACGAGAGGTGGATATCGTTGCAGGTCACTTCAAAGGTTATCAGGTCGATCATGTGGACCGGCGGAAGAACGAAGCGGCAGACGCTTTATGTTGCTTGGTTTCCCAACGTAAACCGGTTCCACCCAACGTCTTTCTGGATGTGCTACATAATCCGTCGGTCAAGCTCCCAACAAATGAGGATTTGGCTGTTCCTGATCCGGAGGCTCAGCTGGTGGCGGCGCTTCATGTCATCCCAGATTGGACGGTCCCATATTTGGCGTATATGAACTGGGGTGAGTTACCGGAGGATGAAGCCTTGGCCAGGCAGATAATCCGGCGGTCCAAGTCCATGACTATTGTCAATGGCGAGTTACATCATTGCAGTGTAATAGGAGCGTTTCAGCGTTGCGTGTCTCCTGAAGAAGGCCGTGAGATTTTGCGTAAGATCCACAAAGGAGATTGTGGTCACCACACCGGTTCAAAGTCCCTGGTAGCTAAAGCCTTTCGGCATGGCTTCTATTGGCTGATGGCTCATGCTGATGCAGAAGACTTGGTGAAAAAGTGCGACGGTTGTCAGAAATTTTCACGCCAAGCCCATGTTCCGGCCGAGGAATTGAGGATGATTCCAATCACTTGGTCGTTTGCAACTTGGGGGCTGGATATGGTTGGGCCCTTTAAAAGATCCAAGGACAAGAAGACCCACCTTTTAGTGGCAGTTGATAAGTTCACTAAGTGGGTGGAGGCAGAGCCAGTCAGTAAGTGTGATGCAGCTACGGCGGTTCAATTCCTCAAGATGGTGATTTTCCGGTTTCGCTTTCCACACATCATTATAACTGATAATGGTACCAATCTATCCAAAGGTGCTATGAAGGAGTTCTCTCAACGTGAGCACATCCGGCTTGACGTATCCTCAGTGGCTCACCCACAGTCTAATGGTCAAGCGGAGCGAGCCAATCAAGAGATCTTGAGAGGCATCAAACCTCGGCTTATGGTTCCTTTGCAACGGATGCCGGGTTGTTGGGTGGAGGAATTACCTTCTGTGTTGTGGAGCATCAATACCACGCCCAACAGATCCACGGGTTACACGCCTTTTTTCATGGTTTATGGAGCGGAGGCGGTTCTCCCTAGTGACATCCGTCATGACTCGCCTCGTGTGGTGGCGTATGTCGAAGCTGACAATGAGAAGGCACGACAGGAAGCACTGGACCTGTTAGATGAGGAGCGTGACATTGCAGCAGCCCGTTCGGCGATTTATCAGCAAGATCTGCGTCGTTATCACAGTCACCGAGTTAGAACCAGAACTTTTCAAGAAGGCGATCTGGTGCTCCGACTCATCCAGGATCAGACTGATATGCACAAGTTATCCCCGCCTTGGGAAGGACCCTTTGTGGTCAGCAAGAATCTGCATAACGGGTCATACTACCTTATAGATGTTCGAGAGCACAAAGACTCACGTAAATCGGAGGAGGAGACCCACCAGTCGTGGAATATCGCTCATCTTCGGCCTTACTATACTTGAGCCACAGGCTCTGCTCATGTACATAGTTATGACAATGTATATATTATGATCAATGTAATAAACCGGAGCCTCAGCTAAAGCGGTATCTGTTGTTTTTTCTTACATCATGTGTGGTTACATGGGGGCTTCTGTTTATAAAGCAGCGTCCGGTTTACCCCTTGATTCAGCTTATAAAAGCCATATATAAAAATCCCTTGGGGGCTTGGTCGTACTCGAACCATAGCTACACCTCTTGATCGGTGCAAGGCCACCAGAAAAATCACTTGGGGGCTTGGTCGTACTCGAACCATAGCTACACCTCTTGATCGGCGCAAGGCCACCAGAAAAATCACTTGGGGGCTTGGTCGTATTCGAACCATAGCTACACCTCTTGATCGGCTCAAAGCCAAAAAGAAAATTACTTAGGGGCCAAAGAGAGTGTTGCAATAGAACAACTCAAACATAGGCACCCACTGAGCACAGCTCAAAATATTGCTTGGGGATTCTTTGCTTCGCAATGAACAAAGAATCTACACTTGTAATAGGCTATCAAGCCACGGCATGGAAGCCTGGTGTATACACCTAAAACCCCAGGTTAGCCTGCCTTTTTAAGTAAGCCACTCCGTCCAGGTAAACCTGGTATGACCCGCCGAACTTTTGACAAGTCAATCTCATAGACCCTGAACTTGTCAAAGTTAAAACGACGATTGGTTAAAGATTGAGGTCCATCTTAAAAGGCTTTGTAAAATGGTTTAACTCAGTGGCCTAGCAGCCCATGAAAAGCCTCGAATTTGGGGCCTGGCAGCCCGTGAAAAGCCTCGACTACAAGTTTTCATATGCTTTTATTTGCCAAGTTTTTTCTCCTTTGATGAGATTTATGATGTTTTTGATAAACCGGCGTTTATTAACACGGTTCGGCTTTCAACTACAAAGTTATCAGTACATGATTAGTTATAATCCGGAGTTTATTAACCCGGTCTGGTTTCGACTATAAGTCGCCAGTATTGAATATGGATAATCCGGTGTTTATCATAACCCGGTACGGTTTTATTATAAACCATCACAATACGGAAGGAGTTATCATCACTCATGATTGGGGTTATCGCCCTTACTACAAAAGTTGGTCAACCAATGATGTGATTCAATATCACAGGTATCATTTATTTTCATATTTGATTATCTTTTTACAGCCTTGGTTATAAACCCTGGCTTGGTATTTGGGCATCATGACCCGTCCGACGGTAAACCGCCAGGACACTTTCAACTTCTTGTATGCAGGAGTAGCTACGGTTTATGAGCATCATATATCTTAAGCATGGTGGATTAACAAGTGTCAAGCAAAAATAAATATGCACGATGGCATAGCAGACCAAGTGTTTGAACTAGCCTATTACAAGGCGATTCGGTGCCCAAAGGAATAATTGTTTTCAGCAAGTGTTGCAGTATGAAGAAGGCTAAACCAGCCCATGGACCATGACTCATCACCAGGCTGACTTGACAGTTGTGGCTCATCTTGCGCCGGTTCATCCTCCTCTTCTCTACCCAGCGGCTGGAAGTCAATGGTTGCCCAATCGATCCCAGTTAGGGCTTGGAATACAGCTTCATCGCTTATAAGTGTGGACGGTTCAACGTCAGGGGCATAGGTGTGCTTACGAATTGGCGGGATAAGATTTTGAACCTCAGGAGTTGGCGCAGCAACCCGTTTGTTGTTGACGTCATTACTCGCCTGATAATATGAAAGATCAGCTTCTTCAGCCAATTGGCAAGCAGTGGACGTACTTCCCGGTTTATGGCTCGGAGGTCATCATTGCCAAATTATGATCCGTCTTCTTTTAAGCTCGGATAGCCTTTGCCCACATCCACTGGATCAAGATCAGGCACCCATGCTTTTGCCCGGGTTAACGCGGTCAGAGCACCAGCCCTTGCAGCAGATCTCTTTAGCTCTTCTACCCTGGCAGGTAGCATTGACAACCTTTCTAAGGTCTCCTTGATTAAAGTTGGGGGCGGCTTGTTCCGTTGTGCGCCAGTATATAATTGCTCTATCAGAGTATAGGCAGCCTTCAACTTCTTCTGCATGTCAGAATCCAGATGGGCAATGCGAGTACCTGCATCATTACAAAACATCAGTAAACTGGCAATGTATGGGGTGTTATGTTGAAAACTTAAAAGTGAGGAGACTTACCAAATACAGTAGTGGTCACAGCATTGATCTGCCGCTTTAGACCAGTCAGTTCTTCCGTCACCGGTTTAAGGGCTGCCTCGGCATCCTCGACTCTTTTTTGCAATGCGGATTTTTCAATGGCCCAATCCGCCCGCTCCTTATTGAAACCCTCCTTCAGCTTTTCCATGGCGGCTAAGGCACTGGTCAGCTCATCTTTTGATTTGGAGGTTTCTGATTGCTGGGACTTGATATTTTCTTGCAGATCAGCGGTTTGAGCCTCCTTTTTGCTCAGCTCAGCCTATAAGAGACAGACATATCATGAGTTGGCAGAACATATTTGAAGTACCAAGCACATAACAAGTTATGCACATGATACTTGGGGGCTAATGCTTATTTGCTCGTTATCAGAAATTTCTACAAGTCCCAAGCACAATACGAGTATTATTCTTGGCACTTGGGAGCTAATGTATGATTGTTCAAATTAACATTATGGATTTTCTTCTAAAAGTCCCGGTTCATCTTCATAAGTTAAACCGGCCCTTGGGGGTTATACCGGCGAAAGATATAATATTACCGGTTTATCTTCCGAAGGTAAACCGACCCTTGGAGGCTAAGCATGCAAAGTTGAAAATTATTGCAAAGTCCCGGTTTAGATTGATATCATAAACCGTCACTTGGGGGCTACTTGAGTTGATATTTGGAATTGGGTATAAGAGAAATAGTTATGCAGAGTTAAGCACTAGTTACCTCATATCGCTCTTTCATCAAGTTTACTAAACCGGCTTCATAGTCGCGGCTTGTGTACAAACGATTCAAGAAGCCAGAGTGAATGTCTTGGGCGTTGAGATGGGCGTAGCTTGACAAGTCTGTGTTCCACTTGCCTTTGCCCATAGCAGAAAGTTCATCCTTGGCACTATGCTTGGATAAAGCGACAGGATTGCCAGGAGCAGTGTGGCCAAAGCCAGTAATCATGAAGTCATCTTCCTTGTCACCAGCAGCCTTCACTGGAGTGGACGGTTTATCAGAAGCCTTAGCTGGGCTTGCCGGTTTATCAGTGTCTCGGACCGGGCTTGTCGGTTTATTGGACTGGCCTGATGTGTCAACTTCTACTTGTTCAACAATGAAATCATAGTTTGTTGGTGGCGGATCATCAAGCAGAGCGTCAGCATTTGTTTCTACCGGATCTGGAGTTTTTTCCGGTTCAATAGTGATATTATCATCAGACGGTTTATTTAGCCGAGCCTTCTTGCTGGGTCTAGGCTTGGCACTGAGAAGAACAAACATAAAGGTCAATACATCAGGTGAATATAAGATATCAAGGATAAAATTAAAAACATAACTCACCCAGGAACTGTCTTGAGGGGTGGAAGTTGTGTGGCCGTTGACTCGCCAGAGGATGAGTGAGGTGTGCCCTGATAATTTGAATCAGACGGATTAAGAGGTTGCCGGAAACAACCCGCCTTGGGGCAAGAAGTATCAGGAATGTAAGATACCTCGGATCGGCGTTTTCTGGACTGGAGTGTTCGGTAAACCGGCGGAGGTAACTACCGGCGAGCTTCGTGTTGCTGCGTCTTCAAAAGAAAGTTTGGATCCAAGTGAGCAAGGGGGTAAGAAAATTTTAATTTTCGGTTTGCTCGACGGATTTTCGGTGCTGGCAGAGGATCTGAACCGGAGGAAAGAATTATTACCTCTACATCATCAGCTTGGCTGCCTTCAGTGTCGTCCTGATAATAGTCATTGTCAATGAGGTGTATGAAAAATGAACCAAGAGAGTCAAGTTCTACCTCAAAGTCCGGATTAGCCCGGTCAGCATCAGCATTTGGTTCGGAAGACTCAGTGGTCCTCTTCTTGGCAGGTTTTTTGATAACCTTCGTCTTGGGACGAGGTGTCTTGGCCGGTTTATCCTGTGGTTTCTTCTTCCAGAACGGATCATCACCCTGCTAAAAGATGGACAAAATTTTGAGAGAGTATTTAAAAAGGAGCAAGCTAAAACAAAAAGTTGTGATTCTTACAGTTGGCGGTTTATTGAAAACGCAGAAAGGACTTAACCCGGTCTGGCTACAGACAGCCTCCGGTTCATTCAATATTTTGTTGACAGCCTCAGTAACTTCAGCTTCTGTTAGCTGAATGTCGATATGTCGTTGAGGGTCTTTTAAATCCCCTGTGTACTCACACATTAAACCGGGGTGCCGGCTTAAGGGCAGAACACTCCAAGATATCCAGCAGCGAACAAAATCAACACCAGTTAAACCGTTTGCCATAAAGGCTCTGAGCTTTGACAGTTGTGGTGCATAGTTGGACCGTTCCTTGGCAGTCAGCCTCTGAGGAAACGGATGAGTGTTGCTAAGCCGGTGAGGATGGTAACCCGACAGAGGATTCTCATCAGTTGGAGACGTGTCTCGGCAATAAAACCAAGTTTGATTCCAGTCCTTAGGGTGACTAGGAAGCTTGGCGTGAGGGAAACTGACATCTTTCCTCTTCTGAATTGCCATACCACCAAGTTCGGTATTGGGCCCATCTGTAAACTCAGTACGGTGGTTCAAGTAGAAAAAGTCTCTGAACAGCTCAAATGTGGGCTCCTCTTGAAGATAGACCTCACAAAATACTTGGAAATTGCAAATATTGGACACAGAGTTTGGTCCAATATCTTGAGGGTGGAGTTGGAAGCTCGCAAGCACATCTCAGAATTTTTTTGAACCGGGAGGGCTAAAGCCTCGATCCAGATGGTCAGCAAACACAACTACTTCTCCGTCCTTGGGTTCAGGAGGATTTTCCGGACCAGGAGCCCCCCAGTGGATGACTTGTTTCTTTGCTAAAGTGCCCGTTGCGACACATCTGTCTAGTTGTTCTTCAATAACCAGGGAAGGAACCCAGTTGCACTCGTAAACTTGTTTGGCCATTTTAATGGAAAGCTGAAATGTGGTTGTTACCGGTTTAAGATTTATATAATGAGCAAGTATAAAGCGTCGCAAGAGCAGAAGAAGACAGAGGTATGTACACATTGTTCAACCGGAGACAGATATTGGAGAAGGTACAAAGATAAAATGGCTTGGCGGTTTAACAGGGGACTAATGGTACTCACTGGATCATCATTTTTCTAAAAATTAAACCGCCTACTCTGGTATAGAAGGTACAGATCTAAGATGCCTAAGTGAAGGAAAAACAAGTTTCACAGATTGACATGGTAATTTCAGATCTGTAGCGTGTTGATAAATCAAAGTATATTCCGACCTAAAGTGCAAGTGTTTAAGCAAGTTTAACAGATCCAGATGAGTTTTTTCTGCACAAAGCAGATGATCTAAGGATGGAAAAGGGGATTATAACTACAAATGTGTAAGAAAGTGGCAGAGCTGAAGTCATCATTTACGCTATGAAGAAGAACAGGGAAGAACAATTTCAAGCCTCGAGGAACACCGAAACCCTAATGATAGATCTAAAGCAAGGGAAAGGAAAACTTACTGATGCTGACAGAGCAGCGGAGGAGCGCCGCGTTTCTTTGGTGCGTTCAGGTTGATGCAGCGGCCGGAGTTGAGGTCAAGGGCGAAGCTTAACGACGGCAACCGCGCGTGAGGGTTAGGTCGGCTCGAGGAGGAAGAAGAAGCGAAGAGGCACAGGGGGAAAATGGAAAGGACCCCTGGTCATCGGAACCCTAGCAATTCCACAACAACTGGATTAGGCTTTTACCTTCACCGCAAGGGGCCGAACCAGTATAAACTCTCTGTGTCCTTTGTCCGCTTTAACCCCTTTAATCTAACCAGTCGCGATGGCTCCACGACTAAGTCCTTTCACTAGGACATCTACCGTGACAAAACCACGACAGTTTGGGAGGAAAAGGCATGGGTTTCTGAACCCATGGTTCTCTTTCTTTACCGTGCTTCCTAGCAACAAAGTCTCTCTTATCATAACGTTGATTCTTTGATTGTGGGTTATCAAGATCAACAGCAGGTTCAATTTCTACATCATTGTTATTACTAGGTTGTGCATAAACATGAACATCATCATTAACATTATCACTAGGTTCATGTTCATTTCCAGACTGTGTTTCAGCATCAGAGATAGAAATATCATTGGGATTCTCAGGTGTGTCTACAACGGGTTCACTAGAAAAATGCAAAGTCCTATCATTTTTCTTTTTCTTCCTCTTAAAAGGACTAGGCGCATCAACATTATTTCTTGAGAATCCTGCTCAATTCTCTTAGGGTGACCTTCAGGATACAAAGGTTCCTGAGTCACTTTACCCCCTCTAGTTGCAACTCTAACAACAAAGTCATTATTCTTACTATTCAATTCATTGAGCAAATCATTCTGAGCTTTAAGTACTTGTTCTACTTGAGTGGCAACCATAGAAGCATGTTTACTAATGAGTTTAAGTTCACTCTTAACTCTAGACATATAATCACCCAAGTGTTCAAGCATATAGGCATTGCGTTTTAATTCCCTACCAAAATAAGCATTGAAGTTTTCTTGCTTAACCATAAAGTTATCAAAATCATCCAAAAATTGGCTAACAAACTTAGTAGGAGGGATTTCAGCTTTATCATATCTATAGAGATAATTTACCTTTACTACCTGTGTTGGGTTATCAAGACCATGTGTTTCTTCAATAGGTGATGAATTAAGACCATGTATTTCTTCAACATGAGGTAAATTCTTAACATCTTCAGCTTTAATACCTTTTTCTTTCATAGATTTCTTCGCCTCTTACATATCTTCAGAACTGAGAAATAGAACACCCCTTTTCTTCGGAGTTGGCTTAGGAGTTAGTTCAGGAAGTGTCCAATTATTTTCATTGGTCAACATATTATTCAATAGAATTTCAGCTTGATCAACTGTTCTTTCCTTGAAAACACAACCAGCACAACTATCCAGGTGGTCTCTGGAAGCATCGGTTAGTCCATTATAAAAGATATCAAGTATTTCATTTTTTCTTGAGAGGATGACCATGCAAAGCATTAAGTAATTGGAGAAGTCTCCCCCAAGCTTGTGGGAGACTCTCTTCTTCAATCTGCACAAAATTATATATTTCCCTTAAAGCAGCTTGTTTCTTATGAGCAAGGAAGTATTTAGCAGAGAAGTAATAAATCATATCCTGGGGACTACCCACACAATCAGGATCAAGAGAATTAAACCATATCTTAGCATCACCCTTTAATGAGAACGGAAATATTTTAAGGATATAATAGTAGCGAGTTTTCTCATCATTAGTGAATAGGGTGGCTATATCATTTAATTTAGTAAGATGTGCCACAACAGTTTCAGATTCATAGCCATAAAAAGTATCAGATACAACCAAAGTAATTATATCAGGGTCGACAGAGAATTCATAATCCTTATCAGTAACAAAGATAGGTGAAGTAGCATAAGCAGGATCATATTTCATTCTAGCATTCAGAGTTTTTTCTTTAAGCTTAGCTAATAATTTCTTAAGATCACTCCTATCATTGCAAGCAAGAAAGTCTCTAGCAGTTTCTTCATCCATAACATAACCCGCAGGCACAACATGCAATTCATATCTAGGGGAGAATCTTCATCATCACTTTCATCAATATTATCAGTTTCAATAATTTCATTCTCTCTAGCCCTAGCAAGTTGTTCATCAAGAAATTCACCAGGTGGCACAGTAGTATCAAGCATAGAAGTAGTTTCATCATAAGTATCATGCATAGCAGAAGTGGTATCATCAATAACATGCGACATATCAGAATTAATAGCAGAAGTAGGTTTAGGTATCGCAAGCTTACTCACAACAGAAGGTGAATCAAGTGCAGAGCTAGATGGCAGTTCCTTACCTTCCCTCGTAGTTGAGGGATAAATTTTAGTTTTCTCGTCTTTCAGGTTCTTCATAGTGACCAGCAGATATAAATCCCAAGTGACTCAAAGAATAGAGCTATGCTCCCCGGCAACGGCGCCAGAAAATAGTCTTGATAACCCACAAGTATAGGGGATCGCAATAGTTTTCGAGGGTAAAGTATTCAACCCAAATTTATTGATTCGACACATGGGGAGCCAAAGAATATTCTCAAGTATTAGCAGTTGAGTTGTCAATTCAACCACACCTGGATAACTTAATATCTGCAGCAAAGTATTTAGTAGCAAAGTAGTATGGAAGTAACGGTAATGGTAGCAAAAGTAATAGTGATAGTTTTGTAGTGATTGTAACAGTGGCAACGGTAAAGTAAATAAGTGAAGAACAATATGTGAAAAGCTCGTAGGCATTGCATCGGTGATGGAGAATTATGCCGGATGTGATTATTCATCCAACAGTTATAACATAGGGTGACACATAACTAGCTCCAATTCATCAATGTAATGTAGGCATGTATTCCGAATATAGTCATACGTGCTTATGGAAAAGATCTTCCATGACATCTTTTGTCCTACCCTCCCGTGGCAGCGGGGTCCGATTGGAAACTAAGGGATATTAAGGCCTCCTTTTAATAGAGTACCGGACCAAAGCATTAACACATAGTGAATACATGAACTCCTCAAACTACGGTCATCACCGGGAGTGGTCCCGATTATTGTCACTTCGGGGTTGCTGGATCATAACACATAGTAGGTTACTATATACTTGCAAGATAGGATTAAGAACTCAAATATAATCATGAAAACATAATAGGTTCAGATCTGAAATCATGGCACTCTGGCCCTAGTGACAAGCATTAAGCATAGCAAAGTCATAGCAACATCAATCTCAGAACATATTGGATACTAGGGATCAAACCGTAACAAAACTAACTCGATTACATGATAAATCTCATCCAACCCATCACCGTCCAGCAAGCCTATGATGGAATTACTCACGCACGGCGGTGAGCATCATGAAATTGGTGATGGAGGATGGTTGATGATGACGATGGCGATGGATTCCCCTCTCCGGAGCCCCAAACGGACTCCAGATCAGCCCTCCCGAGAGAGATTAGGGCTTGGCGGCGGCTCCGTATCGTAAAACGTGATGAATCCTTCTCTCTGATTTTTTCCTCCACGAACACAAATATATAGAGTTGGAGTTGAGGTCGGTGGAGCACCAGGGGGCCCATGAGGCAGGGGGCGTGCCCAGGGGGGAGGTGCGCCCCCACCCTCGTGGACAGGGTGTGGTCCCCCTGGTCTTGATTCTTTTGCCAGTATTTATTATATATTCCAAAATAATTCTCCGTTGATTTTCAGGTCATTCCGAGAACTTTTATTTTTGCACAAAAATAACACCATGGCAATTCTGCTGAAAACAGCGTCAGTCCGGGTTAGTTCCATTCAAATCATGCAAGTTAGAGTCCAGAACAAGGGCAAAAGTGTTTGGAAAAGTAGATACGATGGAGACGTATCAGGCGTATGCATTTGATTAGTTGATAGCTTATAGGGTTTTTGTTTTTGTAGAAATCTAGGAGCCCCTCCATCATCCCCGCTGTCGTCCCCGTCACCGACCCCCTCTGACCTCGAGGTGAGACCAGCCAAATCTCCATGTCAATATGAGTCCTATAGGATATGATGTAGATAAAAACATGTATATCTTGTGTTGCTCAAATAGGATATGTGGTTGCCCAAGTTGCCGGTCATGTTCGCAGGTTACACCTTCGAGTGGCCTATGTTTTGCCCGAGTGTTGATTAATTTCCGTTCCGGCAAAGTTTAGGCGCTCGATATGTCCTTTTTTAGCAAAGGTCATGCCTGAATTTTCCGTGGATTTTGGCATGACTTGTGCTAGAATATGTAGGAAATATCGTGTGGCCTGGATTTTCTAGAAAGATAATTAAACGATATTTAGGGCTGACTTTAAGTCTGTTGAGGCTCGACCATATATGAGAGGACAAAGAATCCCGACTGTTGTCATGGGGGTCGTTTCTCCTTCTTCTCCTTGTGCTAGACCTTTGTTATGCACTAGGGGAAGGAGGAGTAACGACCATCACCGACGGTCACAAATGTCAGAGAGGAACCAGTGAGGGAGAGTCTCCACCATATATGACAGGACGAAGAATCCCATCTGTTGACTTCGGGGTTGCTTCTCCTTCGTTCCCGTGTGCTAGACATTTTGGTGTAATGCACTTGGGAACGAAAGGAGGAGCGACCATCACCAACGGTCGAATGTATACACCACGCGAGTTGAGAGTTTTCAAGAAAAGACTCGACATACCGATAGTCAACCCGTGATGAATAATAATGATTTAATTTAGTTTTTGTAGTCCATATATTTAATTGTACAAGTTTAATCTTTGAATATGAACATAGGAAATGTCGTACTCGGACGATGAAAGTCTCCCGGGGGAGTGCGACTGGTGCAACGACGACCGAGGTCTGTGCGACATGCCTCACCTGGACGAAGATCGGCACTTCAACATTAAGCTCCAGGAGACCTTCGATGTTGAAACGGTATGCAACGACGACAAGTTTTTTTTCATAATTAAGCAGGACTTCAACTATTTCAACGTGTAATTTTCATCTTCTCCAATTCGACTAGCTTATCCCATGCCATGCAAGATGCTATGTCTTGGAGGGGATGGGTTTTGAAGACCATGAAAGTTTCGAAACACAGAAAATTCACCTAAGGACCCATCATGGTATGGATTTTGAAGTAAATCTGTACAATTCTCAGAGCGTAACCCATTTTGGTTGCCCAAATTGGGAAGCACTTTGCAAGATGTATGGTTTTTATGAGGATATGCAGGTCACCATGGATCTTGGCGATCCTGACATCGAGCAAGACAATATAGACATTTGGGTCCTTGTTGATACACTTCCAATTCTACCGCTATGTGAGTTTCTCAAACATAGTTATTAACTAATTTATATTGTTTATTTCAAAATAGTTGATAGCTTATTTCCATTGACAGCTTATTTTCATTCTTCAAACAATGTGCGGAAGATGGTAGACAGAACCTACTACACTGATGGCTCCGAATTAACTTATCAGGAGAAACATCATCTGATCGCATTTTGTACTAAACTTGAGAATTACAATACCTATTATCAAACTCCTCCAAATTATGGTCAATACGTGCCACTATTGCACGTGTTGAACCACGGTAACTTCCATGGAGATGCCATGGTAAGATTTTTTACTATTACAACATCCGTGCATCTTTTGCATACTTCTAAAACTGAACTACAGTGCTAACTACGAAGTAATTACTATGTTTTTCAACAGAAAATCCTGATGGATTGTGTGCCTCATCTGATGTATCAGAATGGTCGCCTTGATGATTTGAACATACAGCCAGGTCATCCTACGAACCTCACCTATCCATATCGGATTTCCAAAACCGGTGAACACATGGTAATCAAAGAATGGAAAAAATGTATGCACAGTCATAAGGAGGTTCTTGGAAGCAACATTGTGCGAAAGACAAGAATTGGAGACAGGATAATCTCCATTCTCCATAATGGAGAGTCAGGGGCTATCTTGTTTTATGCTATTTTACCTAAGAGAATATAGTAGGTCCTAAGAGAATGTAGTAGGTCCTATGAGGTACAATATGTTTATTATGTGGTACACTGTGTTAGAGTTGATGATGAGTAGTAGTTGTGATTATGACTAGTGACCAACTTGCTATGTGATGTCTCATTGATGAAAACGATAATCATGAGGAGGTGTTATATGACAATGATGTATTATGATGATAAGTTGTTAATGATATGATGATGATGATATTTAATATATCATTGGGTGAAAGAACCGCGGATGTAATAACTCATTATGATGTAAAAACAATACACGGTTCTTTCACCCAGTGATGTAATAACTCATTATGATGTAAAAACAATCTCTAAATTGCTGCTGTATGAAAACTTGTATAAAGGTGTATGAATATGATAACCCACAAGTATAGGGGATCGCAACAGTTTTCGAGGGTAGAGTATTCAACCCAAATTTATTGATTCGACACAAGGGGAGCCAAAGAATATTTTCAAGTATTAGCAGTTGAGTTGTCAATTCAACCACACTTGGATAACTTAGTATCTACAGCAAAGTATTTAGTAGCAAAGTAATATGGAAGTAACGGTAACAGTAACAAAAGTAATATTTTTGGGTTTTGTAGTGATTATAACAGTAGCAACGGAAAAGTAAATAAGCGAAGAAGAATATGTGAAAAGCTCGCAGGCATTGGATCGGTGATGGAGAATTATGCCGGATGCGGTTAATCATGTAACAATCATAACATAGGGTGACACAGAACTAGCTCCAATTCATCAATGTAATGTAGGCATGTATTCCGAATATAGTCATACGTGCTTATGGAAAAGAACTTGCATGACATCTTTTGTCCTACCCTCCCGTGGCAGCGGGGTCCTAATGGAAACTAAGGGATATTAAGGCCTCCTTTTAATAGAGTACCGGACCAAAGCATTAACACATAGTGAATACATGAACTCCTCAAACTACGGTCATCACCGGGAGTGGTCCCGATTATTGTCACTTCGGGGTTGCCGGATCATAACACATAGTAGGTGACTATAGACTTGCAAGATAGGATCAAGAACTCACATATATTCATGAAAACATAATAGGTTCAGATCTGAAATCATGGCACTCGGGCCCTAGTGACAAGTATTGAGCATAGCAAAGTCATAGCAACATCAATCTCAGAACATAGTGGATACTAGGGATCAAACCCTAACAAATCTAACTCGATTACATGATAAATCTCATCCAACCCATCACCATCCAGCAAGCCTACGATGGAATTACTCACGCACGGCGGTGAGCATCATGAAATTGGTGATGGAGGATGGTTGATGATGACGACGGCGACGGATTCCCCTCTCCGGAGCACCGAATGGACTCCAGATCAGCCCTCCCGAGAGGTTTTAGGGCTTGGCGGCGGCTCCCTATCGTAAAACGCGATGAATCCTTCTCTCTGATTTTTTTTCTCCCCGAACACGAATATATGGAGTTGGAGTTGAGGTCGGTGGAGCAATAGGGGGCCCACAAGGCAGGGGGCGCGCCCAGGGGGCAGGCGCGCCCCCACCCTCGTGGACAGGTGGAGGCCCCCTGACGTGGATTCTTCTTCCAGTATTTTTATTACTTTCCAAAAATAAGTTCCGTGGAGTTTCAGGTCTTTCCGAGAACTTCTGTTTCTGCACATAAATAACACCATGGAAAGTCTGCTGAAAACAGCGTCAGTCTGGGTTAGTTCCATTCAAATCATGCAAGTTAGAGTCCAAAACAAGGGCAAAAGTGTTTGGAAAAGTAGATACGACGGAGACGTATCAACTCCCCCAAGCTTAAACCTTTGCTTGTCCTCAAGCAATTCAGTTGATAAACTGAAAGTGATAAAGAAAAACTTTTACAAACTCTGTTTGCTCTTGTTGTTGTAAATATGTAAAGCCAGCATTCAAGTTTTCAGCAAAGATTATGACTAACCATATTCACAATAACTCTTAGGTCTCATGTTTACTCATATCAATGGCATAATCAACTAGTGAGCAATGATAATAAATCTCGGATGACAACACTTTCTCAAAACAATCATGATATGATATAACAAGATGGTCTCACTAGCCCTTTCTGAGACCGCAAAACATAATCGCAGAGCACCTTTAAAGATCAAGGACTGACTAGACATTGTAATTCATGGTAAAAGAGATCCAGTCATACTCAATATAAATTAATAGTAATGAATGCAAATGACAGCGGTGCTCTCCAGCTGGTGCTTTTTAATAAGAGGGTGATGACTCAACATGAAAGTAAATAGATAGGCCCTTCGCAAAGGGAAGCAGGGATTTGTAGAGGTGCCAGAGCTCGGTCTTGAAATAGAGATAAATAATATTTTGAGCGGCATACTTTCATTGTCAACATAACAACCAAGAGATGGCGATATCTTCCATTCTACACACATTATAGGCGGTTCCCAAACAGAATGGTAAAGTTTATACTCCCCCTCCACCAACAAGCATCAATCCATGGCTTGCTCGAAACAACGAGTGCCTCCAACTAACAACAGTCCCAGGGGGAGTTTTGTTTGAAATTATTTTGATTTGGTTTGCATAAAGCATGGGACTGGGCATCCCGGTGACCAGCCATTTTCTCGTGAGTGAGGAGCGGAGTCCACTCCTCTTGAGAATAACCCGCCTAACATGGAAGATAAGGACAACCCTAGTTGATACATGAGCTATTCAAACACACAAAATAGAATTTCATTTGAAGGTTTAGAGTTTGACACATACAAATTTACTTGGAACGGCAGGTAGATACCGCATATAGGAAGGTATAGTGGACTCATATGGCAGAACTTTGGGGTTTAAGGGATTGGATGCACAAGCAGTATTCCCGCTTAGTACAAGTGAAGGCTAGCAAATGACTGGGAAGCAACCAACTAGAGAGCGACAACAGTCATGAACATGCATTAAAATTAATAAACATTGAGTACAAGCATGAGTAGGATATAATCCACCATGAACATAAATATCGTGAAGGCTATGTTGATTTGTTTCAACTACATGTGTGAACATGTGCTAAGTCGAGTCACTTAAATCATTCAAAGGAGGATACCACCCCATCATACCACATCACAACCATTTTAATAGCATGTTGGCACGCAAGGTAAACCATTATAACTCATAGCTAATTAAGCATGGCACAAGCTACTATAATCTCTAATTGTCATTGCAAACATGTTTATTCATAATAGGCTGAATCAGGAACGATGAACTAATCCTATTTACAAAAACAAGAGAGGTCGAGTTCATACCAGCTTCTCTCATCTCAATCAGTCCATCATATATCGTCATTATTGCCTTTCACTTGCATGACCGAACGATGTGAATAATAATAATAGTGCCCGTGCATTGGACTAAGCTGGAATCTGCGAGCATTCACTAAACAGGAGAAGACAAGGCAATATGGGCTCTTGGTTAAATCAACAATAATGCATATAAGAGCCACCTCAACAATTTCATTATGGTCTTCTCCTATCGACCCCCAAAGAAAAGAAAAGAAATAAAACTATTTACACGGGAAAGCTCCCAACAAGCAAAAGAAGAACGGGAAATCTTTTTGGGTTTTCTTTTAATTATTACTACTACAGCAAGAAAAGTAAACTAGCTAAAAGCTACTACTAATTTTTTTTGGTTTTTTTCTTAAGATTTAACAAACACACAAGAAGAAAGCAAGAAAAAGAAAATAAACTAGCATGGATAGTACAATGAAAGAGTATGAGCACCGACAACTAGCAATGAGTATGTGAACATGAATGTAATGTCGGTGAGAAATACGTACTCCCCCAAGCTTAGGCTTTTGGCCTAAGTTGGTTTATTGCCACGGATGGCCTGGCGGATATCCAAAGTTGTAGTTGGGGTCGTACTGAGATGCAGTGGTCATTGCATCGTGTGTTGCAGCTCAGAGGCGAGCTATCTCAGCCCTCCTCCTATACTCCTCCGCCTCCTCTCTGGTTATGTAATGTCTCCCTTTTTCCTGAAAGTCAAAGAGAGTAGGGGCAGGAAGAACAATATTGACGGCGTGACGCCTGTCAAAGATTAATCTTTACTGGAGAGGTGGTTCATTCCTCTCGACAACCTGATGATGAACCATAGCATTAAAGTCTAGATAAGTAGGACGCAGTTCAATATCATCATCACGTATGGTTACACCAAGAAAATCAGCTAAGCGGGTTGCATAAATTCCACCAAAGAAATCTCCACTAAATCTATTGTGATGCAACCTACGCGCAACAATGGCTCCCAAATTATAAGATTTGTCTCCTAACACAACACTTCTAAGAATACTGAGGTCAGGGACACACATATGACATGCTTCATCTTTACCATTTATACACCTACCTATGAAGAGAGCAAAATAATGTATAGCAGGAAAATGAATGCTCCCTATGGTAGCTTGTGCTATATCTCTAGATTCCCCCATAGTTATACTAGCAAGAAATTCTCTAAATTCAGATTTGTGAGGTTCACTAGTACTACCCCATTGTGGAAGTTTGCAAGCATTGGTAAAATCCTCTAAGTCCATAGTATAAGATTTTTCATAAAGATCAAACAGGACAGTTTGAGAATTGCGTGAAGATGAAAATTCAAACCTCCTCACAAATGAACTAGTGAGATAGTGGTACCGACGGCACTTTTCCTCCTCGAAGCTCACAAGATCAGCGTTACGCAAGTATGCGTTAAATTCCTCCTTGATTCCCGCTCGATCCATAAAGTCTTCTGAAGGCCATTCACAAGGCCGCACTGGAGCGTTCCTTGGTGGCTCATCATCGGCATCGCGCATTGCGAGCCTGGGTCCTTGCTTCCTTGAAGGACCACCTTGGTACATTTTCCTAAGCATATTTCTTCCACTGAAAAAATTCTGAAATTTTTAGTAACTTCAAATAAAAGTGAACCAAGCTCAACAAAATTGATAGCAATTACTCCTACAAGTGCCTAGAGCCTATATCATGCATTAGAACTACTTGGAACCATATAAATTTGACATGCAAGCTCAAGAACATGGTCACCTAGGCAGCACAATTTGCAATGAATAAAGCACTAGAACAAAAACTAATTGGACCAATGGAGGAGTCACATACCAAGGAATAATGCCCTAAAGCAGTGTTGTGAGAGGTGCTTTGAGCAAGGAGATCGAAAATCACAGCAAAATGAGCTAGAACCTGTGCTTGAGCTGGATGGTGATTTTTTTAGGAGGAAGAAGTGTGTGGGTGCAGGAATAAGTGGAGGGGAGCCACCGTGGGCCCATGAGGCAGGGGGCGCGCCCTGGACCCTCGTGGCTAGGTGCTTGCTCCCCCTGCTGTGTTCTCAGTGCCAGATATTCTCAAATATTCCAGAAAAAATCATATTAAATTGGCAGGGCATTTGGAGAACTTTTATTTTAGGGGTATTTTTATATTGCACGGATAATTTAGAAAACAGACATGAAAATACTATTTTTGCTTTATTTCAACTAAATAACATAAGTTAAAAGGAGGGTACAGAAGGTTGTGTCTTCTAGTTTCATCCATGAAATGCTCAACAAAAGGAATCCACTAACAAGGTTGATCAAGTCTTGTTAACAAACTCATTCCGAATAACATGGAACCGGAGAAATTTCGAATAACACTATGTTACCTCAATGGGGATATGCACATCCCCAATAATAAGAATATCATATTTCTTCTTGACAGTAGGAAGAGGAAATTCAAAACCTCCAAAAAATTATCGATGAAAATTTTCCAATAGAGTTGATACTATGAACTTGAGGTTGCTTCCTCGGAAAGTGTACCGTATGCTCATTACCATTAACATGAAAAGTGACATTGCCTTTGTTGCAATCAATAACAGCCCCTGTAGTATTCAAAAAGGGTCTTCCAAGAATAATAGACATACTACCGTCCTCGGGAATATCAAGAATAACAAAGTTCGTTAAAATAGTAACATTTGCAACCACAACAGGCACATCCTCACAAATACCGACAGGTATAGTAGTTGATTTATCAGCCATTTGCAAAGATATTTCAGTAGGTGTCAACTTATTCAAGTCAAGCCTACGATATAAAGAGAGAGGCATAACACTGGCTCCAAGATCACATAAAGCGGTTTTAACATAGTTTCTTTTAATGGAGCATGGTATAGTTGGTACTCCTGGATCTCCATGTTTCTTAGGTATTCCACCCTTAAAAGTATAATTAGCAAGCATGGTGGAAATTTTAGCTTCTGGTATCTTTCTTTTATTAGTAATAATTTCTTTCATATACTTAGCATAAGGATTCATTTTGAGCATATCAGTTAATCGCATACGCAAAAAGATAGGTCTAATCATCTCAGCAAAGCGCGCAAAATCCTCATCATCCTTTTTCTTGGATGGTTTGGGCGGGAAAGGCATGGGTTTCTGAACCCAAGGTTCCCTTTCTTTACCGTGCTTCCTAGCAACAAAGTCTCTCTTATCATAACGTTGATTCTTTGATTGTGGGTTATCAAGATCAACAGCAGGTTCAATTTCTACATCATTATCATTGCTAGGTTGAGCATCAGCATGAACATCATCATTAACATTATCACTAGGTTCATGTTCATTACCAGATTGTGTTTCAGCATCAGAAATATAAATATCATTTGGATTCTCAGGTGTTTCAGCAATAGGTTCACTAGAAGTATGCAAAGTCCTATCATTTTTCTTTTTCTTCTTTTTAGAAGGACTAGGTGCATCAATATTATTTCTCTGAGAATCTTGCTCAATTCTCTTAGGGTGGCCTTCAGGATACAAAGGTTCCTGAGTCATTTTACCAGTTCTAGTAGCCACTCTAACAACATAATCATTATTCTTACTATTTAATTCATTGAGCAAATCATTTTGAGCTTTAAGTACTTGTTCTACTTGAGTGGTAACCATAGAAGCATGTTTACTAATGAGTTTAAGTTCACCTTTAACTCTAGACATATAATCACCCAAGTGTTCAAGCGTATCGGAATTATATTTCAACTGTCTACCAATATAAGCATTGAAGTTTTCTTGTTTAACAATAAAGTTGTCAAACTCATCTAAGCATTGTCTAGCAGACTTATATTGGGGGATATCACCTTCATCAAATCTATAAAGAGAATTTACCTTTACTACTTGTGTCGGGTTATCAAGACCATGAGTTTCTTCAATAGGTGATGGATTAAGATCATATGTTTCTTCAACAGGCGGTAAATTAAGACCATGTATTTCTTCAATAGGAGGTAAATTCTTAACATCTTCAGCTTTAATACCCTTTTCTTTCATAGATTTCTTTGCCTCTTGCATATCTTCAGGACTGAGAAATAAAACACCCCTCTTCTTTGGAGTTGGTTTAGGAATAGGCTCAGGAATTGACTCAGGAAGTGTCCAATTATTTTCATTTGTCAACATATTATTCAATAAAATTTCAGCTTCATCCGGTGTTCTTTCCCTGAAAACAGAACCAGCACAACTATCCAGGTAATCTCTGGAAGCATCGGTTAGTCCATTATAAAAGATATCGAGTATTTCATTTTTCTTAAGAGGATGATCAGGCAAAGCATTAAGTAATTGGAGAAGCCTCCCCCAAGCTTGTGGGAGACTCTCTTCTTCAGTTTGCACAAAATTATATATATCCCTTAAAGCAGCTTGTTTCTTATGAGCAAGGAAATATTTAGCAGAGAAGTAATAAATCATATCCTGGGGACTACGCACACAACCAGGATCAAGAGAATTAAACCATATCTTAGCATCACCCTTTAATGAGAACGGAAATATTTTAAGGATATAAAAGTAGCGAGTTCTCTCATCATTAGTGAACAGGATGGCTATATCATTTAATTTAGTGAGATGTGCCACAACAGTTTCAGATTCATAACCATAGAAAGGATCAGACTCAACCAAAGTAATTATATCAGGATCAACAGAGAATTCATAATCCTTATCAGTAACACAAATAGGTGAAGTAGCAAAAGCAGGGTCAGGTTTCATTCTAGCATTAAGAGATTGCTGCTTCCATTTAGCTAATAACTTCTTAAGATCATATCTATCATTGCAAGCTAAAATAGCTCTAGCAGCTTCTTCATCCATAACATAACCCTCAGGAACAACAGGTAATTCATATTTATTAGGGGGAGAGCCTTCATCATCACTTTCATCAATATTATCAGTTTCAATAATTTCATTCTCTCTAGCCCTAGCAAGTTGTTCATCAAGAAATTCACCAAGTGGCACAGTAGTATCAAGCATAGAAGTAGTTTCATCATAAGTATCATGCATAGCAGAAGTGGCATCATCAATAATATGCGACATATCAGAATTAATAGCAGAAGCAGGTTTAGGTGTCGCAAGCTTACTCCAAAACAGAAGGTGAATCAAGTGTAGAGCTAGATGGCAGTTCCTTACCTCCCCTCGTAGTTGACGGATAAATTTTTGTTTTTGCGTCTTTCAAGTTCTTCATAGTGACCAGCAGATATAAATCCCAAGTGACTCAAAGAATAGAGCTATGCTCCCCGGCAACAGCGCCAGAAAATAGTCTTGATAACCCACAAGTATAGGGGATCGCAACCGTTTTCGAGGGTAGAGTATTCAACCCAAATTTATTGATTCGACACAAGGGGAGCCAAAGAATATTCTCAAGTATTAGCAGTTGAGTTGTCAATTCAACCACACCTGGATAACTTAGTATCTGCAGCAAAGTATTTAGTAGCAAAGTAATATGGAAGTAACGGTAATAGTAGAAAAAGTAATATTTTTGGGTTTTGTAGTGATTGTAACAGTAGCAACAGAAAAGTAAATAAGCGAAAAACAATATGTGAAAAGCTCGCATGCATTGGATCGGTGATGAGAATTATGCCGGATGCGGTTCATCATGTAACAATCATAACATAGGGTGACACAGAACTAGCTCCAATTCATCAATGTAATGTAGGCATGTATTCCGAATATAGTCATACGTGCTTATGGAAAAGAACTTGCATGACATCTTTTGTCCTACCCTCCCGTGGCAGCGGGGTCCTAATGGAAACTAAGGGATATTAAGGCCTCCTTTTAATAGAGTACCGGACCAAAGCATTAACACATAGTGAATACATGAACTCCTCAAACTACGGTCATCACCGGGAGTGGTCCCGATTATTGTCACTTCGGGGTTGCCGGATCATAACACATAGTAGGTGACTATAGACTTGCAAGATAGGATCAAGAACTCACATATATTCATGAAAACATAATAGGTTCAGATCTGAAATCATGGCACTCGGGCCCTAGTGATAAGCATTAAGCATAACAAAGTCATAGCAACATCAATCTCAGAACATAGTGGATACTAGGGATCAAACCGTAACAAATCTATCTCGATTACATGATAAATCTCATCCAACCCATCACTGTCCAGCAAGCCTACGATGGAATTACTCACGCACAGCGGTGAGCGTCATGAAATTGGTGATGGAGGATGGTTGATGATGACGACGGCGACAGATTCCCCTCTCTGGAGCCCCGAACGGACTCCAAATCAGCCCTCCCGAGAGGTTTTAGGGCTTGGCGGCGGCTCTGTATCGTAAAAGGCGATGAATCCTTCTCTCTGATTTTTTTCTCCCCGAACACGAATATATGGAGTTGGAGTTGACGTCGGTGGAGCAACAGGGGTCCCACGAGGATGGGGGCGCGCCCAGGGGGGGCAGGTGCGCCCCCACCCTCGTGGACAGGTGGAGGCCCCCCTGACTTGGATTCTTCTTCCAGTATTTTTATTATTTTCTAAAAAATAAGTTCTGTGGAGTTTCAGGTCATTCTGAGAACTTTATTTTCTGCACATAAATAACACCACGGAAAGTCTGCTGAAAACAGCGTCAGTCCGGGTTAGTTCCATTCAAATCATGCAAGTTAGAGTCCAAAACAAGGGCAAAAATGTTTGGAAAAGTAGATACGACGGAGACGTATCGGAATACAACATGAAATTAAAAAGGAGTAAAATACGGAATAATAGTAGTAGCGCGGGCTGGGAGAAGCGCTACTAGTAATTACCAGTAGCGCTCTTTGGAGAAAGCGCTACTACTAAGTCGACATAGCAGTAGCGTGGGTTAACACACACTACTGCTAACCTTTAGCGGTAGCGCCTTACTAGTAGCGCGGTGCCCCACGCTACTGATAGGCATTAAACCCGCGCCTCTGCTAGGGTTTTCCCAAGTAGTGGATCTTGGTCCCAAAACCTCAGATTGGTACATGTGGGTTGCTAGTAGTGTTGATTGCTCCTTGTACTTGATGCTAGTTGGTTTATTCGGTGGATGATCATATGTTCAGATCCTTAATGAGAATTAATACTCCTCTGATTATGATTATGAATATGCTTTGTGAGTAGTTACGTTTGTTCCTGAGGATATGGGAGAAGTCTTGTTATAAGTAATCATGTGAATTTGGTATTCGTTCGATATTTTGATGAGATGTATGTTGTCTTTCCTCTAGTGGTGTTATGTGAACGTCGACTACATGACACTTCACCATTATTTGGGCCTAGGGGAAGGAATTGGGTAGTAATAAGTAGATGATGGGTTTCTAGAGTGACATAAGCTTAAACCCTAGTTTATGCGTTGCTTCGTAAGGGCTGACTTGGATCCATATGTTTCATGCTATGGTTAGATTTACCTTAATTCTTCTTTCGTAGTTGCGGATGCTTGCGAGAGGTGTTAATCATAAGTGGGAGGCTTGTCCAAGGAAGGGCAGGACCCAAGCACCGGTCCACCCACATATCAAATTATGAAAGTAAGGAATGTGAATCATATGATCATGATGAAAACTAACTTGACAATAATTCCCATGTGTCCTCGGGAGTACTTTGCATTATATAAGAGTTCGTCCAGGCTTGTCCTTTGTTATAAAAAGGATTGTTCCACCTAGCTGCACTTTGTTTACTTTCATTTCTTGTTACCCATTACGATTTATCTTATCACAAAACTATCTGTTATCGATAATTTCAGTGCTTGCAGAGAATACCTTGCTGAAAACTACTTGTCATTTCCTTCTACTCCTCGTTGGGTTTGACACTCTTACTTATCAAAAGAACTACGATAGATCTCCTATACTCGTGGGTCATCAAGACTCTTTTCTGGGGCGGTTGCCGGGGAGTGAAGCGCCTTTGGTAAGGAAACATTTATATAGTGTGCTGAAATTTACTGTCACTTGTTACTATGGAAAATAATCCTTTGAGGGGTTTGTTCGGCGTATCTTCACCTCGACCGAAACCACAATTAGTTTCTCCTCAACCGACTGCACCTACTAAAAATATTTATTATGAAATTCCTTTGGGTATGATAGAGAAACTGCTAGCTAATCCTTATGCAGGAGATGGAACATTACATCCCGATATGCACCTAATACATGTGGATGAAGTTTGTGGATTATTTAAGCTTGCAAGCATGCCCGAGGATGTTGTCAAGAAGAAAGTATTCCCTTTATCTTTGAAGGGAAAGGCATTGACATGGTATAGGCTATTGGATGATATCAGATCATGGAACTACAACCGATTGAAATTGGAATTTCATCAGAAGTTTTATCCTATGCATCTGGTTCATCGTGATCAGAATTATATATAATTTTTGGCCTCGTGAAGGATAAAGTATCGCTCAAGCTTGGGGGAGGCTTAATTCAATGTTATATTCATTCCCCAATCATGAGCACTCAAGACAATCTATTATTCAAAATTTTTATGCTCGGGTTTCTCATAATGATTGATCCACGCTCGATACTTCTTGTATTTGTTCCTATATGAAGAAGGATATTGGATTCAAATGGGATTTATTGGAAAGAATTAAACACAACTCTGAAGATTGGGATCTCGACGAAGGTAAGGAGTCAGGTATAAACCTTATGTTTGATTGTGTTAAATCTTTTACGGATACCGATGCTTTTCGTGATTTTAGCACTAAATATGGACTTGACTCTCAGATAGTAGCTTCTTTCTGTGAATCATTTGCTACTCATAAAGGATCATGCTAAAGCTTCAACTGTGGTTCGTAAGAGTTATACTAAAACACCTACACCCTCTGAACACATTAAAGTTGACCCTAGAATTGCTATGGTTAAAGATCTCTTGGTTGATAATATTTATGGGCATGTTATTTATTTCTATGATGAAGCTGTTAGAATTGCTAAACCCGATACTAAAGACAAACATAGACCTATTGTTGGCATGCCTGTTGTTTCTGTTAAAATAGGAGATCATTGTTATCATGGCTTATGTGATGTGGGTGCTAGTGTGGAGTGCAATTCCTTATACCTTATATAAAGAAATTATGAATGCCATTGCACCTGCTGAGATAGAAGATATTGTTGTTACTATTAAGCTTGCTAATAGAGATACTATATCACCAATTGGGATTATTAGAGATGTTGAAGTCTTGTGTGGGAAGATAAAATATCCTACTGATTTTCTTGTTCTTAGTTCCCCACAAGATAATTTTTGTCCCATTATATTTGGTAGACCCTTCTTGAATATTGTTAATGCTAAGATAGACTATGAGAAAGATATTGTTACTGTTGGTTTAGGGGATATGTCTCATGATTTTAATTTCTCTAAATTTCGTAGACAGCCTCATGATAAAGAATTGCCTAGTAAAGATGAAATTATTGGTCTTGCCTCTATTGTTGTGCATCCTACTGATCCTTTAGAACAATATTTGCTAGACCATGAAAATGATATGTTTATGAATGAAATAAGGGAAATAGATGAAGTATTATTTTATCAAGGACCTATTTTGAAACACAATTTGCCTGTTGATATCCTTAGGGATCCTCACCCACCTAAGGGTGATCCCGTGTTTGAGCTTAAACAATTACCTGATACTCTGAAATATGCTTATCTTCATGAAAAGAAGATATCCTGTTATTATTAGTGGTAACCTTTCAGAGCATGAAGAAAAGAAATTATTAAAAACTCTGAAGAAGCACCGTGCCGCTATTGGGTATACTCTTGATGATCTTAAGGGCATTAGTCCTACTCTATGTCAGCACAAAATTAAATTGGAGAAAGATGCTAAACAAGTTGTTGATCATCAACGACGGTTAAATACTAAGATGAAAGAAGTGGTAAGGAATGAAATACTAAAGCTTCTAGAAGCAGGTATAATTTATCCTATTGCTGATAGTCAATGGGTGAGTCCTGTTCATTGTGTCCCTAAGAAAGGAGGTATTACTGTTGTTCCAAATGATAAGAATGAATTGATTCCTCAAAGAATTGTTACATATTATAGAATGGTAATTGATTTCCGCAAATTAAATAAAGCTACTAGAAAAGATCATTGCCCTCTACCTTTTATTGATCAAATGCTAGAAAGACTATCTAAACATACTCATTTTTGCTTTCTAGATGGTTATTCTGGTTTCTCTCAAATACGTGTGTCAAAAGAGGATCAAGAGAGAACCACTTTTACTTGCCCTTACGGTATCTTTTCTTTTAGACATATGCTTTTTGGTTATGCAATGCACCTGCTACCTTTGAAAGATGTATGACTGCTATATTCTCTGACTTTTGTGAAAAGATTGTTGAGGTTTTCATGGATGATCTCTCCGTTTACGGAACTTCTTTTGATGATTGCTTAAGCAACCTTGATCAAGTTTTGCAGAGATGTGAATAAACTAATCTTGTCTTGAATTGGGAGAAGTGCCACTCTATGGTTAATGAAGGCATTGTCTTGGGGCATAAAATTTCTTAAAGAGGTATTGAAGTTGATAAAGCTAAAGTAGATGCTATTGAAAAGATGACGTGTCCTAAAGATATTAAAGGTATAAGAAGTTTCCTTGGTCATGCTGGTTTCTATAGGAGGTTTATTAAAGACTTCTCTAAAATTTCTAGGCCTCTCACTAATCTCTTACAAAAAGACATCCCTTTTGTTTTTGGCGATGATTGTGCAGAAGCATTTGAAATACTTAAGAAAGCCTTGATTTCTGCACCTATAGTTCAGCCACCTGATTGGAACCTACCCTGTGAAATTATGTGTGATGCTAGTGATTATGTTGTTGGTGTTGTTCTAGGACAAAGAGTTGATAAGAAATTAAATGTTATCCAGTATGCTAGTAAAACTCTAGACAGTGCCCACATAAATTATGCTACTACTGAAAAGGAAATTTTGGCAGTTGTATTTGCATGTGATAAGTTCAGACCTTATATTGTTGATTCTAAAGTAACTGTTCACACTGATCATGCTGCTATTAAATATCTTATGGAAATGAAAGATGCTAAACCTAGGCTTATTAGATGGGTTCTTTTGCTACAAGAATTTTATTTGCATATTATAGATAGAAAGGGAGCTGAGAACCCCGTTACAGACAACTTGTCTAGGTTAGAAAACGTTCTTGATGACCCACTACCTATTGATGATAGCTTTCCTGATAAACAATTGGATGTCATAAATGCTTCTTGTAATGCTCCATGGTATGCTGATTATGCTAATTATATTGCTGCTAAATTTATGCCACCTAGTTTCACATACGACCAAAAGAAAAAGTTTTTTCTATGATTTAAGACATTACTTCTGGGATGACCCACACCTTTATAAAGAAGGGATAGATGGTGTTATTAGACGTTGTGTACCTGAGCATGTACAGGAACAGATCCTATGCAAGTGCCACTCTAAGTCTTACGGAGGACACCACGCTGGAGATAGAACTGCACACAAGGTATTGCAATCTGGGTTCTATTGGCCCACTCTCTTTAAAGATGCCCGTAAGTTTGTCTTGTCTTGTGATGAATGCCAAAGGATTGGTAATATTAGTAGACGTCAGGAAATGCCTATGAATTATTAACTTTTTATTGAACCATTTGATGTTTGGGGCTTTGATTATATGGGACCTTTTCCTTCCTCTAGTGGGTATACACATATTTTAGTTGCTGCTGATTACGTTACTAAGTGGGTAGAAGCTATTCCAACTAGTAGTGCTGATCATAACACTTCTATTAAGATTCTTCAAGAAGTTATTTTTCCGAGGTTTGGAGTCCCTAGATATTTAATGACTGATGGTGGTTCAGATTTTATTCATGGTGCTTTCTGTAAAATGCTTACTAAATATGATGTAAACCATAGAATTGCATCTCCTTATCATCCTCAGTCTAGTGGTCAAGTAGAATTGAGCGATAGAGAGATTAAGTTAATCTTGCAAAAGACTGTTAATAGATCTAGGAAGAATTGGTCTAAGAAACTTGATGATGCTTTGTGGGCATATAGAACTGCTTATAAGAATCCTATGGGTATGTCTCCTTATAAAAATGGTTTATGGAAAAGCATGTCATTTACCTCTTGAACTAGAACATAAGGCATATTGGGCTATTAAAGAGCTCAACTATGATTTCAAACTTGCCGGTGAGAAGAGGTTATTTGACATTAGCTCACTTGATGAATGGAGAACGCAAGCCTATGAGAATGCCAAGTTGTTTAAAGAAAAAGTTAAAAGATGGCATGACAAAAGGATACAAAAGCGTGAGTTTAATGTAGGTGATCATGTTTTGCTATACAACCCTCGTTTAAGATTTTTTGCAGGAAAACTCCTCTCTAAATGGTAAGGCCCTTACATCATCGAGGAGGTCTATTATTCCGGTGCCATAAAAATTAACAATGCCAAAGGTAAAAAATCTGAAGGTGGTAAACGGTCAAAGACTCAAACATTATATCTCAAGTACTTCCATAAATGTTGAGACCAATATAATTAATACTGTAACAACAAAGGAGTACATAAGGGACACTTTCCAGAACTTTTCAGACTCCGAAAAGGAATAGGTATGTGGTACGGTGAGTAAACTGACTCCAAAACGTTTCCAATAATAAATTTTCTCCGTTTTGGAATATTTAAAAAATAGGAAAATTAAAAGTAGTCTGAAAGAGACACGAGGCCACCACAAGGGTGGAGGGCGCGCCCCCCGACCTTGTGGCCACCTCGTGTGCCCTCCGGACTCCGTTTTCTTGTAGAATACTTCTTATGGTCGGTAAAAAATCATTATATAATCTCCCGGAGGTTTTGACCACCGTACCACGACAATACCTCCTGTTTTTGTTCGAAGCTGTTTTCTGCCAAAGTTTTCAAGGCCAGGCATCATGTCGTTTCCCTGCTCCAACAATGCGGGTGACGATGCTTGGCTGATGAAGATAGAGATGACGAGAGAAGAACTTGGGGAGATCAACAAGGGTGATAAGATCAAGAAGGCGAAACTATAGATCAAGAAAGAGAGGGTTTTTTTACACTTTTTCCTTTGGCAAGCTCTATGTGTTGGAGAGATCTGGATATATATATATATCCACTCGGATGTAGGTTTTCATAAAGTATTATTGTTGACATTACCCTTGAGGTAAAAAGTTGGGAGGCGAAACTATAATCCCCTATCTTTCTCTGTGTCCGATTGAAACTTTGTACCCATAAGTATCGCGTGAGTGTTAGCAATTGTGAAAGATTAAATGATAGTTGAGTGTGTGGACTTGGTGAAAAGCTCTTCTATTGACTCTTTCCTATGTAATGATAAATTGCAATTGCTTCAATGGCTGAGATCATAGTTTGTTAGTTTTCAATGAAGTTTCCGATTCATACTTTACCTTGTGAATGACTTGTTACTTTAGCATAAGAAAGTATATGGCATTATATGTTGTTGTTCTAAAGATGATCATGACCCCCTCACGATGGGAGATGGTACCTCGAGATATCTACAACCGATTTGGATGGCGGTCCAGTAGTATGATAGGTGTTTAGTCATCTAATCCTATTTTCACGGGTTCTGGCATATTTTACTTTGTTTATTACTTTTTTAGCTTTATGCGAGCTTGTGCTGGATCATAGACATTTTGGATGCTTTGATTAATAAAGGGGCCGCATGCATCATTCTGATGCATAGTCCGGGGGTAATCCTTCTTTTCTAAAAAAATTACTTAGTTATTACTTGATGAAACTTATGAAACCATATATTAAAGAAATCCCACCAGATCACAAAAGAAACAACATCAAACACCTGAAAGGATGTTGTTGCAGTTTAACATCCGACGCATAGGACAATGTAACACTGCACATCAACTTGGATACAAAGTATTTCTCTGCGTCATGATAAGATTTAGAGAAATCCACAGATTCAGAGTTCAGGAAAGGTGACAGAGGAGCGAGCATCTAGAAGAGATATAAGTACAATTATTTTTCAGTCCGATCCCCTCCACAACACAACACGAGTAGTTAGCCGTGAAAAACCCTATTCGCCGCATTCTGCGGCAAAGTGTCCTCTCCCACACCCATCAGGGGCGGATCCAGGCCCCAGGCCTGGGGCGTGAGGCCCAAATGCAGAGTATATTGTAGTAGAGTACTGTACACATATGCTACAATGTACAAAGGCGGCCCGCTGGGCTGGCTCCGCCCGACCCATCAATCATTCAGGGGCCGGCCTATGACGGTGTAACGCCCGGATAATTAGGCTACAGTAATCCCACGCTAATGGTGCCACGTCATCACGGTTACTTTGAAAATCTACCGTTAGGTCAAACCGTTTAAAAATTCAAATTCAAATTAATGTCAACGATAAAAGTTTTTCAAAATTTAAAACAAAAATGTTCGGGAGGTGCCATATTTTGCATAAGTAAATATGGTGTAATAAACACATTTTTATAAAATGCCTAGATAAATTAAAATGATTTAAAACAGAAAAGAAAATAAATAAAAGAAAAGAAATTACAAAACAGAAAAAAAGAAAACCCCCTGGGCCGTAGCCCAACTGGGCCAACCCATCAGGCCCAGCCGGCCACCCACTCCCCCCCCTATCCACTCACCACCCCGCAAACCCTAGCCCCATCCCACGATCCCCACTTCCCCCCACGTCTCCCTCGTCTCCCTCCCAGCGCCGCCACACACCCAACACCCCCAGCACCAGGGCAGGCAGGCCAGCGCCCGATCCCCATGGCCTCGCCTCCCCCACTGCTCTGCTTCGAGCCGAGGCCACCCTAGCCTCCTCCTTCTCTCCTACCTCGCGCTGCTCCCTCTCCCCGCAACCGCCCGACCGTGCTCGATGTCGCGTCACCGTGAACCCCATGGCCACCGGCCTCCTTAAGCAGGCCGACGCTTCGAGGGGCTGCCCCTCGACCTCCTCGACCTTCACGCCAACGCCAGCGAGCAGGAACTACACCAAGTCGTCGCCGTCGTCTCTTCTTCAACCTTGGCCGTCTCTCCGATCCCCGTCGAGTCGCTCGCCATCGACGCCCTTCAACTACCTCGACCCCGTCGCTGCCTTGCCGCACCCGTCGCCGGCGACCCGGACCGCCTCCCCGTCTCCGTCGTTCGTCCCCGTCCTCCTCCCCACGGGTCGCCCCCGAGCCTCGACGCCCATGTGCCCTTGCAAACGCCGGTGAGGCCCTCGGCCTCCGCCTCCCCTTCCTTTCGTCCGCGGTCACCGCGCTCATCCACCTTGCGCCCATGCAGTCCGCTCGCCTCCGCCCCGTCTCTGCCTTGCGGTCGAGCACGGCCGCGCCCCTCGCCGCACGCGCTCCGGCGGCCGCTCACGGCCGCCGCCACCCTACACCGTCCCACTGCCTCCCTGCTCCACCATGGCCGCCGCCCCAATCGCTCCACCCGTGGCCGTTCCCCACTGCCGCCTCCTGCCCGGCGCATCTCGCTGCAGCTGTTGGCGCCCGACGCCTCCACTGGCTTGGGCAGGCGCCCAAACGGGCTGACGCCTGCAGCGCCCAGTCGCCCAGTGCCCGCTAGGCTCCCCCAGAGCCTACGACATATGGGCCCCACGCCCCGATTTAAAAAAGAACTAGAAAATTAATTAAAAAATATTAATTAATTAATTAGATAATTAATTAACTTAATTAAATCTGTTAAATTAACATAATAACTTAATTAAAATAATTAAACCTGCTTAGTTAGTCTAAGACAATGATGAACGGGCCCACCTGTCAGTTTGACCGGTCAATGGTCAAAGTTGACTGCTAATGTCATGATGACGTCAGCAAACACTATTCTGGATAATGTTGATTTAAAATAATTAAATAAATCCTAAAAATAATTTAAATCTTTTAAAATTAATATAAAATAAACCGTAGCTCGGATGGAAAACTTTGTACATGAAAGTTGCTCAGAACGACGAGACGAATCCGAATATGCAGTCCGTTCGTTCACCACACGTCCCTAGCATAGTGAACCTGCAACATTTCACCTCCGGTCCATCTGTCCGAAAACGCGAAGCATCAGGAATACTTTCCCGGATGTTTCCCCCCCTTCGCCAGTAGCACCTACTACTACGTTAGGTCACCTCTAGCACCGCGTAATGCCATGTTGCACTTTGTGATGCTTTGATTGCTCTGTTATTTATTGTGTTCCCCCTTCGTTACTTCTTTCCGGTAGACCCCGAGACTGTCGGCAACCCCCAGTTCGACTACGGTGTTGATGACCACTCCTTGCCAGAGCAACCAGGCAAGCCCCCCCTTGATCACCAGATATCGCCTATTCTTCTCTATACTGCTTGCATTAGAGTAGTGTAGCATGTTACTGCTTTCCGTTAATCCTATCCTGATGCATAGCCTGACATTGTTCCTACAGTTGTTACCCTTACCTGCTATCCTACTGCTTAGTATAGGATGCTAGTGTTCCATCAGTGGCCCTACACTCTTGTCCGTCTGCCATGCTATACTACTGGGCCGTGATCACTTCGGGAGGTGATCACGGGTATATACTATATACTTTATATACATGACACATGTGGTGACTAAAGTCGGGTCGGCTCGTTGAGTACCCGCATGTGATTCTGATGAGGGGGCTGAAAGGACAGGTGGCTCCATCCCGGTAGAGGTGGGCCTGGGTTCCTGACGGCCCCCGACTGTTACTTTATGGCGGAGCGACAGGGCAGGTTGGGACCACCTAGGAGAGAAGTGGGCTTGGCCCTGGTCGGCGTTCGCGGATACTTAACACGCTTAACGAGATCTTGGTATTTGATCTGAGTCTGGCCATTTGGTCTATACGCACTAACCAGCTACGCGGGAACAGTTATGGGCACTCGACGTCGTGGTATCAGCCGAAGCTCTTCTTGACGTCAGCGACGGAGCGGCGCGCGCCGGATTGGACTGGAACGCCTGCTAGGCTAGGTCTGCTTCCGGCCGCCCTCGCAACGTGCAGGTGTGCAATGGGCGATGGGCCCAGACCCGTGCGCGCATAGGATTTAGACCGGCGTGCTGACCTCTCTTTTGAGCCTAGGTGGGGCTGCGACGTGTTCATCTTCCGAGGCCGGGCATGACCCAGGAAAGTGTGTCCGGCCAAATGGGATCAAGCGTGTTGGGTTATGTGGTGCACCCCTGCAGGGAAGTTTATCTATTCGAATAGCCGTGTCCCTCGGTAAAAGGATGACCCAGAGTTGTAGCTTGACCTTATGACAACTAGAACTGGATACTTAATAAAACACACCCTTCCAAGTGCCAGATACAACCCGGTGATCGCTCTCTAACAGGGCGACGAGGAGGGGATCGCCGGGTAGGTTTATGCTATGCGATGCTACTTGGTGAACTTACCATCTACTCTCTTCTACATGCTGCAAGATGGAGGTGGCCAGAAGCGTAGTGTTCGACAGGATTAGCTATCCCCCTCTTATTCTGGCATTCTGCAGTTTAGTCCACTGATATGGCCCTTTACACATATACCCATGCATATGTAGTGTAGCTCCTTGCTTGCGAGTACCTTGAATGAGTACTCACGGTTGCTTTTCTCCCTCTTTTCCCCTTTCTATACCTGATTGTCGCAACCAGATGCTGGAGTCCAGGAGCTAGAAATCCCGAGGATGATTCTACATGGAGTTCGGCTTCGAGGAGTAGTTAGGAGGTCCCAGGCAGGAGGCCTTGCCTTTTCGATCGTTGCTACTTTTGTGCTAGTCTTCTTAAGGCAAACTTGTTTAACTTATGTCTGTACTCAGATATTGTTGCTTCCACCGACTCGTCTATGATCGAGCACTTGTATTCGAGCCCTCGAGGCCTCTGGCTTGTATTATGATGCTTGTATGACTTATTTATGTTGTAGAGTTGTGTTGTGATATCTTCCCGTGAGTCCCTGATCTTGATCGTACACATTTGCGTGCATGATTAGTGTACGGTCAAATCGGGGGCGTCACAAGTTGGTATCAGAGCCGACTGCCCGTAGGAATCCCCCTTTCCAACTCCTTGGCCGAAGTCGAGTCTAGTCATTGAAAAACTTTTACTAACATGGCTGTGCGGCTTACGGCCCCACGCCGCCATTGGGTGGTAGTAGGATCTTTTATTCCTTGACCTTTACTCTGGGACTCTGAACTCCCTTCTATTCGGGTTAAATGATTTTGCTAAAATTTAACTTTAGGTTCTCGAAAATACTTCCTCCCGGAGAGCCTCTTCAGGCCAGATGATCGCCTGCTGCACCAGAAGATTCTGAAGACACTCTCTGATGCTTTCCCGAGACCCTTGTGCCCTTCGCCGTTGCGATCCCTACCACCGATAAAGCTTTATGGATGACTACATACTTTTGTCGTTCATACCTTCCTCCCCAGTTGCCCTTGTTATTACAAGGTGCCCTCAAATACTCACCGATGTTCCAAGCATCCTTTATGCTTACTACCCCGCAGTTCCTTGCCGCATGAATACCCCTATGAATAATTCTTCACCCTTATCGAGGAACTGTTCATTACTAGTTGATCATATGATCCACAAGGTACATTGATATACTATCCGGTCTTCCGGTAATTCTCTGCCAGCTGTTGCTGTGCAAATACTTGTCTGCTTGCATTATGGTTGCGTTCCATATGTCTAGCAATATTCATTAGTATCCCTTGTCATCGTCGTTTTCAGCCTTTGATTTGATATGTGGTGAATGCTCGCAATCCTCAGTCAAAATCCTAGAATTCATCCTTCCGGATCAATCGTCATTTTAAACATGAACTGGTTCTCGACCAACCGAATTGCCGTTGGTTGTACCTTTAAGTCTACTCAACTTATCCATCCTTAATCAGAGCGTCTGCTTCTGATTCTTCGTTTTGGAAACCATAAATTCTTTATATTTAAGCCTCAGACTAATCAGGTGATTCTTGAATCTGATGCCTCTGCATTCTTTCTTCCTCTGAGTGAGTACCGATACTCACATTAGCTCCGTTGCGGATCGCCCGATCCATTGTTGGATTGTTATCCGACAGTGTCATTCATATTCAATCACCTTGTGAGTCATTCCCCTGATACATAGTGCCTTTGGTAAAATTGTATCCTCTGCTTGGCCAACCATGCTTTGCTTTCGAGCTTGTGTATTTACTTTTGAAACTTGTGGTATATGTTTCTAAGATGCCCCGATGGGTTGAACCTAGGCCTTCCCTAATTCGTGTGAACCCGAAAGATTTCAGGGTCATACTTATCTGGTATTGCATCAGGTAAAAACTTTCAACAACTAATGTCATTCCGAATACGAGAGGTGAATGAAAGGTTATGCGTTGAACAAGTGGGAGTCGACCTTGAACCCTGTGTTCATGCCCATGGACACGATGTATACCTTATCATGGAAGCTTCTCCTAAAATAATTATCCCCTTGTTATAAGTTCATCTTGTATCTGTGGACGTGGTTCCGGCCATGTTTCTCCTTGATTCCATTTCTCGTGCTAGTTTGAGCACTTGTCTTCTGCAGAGCAATACCCTAGCCCAACCTCTACTTTGATCTGTCGTCGAGTATTACCCCCTGGTATCTCGAGATTATCATGGAACTGCATAACTTCTTATGAGTTCTTCATCAAGTGCTACATTCTCACTGATTCCAATATTTCACGGGCTCTGAGTTATTAAACACTCAAAGACACTGATAACTGAATCGAGTTCGCACCATGATTAAACAACTCTTGGTAACCTTCATTACTTACGAATTTTAACTCGATCACGTAAGTCCTAGCCTGCTCGGCTATATCATTATTGTGCTAAATTTTAACTGTGCTACCTGGTCCTTCTTTCCGGAGCACAATTTTCGACGATGAGCTAACCTTACGTCAATCTTCCTCGTCATATCATTTCTCCTTGAACAACAAACTTGATTTCTAGTTTGTGTTGTACCCATGGTTCCAATAACCTTTTGCTTCATCATTCCTTTGACTTGGTGTCATCGCCGATCGATTACATCTTCTTGAAAACCTCTCGACAAATTTGTCGTGATCATTGTCAACAATTTGACTTCTTCCAAGTTGTGTGTTGAAATTCATGATGAGAAAGACCATCCTTGCCCTCGATGATTAGTGTTATCATCGACCACTCTACTGCCTTCCCTCCAACACAAACTTTTTCGTGTTTTGTGTTATACCTTGAGTTCCTTGCTATCCAGCATTTGTTCTTCTTTACCTTGGAGTATTACCATATTTTATGTCAAGGATGTTGTGAGGACTGCTCCACCTCTTAAGGAATTCTTGGTATTGTGATACTTCTCACCCTCACCATTCTTTCTTGGTCACCGTGTTGATTCTAACCGGGATACCAACACGTGAACCATGTTGCTTGGATTCTGTACTTCTAGCAACCCTATTGCTTTGAAGTTAATGGTCAACATTTCATTCTTAGACCATTGGTTATCGAATCACCATTCTAACATTGATCCTGCTACCTAAGCCCATATTTTGGGTGCACCTTTCAACCAGTGATTAATTGTGTATGTTTCCCTCGAGCATACATCATTATATCATTTGATCTGTTAAATGTTATATCCTTGTTCACATAATTGTGGAGATCCATCTTTTGGAAATCTCGATGAATTGTCGCCGAGACCATCAGCCACCTCCTCATCCTGTCCTTGATTTAATGACGAACTCTTGTTTCGGAACTCGCTTCCATAGTACAATTCCCGAGAATCTTACATTGTCACCTCGTCAAATTGTGCCGCACCTTTTCTTCTCAGGCATCTTAAGTCTGAGGTATCCTGACACCAATCAGAACCGAATCTCGGTCAGATATGATGGTTGGAACATATTTCCAAGAGTTATAACATTGGTCTTTATATGACCCGGTAAGGTGATGTCATGCCTAGCACACCTGGCCGGAGGACCTATTGTTATATTTTCCTTTTTGGCAAGGTTAGTCATTCTTCCGTGAGGAAATTGTAAGACTTATTCTATAGGTTGTTCCTGATGGATCCTTTTTGTTTCCAAAGTCTGATCTTCACCTGTTGACCATGTCAATGCTATCTCGAAGCATGTCTATGGTACTCCGATTTTCAACAGGAACATTTGAAGCCCAATGCTAAATGTTTCCTGCTCAATTATCCAAACACCGCCGTATGGGTAATGTCATGAAAATTCTCTCCCGTACCTAAAGGAGTTTTCTACATTATATCCTGTCATGGATATCATGCTCTGTTTGTCCTTGGGAAGGATATACCCTTGAAATATGTGTTTAAACACATTTTCCTTTCCATTGTTCTGTTTAATCTGATAATCATATTTTCCTTTCCATTATTTGGTTTAACCTTTCTGGTGATCTATATGATCTAAGCAGTAGTATTCTCCTGCTTATGTAAACACCTCGGTGTACAATTCTGTCAGTAAGACCCTGTTACTATTGTCGATGACATTCCGGTAACCACCGATGGACGAGAACCTTGCCTATTGGTCCGCCTCGTTCAAACGAGCAGGAAAATGGTTCTCTTCGTCCCTCGCCCTTGGTATCGACGTTGTTGCCGACATAATCGACAGGCTACCCTCTGACATCCCTTGCTTGCATGATCACGCAAGACGTCTCCGCCCTTCCTACTTTTAACCCACATGGTGGGCCCATAACCCACAGTTCCACAGGATCGAAACCTGACTCTCCTATACAACCCTGTTTCTAATGGTTATTCCCCACGCTTGGCTTCGTATTTAATTCATGGGCCACCTTCCTAGTCATCTATTTTGGTATCAGGCGCAATACTATTTCTCGTTGCTCTGGACCCCTTTCACACTTTGTTCAGGCATCGAACGATTGTCTACCCGCTTAAACTTCTCATGGTACCTTCTTACTGGCTCTCGATATCTTCTTAAGTTTCAATTCGAGAGTTACTTTCCGCCACCTCCCCCGATGTTATTGACCAGTTAGTCAACCTTGCAGAGGTCTGTTCTTCCGGAATAACCACCCTTATTCTTTCATAAGTACGATGGAGTTCCCGAAGAAAGGATGCCGACTTCATCATGATGATCTGAAGCAGATAAATAAGGACATCAACGAAGCGGGTCGACTACTTCAGGGAGAGCAAAAATGAATGAGAAGATCCATTAGGATGTCGTAACCAAATCTTTCCCCTTACTCTACCCCTTAAATCTCGGGACGAGATTTCTTGTAGTGGAGGAGAATTGTAACGCCCGGATAATTAGGCTACAGTAATCCCACGCTAATGGTGCCACGTCACCACGGTTACTTTGCTAATCTACCGTTAGGTCAAACCGTTTAAAAATTCAAATTCAAATTAATGTCAACGATAAAAGTTTTTCAAAATTAAAAAAAAATGTTTAGGAGGTGCCATATTTTGCATAAGTTAATATGGTGCAATAAACACATTTTTATAAAATGCCTAGATAAATTAAAATGATTTAAAACAGAAAAGAAAATAAATAAAAGAAAAGAAATTACAAAACAGAAAACAAAAAAAAAGAGAAAACCCCCTGGGCCGTGGTCCAACTGGGCCAACCCATCAGACCCAGCCGGCCACCCACTTCCCCCCCCCCCTTATCCACTCACCACCCCGCAAACCCTAGCCCCATCCCACGATCCCCACTTCCCCCCACGTCTCCCTCGTCTCCCTCCCAGCGCCGCCACACACCCAACAACCCCAGCACCAGGGCAGGCAGGCCAGCGCACGGTCCCCATGGCCTCGCCTCCCCCACTGCTCTGCTGCGAGCTGAGGCCACCCTAGCCTCCTCCTTCTCTCCTACCTCGCGCCGCTCCCTCTCCCCGCAACCGCCCGACCGCGCTCGATGTCGCGTCACCGTGAACCCCATGGCCACCGGCCTCCCTAAGCAGGTCGACGCTTCGAGGGGCTGCCCCTCGACCTCCTCGACCTTCATGCCAATGCCAGCGAGCAGGAACTACACCAAGTCGTCGCCGTCGTCTCTTCTTCAACCTTGGCCGTCTCTCCGATCCCCGTCGAGCCGCTCGCCATCGACGCCCTTCAACTACCTTGACCCCGTTGCCTTGCCTCCTCACCTCCTCCTCGTCCCGAGTCGAGGCCGCCGTTCCGGCGCCGCGCCCTCGACCCCATCGCCCTGCCGCACTCATCGCCGGTGACCCGGACCGCCTCCCCGTCTCCGTCGATGGTCCCCGTCCTCCTCCCCATGGGTCGCCCCCGAGCCTCGACGCCCATGTGCCCCCTGCAAACGCCGGTGAGGCCCTCGGCCTCCGCCTCCCCTTCCTTTCGTCCGCGGTCACCGCGCTCGTCCACATCGCGCCCATGCATTCCGCTCGCCTCCGCCCCGTCTCTGCCTTGCGGTCGAGCACGGCCGCGCCCCTCGCCGCACGCGCTCCGGCGCCCGCTCACGGCCGCCGCCACCCTACACCGTCCCGCTGCCTCCCTGTTCCACCATGGCCGCCGCCCCAATCGCTCCACCCGTGGCCGTTCCCCACTGCCGCCTCCTGCCCGGCGCACCTCGCTGCAGCCGCCGGCGCCCGACGCCTCCACTGGCTTGGGCAGGCGCCCAAACGGGCTGACGCCCGCAGCGCCCAGTCGCCCAGTGCCCGCTAGGCTCCCCAGAGCCTATGACATATGGGCCCCACGCCCCCATTAAAAAAAAGAACTACAAAATTAATTAGAAAATATTATTTAATTAATTAGATAATTAATTAACTTAATTAAATCTGTTAAATTAACATAATGACTTAATTAAACTAATTAAACCTGCTTAGTTAGTCTAAGACAATGACGAACGGGCCCACCTGTCAGTTTGACCGGTCAATGGTCAAAGTTGACTGCTGATGTCATGATGACGTCAGCAAACACTATTCTGGATAATGTTGATTTAAAATAATTAAATAAATCCTAAAAATGATTTAAATCTTTTAAAATTAATTTGAAATAAACCATAGCTCGGATGGAAAAACTTTGTACACGAAAGTTGCTCAGAACGACGAGACGAATCCGAAGACGCAGTCCGTTCTTTCACCACACGTCCCTAGCATAGTGAACCTGCAACATTTCACCTCCGGTCCATCTGTCCGGAAACACGAAGCATCGGGAATACTTTCCCGGATGTTTCCCCCCCTTCGCCAGTAGCACCTAATACTACGTTAGGTCACCTCTAGCACCGCGTAATGCCATGTTACACTTTGGGATGCTTTGATTGCTCTGTTATTTATTGTGTTCCCCCTTCGTTACTTCTTTCCGGTAGACCCCGAGACTGTCGGCGACCCCCAATTCGACTATGGTGTTGACGACCACTCCTTGCCAGAGCAACCAGGCAAGCCCCCCCTTGATCACCAGATATCGCCTATTCTTCTCTATACTGGTTGCATTAGAGTAGTGTAGCATGTTACTGCTTTCTGTTAATCCTATCCTGATGCATAGCCTGACATTGTTGCTACAGTTGTTACCCTTACTTGCTATCCTACTGCTTAGTATAGGATGCTAGTGTTCCATCAGTGGCCCTACACTCTTGTCCGTCTGCCATGCTATACTACTGGGCCGTAATCACTTCGGGAGGTGATCACGGGTATATACTATATACTTTATATACATGACACATGTGGTGACTAAAGTCGGGTCGGCTCGTTGAGTACCCGCAAGTGATTCTGATGAGGGGGCTGAAAGGACAGGTGGCTCCATCCCGGTAGAGGTGGGCCTGGGTTCCTGACGGCCCCCAACTGTTACTTTATGGCGGAGCGACAGGGCATGTTGAGACCACCTAGGAGAGAGGTGGGCCTGGCCCTGGTCGGCGTTCGCGGATACTTAACACACTTAACGAGATCTTGGTATTTGATCTGAGTCTGGCAATTTGGTCTATACGCACTAACCAGCTACGCGGGAACAGTTATGGGCACTCGACGTCGTGGTATCAGCCGAAGCTCTTCTTGACGTCAGCGACGGAGCGGCGCGCGCCGGATTGGACTGGAACGCCTGCTAGGCTAGGTCTGCTTCCGGCCGCACTCGCAACATGCAGGTGTGCAATGGGCGATGGGCCCAGACCCCTGTGCGCATAGGATTTAGACCGGCGTGCTGACCTCTCTGTTGAGCCTAGGTGGGGCTGCGACGTGTTCATCTTCCGAGGCCGGGCATGACCCAGGAAAGTGTGTCCGGCCAAATGGGATCAAGCGTGTTGGGTTATGTGGTGCACCCCTGCAGGAAAGTTTATCTATTCGAATAGCCGTGTTCCCCGGTAAAAGGACGACCCGGAGTTGTACCTTGACCTTATGACAACTAGAACTGGATATTTAATAAAACACACCCTTCCAAGTGCCAGATACAACCCGGTGATCGCTCTCTAACAGGGCGACGAGGAGGGGATCACCAGGTAGATTTCTACTATGCAATGCTACTTGGTGAACTTACCATCTACTATCTTCTACATGCTGCAAGATGGAGGTGGCCAGAAGCATAGTCTTCGACAGGATTAGCTATCCCCCTCTTATTCTGGCATTCTGCAGTTCAGTCCACTGATATGGCCCTTTACACATATACCCATGCATATGTAGTGTAGCTCCTTGCTTGCGAGTACCTTGGATGAGTACTCACGGTTGCTTTTCTCCCTCTTTTCCCCTTTCTATACCTGATTGTCGCAACCAGATGCTGGAGTCCAGGAGCTAGAGATCCCGAGGATGATTCTACATGGAGTTCGGCTTCGAGGAGTAGTTAGGAGGTCCCAGGCAGGAGGCCTTGCCTTTTCGATCGTTGCTACTTTTGTGCTAGTCTTCTTAAGGCAAACTTGTTTAACTTATGTCTGTACTCAGATATTGTTGTTTCCGCTGACTCGTCTATGATCGAGCACTTGTATTCGAGCCCTCGAGGCCCCTGGCTTGTATTATGATGCTTGTATGACTTATTTATGTTGTAGAGTTGTGTTGTGATATCTTCCCGTGAGTCCCTGATCTTGATCGTACACATTTGCGTGCATGATTAGTGTACGGTCAAATCGGGGTGTCACAGACGGGTGCTTCCTACAGAGAAAATCCCCCAAAAATGAAGAGAGCGAGTAGTCGAACCTCGATCCTCCCACTCGTGTAGGCGCGTTGCTAGCCACTAGAGCTTAACAACGCTAGTTTCTTATACGTGCAAGAGGTCTGCTATTATCTATTTCCTTTTTTCGTGTTTTTTCGTTTTCATTTTTCTTTCTTTCTTTTATTTTTGTTTTAGAAAAATCGCATTTTCAAAAAAAGTTCAATAAATTCAATACTTTGTTCCGCTTTTTAAAAAATATGTTCATTATTTGTTCAGGTTTCAAAAAACATTTTGTTCTTTCAAAAATGTACAAAATTTGTTTGTGTTTTGAAAATTTGTTCGGTGTTTCAAACGTTGTCTGTGATTTTCAAAAAATGTTCGTGGTTTCAAATTTGTTCAAATTTTCAAAAAAGTTATGGAATTTCACATTTGTTCCCATTTTTCAAATTTTTTTAGTGATTTTCAAAAAATGGTCACGTTTTCAAATTTGTTTAAATTTTCAAAAAAGTATTGGAATTTCAAATTTGTTTCCCACTTTTCAAAAATTCTTCGTGTTTTTCAAAAAAATGTTCGCGTTTTCAAAAAATGTTCACAGATTCAAAAAATGTTCATGTTTTCAACTTATGTTCATAAATTTTAAAAAATGTTCCTGCTTTAAAAATTGTTCACATATTCAATTTTTATTTTGGACTTCCCAAATTTGTTTGCGTTGTTTGGCAAATGTTCGAACTTTCTAACATTACTTACCTTTCAGAAAATTGTTTATAATTTCCAAGATTTGTTCCAATAAAATCAAAAAGTGTTAGAGTTTTGGCACTATTGTTAGTTCTTAGATATTAGCGCTGCAAATCGGTCACTTAGATTCATCAACTTGCATGGCAATCGACAGGACCTTGTTACTGAGAGGTCTGAAGTTCGATTACTCTAGAGCGCGCTTCCTTTTTCCTTATTTTTCCCTGTTGCACTACAGTACAAGCGTTTTCTGCCATGGGCCGGCCCAATCGGTTCGTCCCCTGTGCGAAGGGGCGTCCTTTTGCCGCAAAGTGCGGCGTATAGGAGCTCCCGTTAACCGTGCCACACCTCCTATGCCTGGCTGTGCTCAGCGACGTTCTTCATGGGCTTGGGCTTCGAGTTAACAGCCCCGAGAGCTTGTGTTAACCTCTTTGCAGTCAACCCATTGAATCCATTCAGTTAGCTCATGTCTTCTTCAGCTTTTGTTCTTCACCCTTCAGGAAGGCCGTGATCGACAACTTGCCAGTCTGCTTAAGGCTAAGAGATTTCACCATCAGTTTGACAGAGTAGAAGCTCCTAGTTTGCAGTTTAAGAAATATCAGCAGGTTGAATTGTTTTCCCAATGTCTCTCATCCCAAAGGTATCGTCACATTTCCTTTTTCACTCAAACATGTGAAACTTGGGTGGAAGTGAAAGTGCGTTATATCGACTAGAGGGGGGGTGAATAGGCGATTTTTATAAATTCTTCACCGAGGAATTTGTGGGTGAGGAAATTCCTTAGCGAAGAACTACTTGCAGCGGAATAAGTACTCAAAATTATGCATAGCAGAACACAAGCATAGTCATCATGATGAAATGAAAACAAGCACAGATTACAGAAAGCGTAAACACAGGATAACCCAGGATGAAGACAAACAGACTGAGGAAATTGAGAAAGTCTTCAGTCAAAGTCTTCAAACACATATATGAACAGTTGCACAACACAGGAATGAGGTAATGAAAGAGTTGAGGAAATAGAACCAGTTGGCTTGGTGAAGACAATGATTTGGTAGACCAGTTCCAACTGCTGTCTCAGTTGTACGTCTGGTTGGAGCGGCTAGGTATTTAAACCTGAGGACACCCAGTCCCGGACACACAGTCCTCACCGTATTCTCCTTGAACTAAGGTCACACAGACCTCGTCCAATCACTCGTGGTAAGTCTTCAGGTGACTTCCGAACCTTCACAAACTCGGTCACTCGGCGATCCACAATTTCCTCTTGGATGCTCTAGACCATGACGCCTAACCGTCTGGAAGAAGCACAGTCTTCAAAGGTAACAAGCGTCGGATCCACGCAGGATCAATCTCTTCAGTGATGCACAATCACTTTGGGTTTTTAGGTGTTTGGGTTTGGGGTTTTTCCTCACTTGATGATTTTCATTCAAAGTCCTCGGAGGATGGGATGCTCTCAAATGACAAGTGTCAGTTTCTCTCGGAGCAGCCAACCAGCTAGTGGTTGTAGAGGGCGGCTATTTATAGCCTAGGGAGCAGCCCACATGATAAGACATAAATGCCCTTCAATGATATGACCATTAGACAGCTGGCGCATAGCACAGCAACGGTCGGAAATTTGAGGTTCAAATTCCTCAGGGCTATCATGTACCTCACTGTGTAGGCAATCCGCACTAGCGAATTCCTAACTCCTCAGTCAGAACAAATTCCTCAGAGACCAGAAGAACTTCGTCTCTGTCACTGAAGAATATGACTGAACTGTATGAGATTTCCAATGGCTTCACTCGAAGGGATTGTTAGGTGTAGGATTTTGAGTTGAGCATCACATGGAAATTTTTCCTTAGTATTTCCTCGACCCGCTTTAATAGTACGGTGTTTCCTATGACTCAAGAAAGAGAAAATGAAACTACGAAAACATAAGTCTTCACGCTTCATATTCCTCAAATGAATACCAAGTCTTCAAGGTCACACCAATTTCTTCATCTTCAAAGTCTTCAGAAAGTCTTCAGTAATCCAAAGTCTTCAGTCGAAGAACTTCATTTTTAGGGGTCGACTTTCTCTGTAATTATCAAACTTCTCATAGACTTATAGATCTGTGTACACTCACAAACGCATTAGTCCCTTAACCTATAAGTCTTCAATACACCAAAATCACTAAGGGGCACTAGATGCACTTACAATCTCCCCCTTTTTGGTGATTGATGACAATATAGGTTAAGTTTTCAACGGGGATAAACATATGAAGTGTAAATACTGATATTGAGGAATTTGATTGCAAGATATAGAAGAACTCCCCCTGAAGATGTGCATAGTGAGGAATTTGCTTTTAGAGCAATGCACACTTGAAGAGCTGAATCATGGAGATCTCCCCCTATATCTTGTAATTCATACACGCATTTGACATAATATATGAAGAATTTGGAATGCATGATGAAATATGGTGACTGATGTAATTCAGCATGCGTGCAATAACATTAACGAGGAATGCAGAAGAAATAGCAAAAGTATCAGGTCACCATAGAGTTTAAGTTTACAACTCGATCCAGCAAAGTCTTCAAAAGAACGAGAGTTGCAACTTAAAAAACGCCCATTTAAGATAGACCCGCTTGAAGACTAACTCAAATTTCTCCCCCTTTGTCATCAAATGACCAAAAGGGTCGAAAATGAGGACTAACGCCCTTGAAGAATATCAAGGTGATGAAGGAGCGTCAGCGTTGTTGGGGTCGGTTGTTGGAGTAGGGCCTGCCGCAGTGTCGTCCAAATCTTCATGTTCATCAGTGTCACGTGCTGAAGAATAGGAGCTGGCCAGCAAGGAAGGAACCTTGACCTTCTTGTACTTCTTCGGAGGAGGTGCAGCCCAGTCAAGATCGTCCTTGAGACCGATTGTCTTCAGATCTTCTTCACTATAGACTTGAGACAGAACAACCCAGGTGCGGTTGAGGATTTCATGAAGGTAGTAGTGCTTTTTCTTTACTGCATTGTGGGTAGTAGTCATGTTGTGAAGAATTGAACCAAACTGACGCTTGACCCATTTATGATTGCGATCAATCTTCTGGTGAAGACTGAGGAGAAGCTCACGGTCAGTCATCACCCTGGGTGCTGTGCCTTGAGGATTTTGCTTGGGTGCGTTGGCGGCAGAGTCATGGGTGGCAGAGTCATCATTGGTGGAGTAGGATGCAGCCTTGCGAAATTGTCCATCCAATGGACGAATGCCTTCATCAATTACAGCAGTAGCCTTGCCCTTTTCATCAGCTGAGGAAAATGTCCGTTTGAGGACTTCAATTGGGGGCAAGTAGCTGCAATGGTTTAGTGTATCAGCTTTATAGTTGAGTGAAGACCTTGTCCTAATGAATCTCATAATCCAAGGTGCATAAGGCTTCAACTCAAATGGTGACATGGCGACATTAGCCAGAGTCCTCATGAATAAATCATGGAAGTTGATGGGAATGCCATGAATGATATTGAAAAGCAGATTCTTCATGATGCCAACGACTTCTTCTTCATTTGAGTCGTGGCCCTTGATTGGACTCAATGTCTTCGTCAAAATGCAATAGACAGTCCGAGGCACATACATCAATTCCTTCACAAGGAATTTTGTTCTTGAGGTCTGACCTGGCTTCAAAGGCTTCATCAGCACTTGCATGTAGTGATCGGTTAGCTCAGGTTCATTGTAGACGCAACAAGCACCTTCAAGGGGCGGACAGAGTGGTAAGGCATGAAGCAATTCAGTAGCCGGTGCCTTGTAGTGAGTGTTTTCAGACATCCAGTCCAGCACCCATGAATTCACATCTTCAGAATTTCCGGTGATGTGCAGCGTTGCATAGAATTGAAGAATAAGTTCTTCATTCCAAACACAGATGTCAGTGCAGAAATTTAACAGTCCAGCGTCGTGAAGAACACTGAGGACTGGCACGAAGCGCGGCAGAGATTCCATGTCCACGTGAGGAATGTGCTCATGATGGAAGACTTTGTCCTTGTCGAACAGCACTGAGGAATAGAAATTTGCCTGGCTGGCAGTCCAGAAACGCCTCTTCCTTATGCGAGCAGAGTCATAAGGGTTGTAATCAGTGAAGAATACATGCTCGCCAAAGAAGGCATCAGTCTTGAATTTTTGCTTCCTGGAGAATGGATCCTTTGGTTTGGGATGAGGAGTGTTAGTGAGCTGCATCACAACCTCAGGAATCGCAATCTCAGGTTCTTCAGGCTGAGGAATTTCTGGTTCCTCTTCAGTGGCAGCCTGGTTCTTGAATTCTTCATTTTTAGTTTCTTCAGCACTAGCGGCTCGAATGTCTTCATGAGCTTCATCAGATCCCATTTGAACTGTAGTGACTCGGGACTGAGGAATTTGCTGCAGTGGAGTGAAGAGTGGAGAATTGGGGTGCTGACTTTCCCAAAAGTCATCATTCATCACAGGTGTGGTACAGCCAATGTCCACATCTTCATCTTTTTCAATTTCTTCAACGCCGGCCTCTTCAGTAGTAAACTAAGGCACATGCGAGGAAACAACTGGGGTTGAAGGGATTTCATCCACTTCAATTTCTTCATCCATCTGCTCTGACGTAGTAGCGGAAGGAGTTTCTTCATCAGATCTGCTAGGGATCACATATTCTTCACCAAAAGGAACAAGGTTCTTTGATGGCATGGTTGAGATTGGAACAACATCAATCGGGTTCGCAAAAGAGCTGGTCATAGGCTTCATTTTCTTCGGAGCAGAAGAATCTGAAGAAGCTGATGCTTTCCTTTTCTACACTGCTGCACGCTCTGCAGCCTTGGTCTTCTTCACATATGCTTCATCATCTTCAGACGGTACTTGGAAGGCGACCTGCTTCTTCTGAGGACTTGGGCGAGAGCCTCGTCCTGCAGTGGTCTTTGTCTTCAGCAGAGAGGGTCCTGTTGAAGAATATGGTGCAACTGAGGAACTAGCTGAAGCTCCTGAGGCAATGGAGATGCCTGTAGTCCTTTGGCACGTGGCAAGATGCACAGGTGCTGAGGATTTTGTCGGAGCAGCTGAGGACTTTGGAGGAGCAGGAGCGGCTTGAGGAATTGGCCGTGAGGGCTTAGCTGAGGAAATTGGCCGTGAGGGCATTGAAGAAGAGGCACTTGGCTTGTGCGCAGGCTTCTTTGCCATGGATTTCTTCGGCCTTACAGAGGCCTCAGCAGCAGCAACAGTGGAATCTTCGTTGAATTTCCTCACTGCATCTTTTGCCTGTTTGGCCAACTTGGCCTGGCGCTTGGCCCATTCTTCAGGAAAATCCTCACCATGCTTGATGCTAGTGGGATCTGCCTCTTGGCCAGTTGCCAATGGAGGTCTTGAGCATGGAGGAGTAACAGCGAATTTCTTCATATATTTTGGAGTCACATACCTGTACTCCCTCCACTGTTTTGCCCATCTCCTTTCTATCCTCTGAATGCGCACCTTGCGCTGATTTTTATCTTCCTCAGGGGGTGTGCCGTACCCAGCATAAATGTCCTCAGGGATTTCAAAGGCAGTATTGACCTCAGGCTTCTTTCCTCCTTTCTGTGGCCTCTTTTCATTAGCCATTTTCTTTAGTTGAGGAATTTGAACAATTGAACTCTCTAAAGAAGTATGCAACTTTTCTTCAAGGAACGCTGCAAATGAGTTAAGTTGATGAGAACCTAGTGATTCAGCAGCGGACATGAGTACCTGTGAACAAAGTATGGTTGCGAGGAATTTGGAGAGGTCATATGCGTTCTCAGAAGGTTATTCAATAAGAACAAGTTTGAGGAATTTGACCAGATGAGTCTTGAAGAATTTCACTAAGCGTTCTTTGTCTTAGGTTCCATAGTTGTATAGATCGAAGATCCACACAATTGAGGAATCTTGAAGAAAAGTGATGCTTAGAGAAACGAATCAAGAGCAGATGACATGTGAGGTGTTTAGTGTGTGAGGATTTGAAGAAAAAAACACCTTTGAAGATTTTGTAGTAAACATTTGAATCAAAGTGGGCAGTAAAAGTAACTTTTAATTACCCCGAACGAAGAACACGATGAACTGGGATGTGGAGAAGTGAAGCTCGTCTGTGCAGATCTTCCACGCCCTAACTTGGCGGAGGAAGACGGCTACGGCGGCGGCGGAGTGAAGATTTCCGCGGCCGGCGTGAGTACGGCGGCGATGAGGTCGAGGCAGTGAAGCTCTTCCTCACCGGCAACGATGATGTAGCAGCGGCACTAGGGTTTGAGAAGCTTGAGCTTGGAGAGAGGTCGAGCGGAGTAAAAGAAGTGAGGGAGGGGAGAGGGGGTATTTATAGCCACGGTGAAAAACGGTTCGCCCGAAGAAATTGGACGAACGTGCCCCTGACCCTTCTCATTCGCATGACATGTGTCACCCACGTACTGAGAAGTGGAGATCGTGTTAGATCGTGGGAAGCGGAACGGTTTGAGCGGCAAAGCCGAAAATTTGGATAAGATAAGTTAAAAGTTCCGTTCGCAAATTCTTCAGCTGACAAGGACACAGTGAAGATTTTGAACGAGTTTCAAATAGAACGCACATGAAGAATTTGTGAATAGATTGGGTTGAGTATAGCATAGAGGGGGAAGGGTCCGATCACATTCACTTAGTAGAAAATCAACTTGAAGAATTAGCCATAAGTCAATGTTGTAGAGGACATAAACTCATATATATATATATAGCCAATGAAGGGAAACGACGGAAACAATGAAGATTTTCCAAAGTTGAAGAATATGAACAACTGAGGAATTTCAAAACTGAGGAAAAACTCAAATTGAAGATTTTCAACTTTTGTGGTGGCATGACCCACCGTATAAGAATGATGATTTCAGACACCGCGTACAATTGTCGTAGGGCTCTGAGAATGAAATTCTTCATTAATTTCTTCACACTTAGAGTGTTATTCTTCATTGATTGAAGAAAAACGTTTCTTCATGTGTTGCACATCTAAGTCATCAATTTTGCATAAGTGTTAGGATGAGTGTCCCTTTCAAAGAACATTCGAAGATTCTAAGATATTTAGCTCACACCACAACTTGCTAAATCTCTTCTCATCCAAGGGCTTTGTGAAGATATCGGCTAGCTGTTCTTCAGTCTTCACATGCTCAATGGAAATGTTGCCCTTCAACACATGATCGCGAAGAAAATGATGACGAGTCTGAATGTGCTTTGTCTTTGTGTGCTGAACTGGGTTGTGAGCAATCTTGATGGCACTCTCATTGTCACAGAAGAGAGGCACATTCTTCACGTTGACGCCGTAGTCCTTGAGAGTTTGCTTCATCCACGGCAATTGAGCACAGCAAGAATCAGCAGCAATGTACTCACCTTCAGCAGTAGACAGTGATACGCAGTTCTGTTTCTTCGAGGACCAACAGACCAAAGATCGTCCGAGGAAATGACATGTACCAGATGTTGACTTGCGATCCACACGATCACCAGCATAGTCAGAGTCAGAATATCCAACGAGATCAAAAGCCGAGCCCTTGGGGTACCATAATCCTAGTGTTGGTGTGTGAGCTAGATATCGAAGAATATGCTTCACAGCCTTATGGTGTGATTCCTTCGGTGTAGCTTGAAATCGAGCACACATGCAAACACTAAGCATAATATCTGGCCTAGATGCACATAAGTACAATAAAGAACCAATCATGGAGCGGATACCTTTTGATCGAAGTCAATAGCATTTTCATCAGTGCACAAATGGCCATTTGTGGGCATACGAATTTTGACGCCTTTGCAATCTTGCATGCCGAATATCCTTAGTACATCCTTGAGGTATTTCTCCAGAGATATGAATATGCCATTGCGCTGTTGACGAATTTGAAGACATAAGAAGAATTTCAACTCTCCCATCATAGACATTTGATATTCTTCACTCATCATATAAGCAAATTCATCACTATAACGTTGGTCAGTACAGCCAAAGATGATGTCATCAACATATATTTGGCATACAAACAATTCATCATCATATGATTTAGTGAAAAGAGTAGGGTCGAGTGAACCGGGTTTGAAGCCTTTCTTCATGAGGAATTCCTTCAAAGTATCATACCACGCCCGAGGGGCCTGCTTGAGGCCATAGAGGGCCTTATTTAGTCTGAAGACTTTGTCAGGATGCTTAGGATCTTCAAAACCTGGGGGTTGAGCAACATATACTTCTTCCTCAAGCTTACCATTGAGGAATGCACTTTTCACATCCATTTGATATAAAGTGATATCATGATGGTTAGCATAAGCAAGTAATATGCGAATAGCTTCAAGTCTAGCAACAGGTGCAAAAGTTTCATCGAAATCAATTCCTTCAACCTGTGTGTAGCCTTGAGCTACTAGCCGTGCCTTATTCCTCACCACAAGGCCATTTTCATCTTGCTTGTTGCGGTAGATCCACTTTGTGCCAATGATATTGTGTTTGCGAGGATCTGGACGATTGACCAGTTCCCAAACGTTGAGCTCGAACTGATGTAATTCTTCTTGCATGGCCTGAATCCACTCAGGCTCCAGAAATGCTTCATCTACCTTAGTGGGCTCTGAGATAGAGACAAAAGCATAGTGCCCACAAAAGTTAGATAAATGTGAAGCTTTTGAGCGTGTGAGAGGACCTGGTGCTTCAATGTCATCGATGATCTTCTCAACTTGCACTTCTTTTGCAACGCGAGGATGAGTAGGTTGTCGTCGAGGAATTTGATCAGCATTTTCTTCAGCACCATTTTCTTCAGCAATTTCTTCAGGTGCATTAGCTCGACGTTCTTCACGTTCTGGAATGAATTCTTCAGCAGATTCTTCGGTAGGAATGACATCCTCAGTAGCCTTGAACTTGATAGTTTCCTCAGGTGTTGGTTCATCTATCACAGAGGGTAGGTGCTCTCTTTGCGAGCCATTAGTTTCATCGAACCGCACATCTACAGTTTCAACAACCTTGTGAAGAACGGTGTTGAAGACTCTGTAGGTGTGCGAGTCCTTTCCGTAACCAAGCATAAAACCTTCATGTGCTTTCGGTGCAAATTTAGCATTGTGATGAGGATCTCTAATCCAACATTTAGCACCGAAGACTTTGAAATAACTCACATTGGGTTTCTTGTCAGTGAGGAGTTCATAGGCAGTCTTCTTGAAGAATTTGTGAAGATATACCCTGTTGATGATGTGGCACGCAGTATAAATTGCCTCAATCCAGAAGTGACGAGGCGTCTTGTACTCATCAAGCATAGTGCGAGCCATCTCAACAAGAGTTCTGTTCTTGCGCTCCACGACGCCATTTTGCTGAGGAGTGTAAGGAGCAGATAACTCATGAGTAATACCAAGTTCATCAAGATAGTCATCAAGACCAGAATTCTTGAACTCAGTTCCATTGTCACTTCTGATGTGCTTGATCTTCACACCAAAGTTGGTTGAAGCCCTCGAGGAAAATCGTTTGAAGACTTCCTGCACTTCATGTTTGTAAGTAACAATGTGTACCCATGTGTAACGAGAGTAATCATCAACAATAAGAAGCCCATAGAGAGATGCGTCATTTGTGACAGCTGAGTAATGGTTAGGACCAAAGAGGTCCATGTGAAGCAATTCGAATGGTCGAGTAGTGGTCATGATAGTCTTCGCTGGATGCTTAGCCTTGGTCATCTTTCCAGCTTCACAAGCTCCACATAGTGATCCTTGAGGAATTTGACATTCTCAATGCCAATGACATGCTTCTTCTTTGCAAGCGTGTGCAAATTCCTCATGCCTGCATGACCAAGTCGTCGATGCCATAGCCATCCTTCTGAAGCTTTTGCAAGTAGGTACACGGCTGGTTGCGGTCCTGTAGAGAAATCAACAATATACAAGTCTCCTCTCCTAAAGCCTTCGAAGACTTTGGAATTGTCAGCTTCCATAACCACAACACAACGATACTTGCCAAAGACAACTACCATATCAAGATCACAAAGCATTGAGACAGACATGAGGTTGTATCCTAAGGACTCGACAAGCATGACTTTGTCCATGTGTCGATCCTTTGTGATCACAACCTTACCTAGACCCAATACCTGACTTTTGCCTTTGTCAGCGAAGATGATATGCTTCAGATGCGATGGTGATAAGGGAGCATCAATCAATAGATTCTTGTCACCAGTCATGTGATTTGTACATCCACTATCGAGGACCCACTCAGTGGCTTTGGGTTGATCATCCTGCAGATGAATTAGTGCAGCTTACGAACTTCATATACTTCATCAGTGAAGAATATGACATCAATTCATCAGATCAATTTCATCAAGCAATAGAACAGATAAAGCAGTATGAGGACGTGAGAAATGAAAGTTCATTTCTTCATGATTAGCCTGCGTCCTTTCAGGCAAACTTCAGGTCTCCAGCAAATTCTTCAGACGTTCAAGTACGTCTGGAGACCTGACCCTGCAGAAGAGATTAGTTCTTTTTCTTCACCACCCACATCTGAAGGGGTGGCAAAGAGTTCATCACTCTGCGAGCTCCATATGAGAAAGGTGGCATAGAAGCCAATCCATTTCGTTTCACATAAGAGGAGTTAGGGTAAGCATATGAATAAGCAGAGAAATTCTTCGAGGACTTATGAACATAATGATTAGAAGAATAATGCTCATATTCATAGCCCTTGGCTCTTCCCTGCGAAACAGAGTTGTTAGCACAATGATGTTCATATGAGGACTTTGATCCTTTTGACGAATTTGATCCACGTGAGGAATTTGGTCCGTGTGAGGACTTGGATCCATATGAAGAATTTGGTCCATATGAAGACTTTGATCTGGGGTTCCTATTCTTCACAGGTGTCATGAGGACATTCACCTGAAGACTTTCAAGGCACCTTTTGGGAACCCAGATTTTCTTCACAGGGGAACCGTTCCTGCAGTTAGTGCCAACATATCTAGCAAATACTTCACCATTCTGATTTTTGAACAGTTTATAGTCGGAGTCAAATGACTCATCAGAAGAATGAGAAGATTCACATGTAAAGCCAGATAAATTAGATGGATCAACTGGAGGTCCGTTTGCAGCAACCCATGAGGTTTTGGGGTACTGCTCAGGCTTCCAATATGTACCATCAGCATTGAGTTTCCTCTCAAAGGCAATACCCTCTTTCCTAGGGTTTCTATTGAGGATCTGCTTTTTGAGCACATCACAAAGATTCTGATGCCCTTTGAGACTTTTGTACATGCCTGTCATGTACAATTCCTTCAGCCCTGCATCGTTAGTGATACTAGAAATGTCCTCAGATGAGGAATTAATGATTGCAGAGATAGTTGAGGAATTTGTAGCATTAGGAGCATTTGAACATTCAGGTGAAGAATTAGCAGATTCACGTTCAATGCATTTCAAACATGGAGGAACAAATTCTTCCTGAGTAGCGTTGATTTGTTGAGCAAGTAATGAATCGTGCTCCTTCTGAAGATCTTCATAACTCACTCTTAGCTTCTCAAGATCTTGCTTTCTTTGAAGAAATTCATAAGAAAGCTTCTCATGATCAGATAAGAGAGTGTTATGATGACCTTGAAGGTTGTCATACCTAGTCTGAAGTCTTTGAAGATTTCCAGTCAAGGTTTTTGTGCGATCCATTTCTTCACCCAACATATCATCACTCTTGTCTAGCATGTTTTGAACCTTTTCAAGGGCCCTTTGTTGTTTCACATCAATCTTAGCAAGTTTAGAATAGCTAGGCTTAAGGTTTTCATCAGATTCATTTTCACTTGATTCAGATGAGGCATATTTGAGTACCTTGGCACCCTTTGCCATGAAGCAATAGGTGGGAGCGTAGTCATCATTGCCTTCATCAGCCTTGTTGGTGAGGTCATTTTCTTCAAAGTTGAAGATAGACTTACTGACGAATGCAGTAGCGAGGGCTAGGCTCGCCACACCGGATTCAGAATCCTCAGATGCCTCCTCTTCCTCATTTTCTTCAGATTCAGCCTCAGATTCCATTTCCTTGCCAATGAATGCCCGAGCCTTCTTGGAGCTACTCTTCTTGTGAGATGAAGACTTTGAGGATTTTGATGATGAAGATTTTGAGGATTTCTTCTTTTTCTTCGTATCATCAGAACTGTAATCCTTATATTTCTTCTTCTTTGATTCCTTTTCCCATTGAGGACAATCTTGAATGTAGTGTCCTGGTTTCTTGCATTTGTGACAAACCCTCTTCTTGTAGTCACTGGATGAGGAATCATTGCTCCTTGAGGGTCTTCCAAAGCGACCACGTCTTGAGAGCTTCTGGAATTTCTTCACAAGCAGTGCTAGATCATGGCTCAGTTCTTCAGGATCACCAAGACTGCTTTTAGAGTCTTCATCTTCAGACCCAGAAACTGCCTTGGCCTTCAGTGCACGTGATCTGCCATAGCTCGAACCATAGAGATCTCTCTTTTCAGCAAGCTGGAACTCATGAGTGTTTAGCCTTTCGAGGATATCAGCGGGATCAAGTGACTTGTAATCACCTCGCTCTTGTATCATCAAGGCCAGAGTATCAAATGAGGAATCAAGCGATCTCAGCAGTTTCTTCAGCACCTCGTGGTCGGTGATGTCAGTGGCACCAAGTGCTTGAAGCTCATTTGAGATGTCAGTGAGGCAATCGAAGGTTTGTTGAACATTCTCATTGTCGAGTCTTTTGAAGCGGTTGAAGAGATTGCGAAGAACATCAACTCGAGAGTCACGCTGTGTTGAGACTCCTTCATTTACTTTGGACAGCCTATCCCAGATAAGCTTAGCAGTTTCCAAAGCACTCACTCTTCCATACTGTCCTTTGCTCAGATGGCCACATGTGATATTCTTCGCTTGAGAATCGAGTTGCTTGAATCTCTTCACATCGGCAGCGTTCAGTGAGGGTGAGACAGAGGGAACACCTTTTTCCACAACATACCAGAGATCGTTATCAATTGCCTCAAGATGCATTTGCATCTTATTCTTCCAGTAGGGGTAGTCCGTCCCATCGAAGGTAGGACACCCAGCAGAGACCTTGATCATACCTGCGGTCGACATAACTAAAACTCCAGGCGGTTAAACCAAAATCACACAGAACAAGGAAGTACCTTGCTCTGATACCAATTGAAAGTGCGTTATATCGACTAGAGGGGGGTGAATAGGCGATTTTTATAAATTCTTCACTGAGGAATTTGTGGGTGAGGAAATTCCTTAGCGAAGAACTATTTGCAGCGGAATAAGTACTCAAAAGTATGCATAGCAGAACACAAGCATAGTCATCACGATGAAATGAAAACAAGCACAGATTACAGAAAGCGTAAACACAGGATAACACAGGATGAAGACAAACAGACTGAGGAAATTGAACTGAGGAAATTGAGGAAGTCTTCAGTCAAAGTCTTCAAACACAGATATGAACAATTGCACAACACAGGAATGAGGTAATGAAAGAGTTGAGGAAATAGAACCAGTTGGCTTGGTGAAGACAATGATTTGGTAGACCAGTTCCAACTGCTGTCTCAGTTGTACGTCTGGTTGGAGCGGCTATGAGACGCCCCCGTTTTGACCGTACACTAATCATGCACGCAAATGTGTACGATCAAGATCAGGGACTCACGGGAAGATATCACAACACAACTCTACAACATAAATAAGTCATACAAGCATCATAATACAAGCCAGGGGCTCGAGGGCTCGAATACAAGTGCTCGATCATAGACGAGTCAGTGGAAGCAACAATATCTGAGTACAGACATAAGTTAAACAAGTTTGCCTTAAGAAGGCTAGCACAAACTGGGATACAGATCGAACGAGGCGCAGGCCTCCTGCCTGGGATCCTCCTAACTACTCCTGGTCGTCGTCAGCGGGCTGCACGTAGTAGGAGTCGTCGTCGACGGTGGCGTCTGGCTCCTGGGCTCCAGCATCTGGTTGCGACAACCAGGTAGAAAGGAAAGAGGGAAAAGAGGAAGGAAAGCAACCGTGAGTACTCATCCAAAGTACTCGCAAGCAAGGAGGTACACTACATATGCATGGGTATATGTGTAAAGGGGCATATGAGTGGACTGAACTGCAGAATGCCAGAATAAGAGGGGGGTAGCTAGTCCTGTCGAAGACTACGCTTCTGACGATCTCCATCTTGCAGCATGTAGAAGAGAGTAGATTGAAGTCCTCCAAGTAGCATCGCATAGCATAATCCTACCCGGCGATCCCCTCCTCGTCGCCCTGTTAGAGAGCGATCACCGGGTTGTATCTGGCACTTGGAAAGGTGTATTTTATTAAGTATCCGGTTCTAGTTGTCATAAGGTCAAGGTACAACTCTGGGTCGTCCTTTTACCGAGGGACACGACTATTCGAATAGATCAACTTCCCTGCAGGGGTGCACCACATAACCCAACACGCTCGATCCCATTTGGCCGGACACACTTTTCTGGGTCATGCCCGGCCTCGGAAGATCAACACGTCGTAGCCCCACCTAGGCTCAACAGAGAGGTCAGCACGCCGGTCTAAATCCTATGCACGCAGGGGTCTGGGCCCATCGCCCATTGCACACCTGCACGTTGCGTACGCGGCTGGAAGCAGACCTAGCCCACCTAATACAAGCGCGAGCTTATAGTCCAATGCGGCGCGTGCCACTCAGTCGCTATCGTCAAAAAGAGCTTCGGCTGATACCACGACGCCGAGTGCCCATAACTGTTCCCGCGTAGTTGGTTAGTGCGTATAGACCAAATGGCCAGACTCAGATCAAATACCAAGATTTCGTTAAGCGTGTTAAGTATCCGCGAACGCCGACCAGGGCCAGGCCCACCTCTCTCCTAGGTGGTCTCAACCTGCCCTGTCGCTCCGCCACAAAGTAATAGTCGGGGGCCGTTAGGAACCCAGGCCCACCTCTACCGGGATGGAGCCACCTGTTCTTTCAGCCCCCTCATGAGAATCACTTGCGGGTACTCAACGAGCCGACCCGACTTTAGCCACCACATGTGTCATGCATATAAAGTATATAGTATATACCCGTGATCACCTCCCAAGTGATCACGGCCCAGTAGTATAGCATGGCAGACGGACAAGAGTGTATGGCCACTGATGGAACACTAGCATCCTATACTAAGCAGTAGGATAGCAGGTAAGGGTAACAACTGTAGTAACAATGACAGGCTATGCAGCAGAATAGGATTAACCGAAAGCAGTAACATGCTACACTACTCTAATGCAAGCTGTATAGAGAAGAATAGGCGATATCTGGTGATCAAGGGGGGGGGCTTGCCTGGTTGCTCTGGCAAGTAGGAGGGGTCGTATTCGATTAATTCGAACACATGAACATCGGCAGCAGTCTCGCAGTCTACCAGAAAGAAGTAACGGAGGGGGAACACAATAAATAACAGAGCAATCAAATGTAACACAAAGCAAGACGCGGCGATACGTTGTGCTAGGGGTGACCTAACGTAGGGATAGGTGATACCGGCGAAAGGGGAAACATCCGGGAAAATATCCCCGATTTTTCGCGTTTTCAGACAGATGAACCGGAGGTGAAATGTTGCAGGTTCGCTATGCTAGGGACGCGTGGCTGGCGAACAGGTTGCGTATTCGGATTCGTCTCGTCGTTCTGAGCAACTTTCATGTACAAATATTTTCATCCGAGTTACGTATTATTTTATATGATTTTTATAAGTTTAAATGATTTTCTAAATATCCAGGATTTATTTTAATTCGAAAATAAAAGAGAAATTGCTAAATGTACCCAGCCCTGTGTACACAGCAGTTTACACAGGGGCTGACATGTGGGCCAGGGGGACCCAGTTGACCAGTCAATGTTTGACTGGTCAACAGGGGGTGGGGCCCCCGTGTCATTGACAGATTAGGCTAAACATGTTTTAATTAAGTTAACTAGTGATTAGGTTATTCTAATTATGATTAATTAAGTTAATTAATTCTTTAATTAATTAATTAATATTTTCATTATTGTTATTATATTTTTTTAATTCTTTTTTTATAAAAATGTTCTGGGCAGTGGGCCCCGTTTGTCATAGGCCCCAGGGGCCTTGACGGGCACTGGGGGTGCGGTTATGGGCGCGGGCGGAACGTGCGCCCGCTTGGAGGCCCGAGGCCAACAAGGGGCCGCCGGCCACGGTGGCAGCCGGAGCAGCGCGTCAAGGGGGCGACAGAGCGGGGCGGACGGCGAGGCACGGCGACCGGACGCGCAGGCGACAACGGGCGCCGCGGTACAGTGAGGCCAGGGGCGGCAACGAGCGTGATGGCCGTGGGGCGGCAGCGGCAGCCGCTGAGGGCGCCGGCGGGCGGCGGAGCGAGACAGAGGAGAAGAAGGGGGCCTCACGAGGGGTTGCAGGGCACGGGGCAGTGGGCGCGGGGTGGAGGTCGAGGACGACGCGACGGAGACGACGGCGAGCGGCGACGGCGCGACGTCGGGGCTTGGGGCGCCGTGGGGTCGAGCCCCGATCCAGTACGGGTCGAGGGGGTAGGCGCCGTGCAGGAGGAGACGGGAGGCGGGTCAAGCGATGGCGTCCCGCGAGGTGGCAATCCGGGTGGCGCTGGCGTTGGGGTCGTGGCGGCAGTGGCGGGGCGGCGCTGGTAGGAAGCAGAGGCGCCAGGAGGCCGGTCGGGGAGGAGGGTAGAGGAGGCGGTGTGGGGAGGCGACGAGGAGGCGCCGACGGAGACGGGCGGCCCCAGCCGGCGACGGGCGTAGGGGTGAGGCGGCGGGGTCGGGGCGCCGTTTCCCCCGATCCAGATCAGGGAAGCGAGGGAGATGCGCGGGTGTGGGTCGAGTGGGGGAGTGGGGCTAGGGTTACGGCGTAGCGGGGGGGGGGGGTTAGTAGGGGAGGTGGACCGGGGTGGGCCGGCCCGTTCGGGTGGCTGAGGCCAGCTGGGCCACTTGGCCCAGCAGGGGGGTCCTATTCTCTTTTCCTTTTTTTGGTTTGCTCGTTTTCCTTTCCTTTCTTTTTTTCAATTTCTTTTTTGTTTATTTTTACCTTTGTTTTACAAATTATAAATCTAGCCCCTAAGTTAGTACTAATCCTTATGACACTGCCATAATTGATTTGGCAACCTAAACAAGTAGTTTATATTTGTTTAGTATTTAAAAGACATTTAAATATTAGTTTTACTACCGCTTTTTTTACTAATTTAGCGCCTTTAACTACTTTATAAAAAGATGTTTTCTCCACCAATAATTACCTACGCATTATTTGTCACCTCTCGAACATTTTAGTTTTAAAGTTTGAAAACTTTTGATGTTTGCCTTGATTTTCAAATTTGAATTTGGATCGGTTTCGAACTAACGCGAGATTAACAACAGTAACCGAGGTGACGTGGCATCATTAGCGTGCAATTACTGTAGCTTAATTATCCGGGCATCACAGGCAAGGTATTTAAACCTGAGGAAACCCGTCCAATCACTCGTGGTAAGTCTTCAGGTGACTTCTGAACCTTCACAAACTCAGTCACTCGGTGATCCACAATTTCCTCTTGGATGCTCTAGACCATGGCGCCTAACCGTCTGAAAGAAGCACAGTCTTCAAAGGTAACAAGCGTCGGATCCACGCAGGATCAATCTCTTCAGTGATGCTCAGTCACTTTGGGTTTGTAGGTGTTTGGGTTTGGGGTTTTTCCTCACTTGATGATTTTTGCTCAGAGTCCTCGTAGGATGGGATGCTCTCAAATGACAAGTGTCAGTTTCTCTCGGAGCAGCCAACCAGCTAGTGGTTGTGCGGGGCGGCTATTTATAGCCTAGGGAGCAGCCCGCATGATAAGACATAAATGTCCTTCAAAATATGACCATTAGGTGGGTAGATATTTTGGGACAGCTGGCGCATAACACAGCAACGGTCGGAAATTTGAGGTTCAAATTCCTCAGGGCTATCATGTTCCTCACTGTGTAGGCAATCCGCACTAGCGAATTCCTAACTCCTCAGTCAGAACAAATTCCTCAGAGACCAGAAGAACTTCGTCTCTGTCACTGAAGAATATGACTGAACTGTATGAGATTTCCAATGGCTTCACTCGAAGGGATTGGTAGGTGTAGGATTTTGAGTTGAGCATCATAGGGAAATTTTTCCTTAGTATTTCCTCGACCCCCTTTAACAGTACGGTGTTTCCTATGAATCAAGAAAGAGAAAATGAAACTACGAAAACAAAAGTCTTCACGCTTCATATTCCTCAAATGAATACCAAGTCTTCAAGGTCACACCAATTTCTTCATCTTCAAAGTCTTCAGAAAGTCTTCAGTAATCCAAAGTCTTCAGTCGAAGAACTTCATTTTTAGGGGTCGACTTTCTCTGTAATTATCAAACTCCTCATAGACTTATAGATCTGTGTACACTCACAAACGCATTAGTCCCTTAACCTATAAGTCTTCAATACACCAAAATCACTAAGGGACACTAGATGCACTTACAGGAAGGGATGGGAAATCCAACAGAAGACGGTGAAAATATGTGGTTTAGTTTGCTAGCATCATTACATGGGCCACTTAATGCACATTACCCTCCCGATCTTGAGCATATTATACAGAGAAGATGCACAATACATCACATAAGTAGGTGTGTCTTTATTCACTGCATGAAAATTGTCTGGATTATATATACCTTAATTGTCTTGATATCGTGGTGGTAAAGAGAACTAGCTTGGATGGATAGATAGATTAATAGATATCACAAAGGGGCTTGAAGAATAAAAATGTTGCAATCTCACAAAAAATTCACCATGGTTATTTTTAAAACTTGACAAGTGATATATCATGATGATATATAAAGATGAAATATGTCTTGTTGGGGATATTACTGCTGGGCATAAACCGGCTAGGCAAGGCCGGGTTATCCCCATAATGAGTTATCATATTTGAAGCCCATGAAGACAAAGACGGTCGCGCTTTAGTGAGGCCTAGGGCCCAAAGGCAGATTAAGGCCTGTAGACATAAACCGACAGTAATATGTAACTTGTGTTGTAAGATAGGAAGAGTAGAGACCGGACCGGACATGTCTATGAGCCGGCCTCGGGTTCCTGTAAATCGACGGGCGTCAACCCATGTACATAAGGGGACGACCCGACGGCGGTTCAAGGACAACAGACAAGAACTCGAGAACCAGGCAAAGCGGATTCGCTCCCTGGTCATCGAAACCCTAGGAATTCCACAACAACTGGATCGTAGGCTTTTACCTTCACCGCAAGGGGCCGAACCCGTATAAACTCTCTGCGTCCTTTGTCCGCTTTAACCCCTTTAAGCTAACCCGTCGCGATGGCTCCACGACTAATTCCTTTCACTAGGACATCTGCCGTGACCAAACCACGACAGTTGGTGCCCACCGTGGGGCTATCGCACAATGGTTTCGAGTTCTTAGAGGGCAGCTTCGAAGGGCTCAAGGGATATGCTGTGGGCCGGATGACCAAGAGTCGTTGCGGCAAGCTTTACATCAACGACGCAGGCTGGGGCCCCGAGGCCGGCTCAATCGAGTACGGGTACCGGGTCCACTTCGGCGGCATCCACATTTTCATTGGCAAGATCGGCGAACTGGGCCCTGAGCCGGACATCTGCACCGACATCATCGAGATGGCTCAGCGTGCGAGGCCTGCCCGGGTTCAGCCTCCCATGAAGCGTGCCTTTGTGGGAGTTATCCATGGAGCGCAATCTGTGGATAGATCGGCATCTGGTGGTGAGACCGTCGTTTATTCTGATGATGAGTCATTGACCGGAGAGACCAAATCATTGTACCAGTTGCAAGATGGCCGGATTGGGGGCTGTTCCGATGGCGATAGTATTCCGGACCCCTTTGATCTGCCAAACCGGGTTGCGATCTTCATGGCCAGTACGCAGCTAGCGCTCCACTCTTCGACCGCAGCGGCGATGATTTCCAGATCAGTAGCAGCAACAGCGGCTGGGGCAGGAGGCCCCGTGCGACCGCTGGCTCAGGTTTTATCTGATTTATTTGACGCTTTGGCAACACTGATGGCAGAAGTTAACCCGGCGAATCAAGATGAGCATAATGCGTAAATCGCAAAGGTGAAAGATCAGATAACTCAGGCCAAGGCCGACCTGGCAGCTGAGGATACCAGGATGGCTGCAGAACGGGCCGCATTGGATGCGCAGGCTTACCGGCTGATGTTCGATCAGAGTGCGTCAAACGATGTCATGAGGAGAAGGTACCGGTCTCACCTGCCGCCGGTTTATGAGGCCAGGAACCTCTTTAATACCCCAGGAGTAGGGGCCAGTAATCTGCCAGTGGTAAACCGGGCGGAGGCACCTGGAACAGGGGCGCCGGTTCAGCCGCGTCCAACGGATTAGCCTCGTCAAAACAACGTTCTGTCACAGCACGTCCCGATACCACCGGGTCACTACTCTAACCCGATGGATAACATTGTCGTTGCCGCTTCACGACTGGCGGCTCTCCCGATGGAAGGTGAGTCCCCAGTAGCGGTCGAGACACGACGGGCTAGGGAGCTCCTTCAGACAGCTTTGACTCAGCAACAAGCTTATTCATATAGCCGCGAAAGGATCCATTCTACTCCACGCCCAAGCCGGAGTTACAGCAGGCATATGGATGAACCGGCCGTGTCAAGCAGTGCGTGAAACCGTAATCCGCCCCGTGGCCATAACCCAGCAGGTGGCGGCGGTGTTGCTCAGGATGTGGTGGATCGTGCCAGGGCACGTCGAGATGCCGAGTTAGCGGCGCAACACAAAACCCGCCAACTTACTCCAGTTCGTCCAACCACATCAGTGGAACCAGGGGTTACTTCCAGCTCTTTGGGGGTACCGTGTCTCGTCCCAGTGCTGCGCAATGTGCGGATGCCCAAGGATTTCAAGGGCCCATGTAAAGTGCCGAATTACACTGCCGATTTATCCCCCGAGTCATGGGTTGAAAGTTATGAGATGGCGATGGAGATGCTGGACGTGGATGATGCGGCGTGTGCTAAATACTTCACCATGATGTTGGAAGGAACGACACGCACTTGGTTGAAAAACTTACCAGCTAACTCTATTGGGTCATGGGCCGAGTTAAGGGCCCGGTTTATTTAGAATTTCAAGGACACGTGCAAGCAGCCCATGTGAATTGTGGACTTAGCCGCCTATGTCCAGGAGGAAGGAGAATCAACAACCCATTGGGTGCGCCGGGTTTCGGAAATTTTGCATTCATCAGACCGCGTCAACGCTGATACCGCAGTTTTAACATTGGAAGGCAATTCCCGGTTTACACCTCTGAAGTTGAAGTTGGGACGGCTCAAACGTCACTGCAATGACATGGGGACTCTTATGGCAGCCTTGGTGAAGTATGTCGATTCTGATAGTACCAAGGACCCCGAATCTGATGATTACAAGACAGGGAAGGGAAAGAAGAGCGGCAGCACCAAAGGGCAGCAGCATAACCCGGCGAGTCATGGAAACAGCGGTAAGCGTAAAGCGGATAACAGTTTAGATTTTGTGGCTAACACCAACGCACAGGACAAAGGCCAGCGTCGGAAGGGTAAACCGCCCCAGCGTGGTGGAATACCAAGTCCCAATCCGGAGCGCCTATCTCACCTGTTAAACCAGCCTTGCCCGAAACACGGGTCGCGGGATAATCTGGCCACACACCTCTGGAAGGATTGTTACATCATGCAGGAGTTCAAAAATTAAGATTTTTTTCGGTATGATCATGGACCGGGTGGCGGTTCAGGCCCCGGATCTCACGGGCCAGGTTACGGTGGAGGCAGCTCCGGTTCAGGTTTTCACGGTAATCAGAGCGGACATGGTAATCAAAGCAATCAGGGCAACCAAGGTGGTTATAATCATCAGGGGAGTCAGCAGCAATAGCAGTAGTCGGGTTACCAGAGCAACCCGAAGCAGTTGAATAGTGGACAGTACCACGTCTTCACCACGAGCCTGTGCAAGCGCGACCAGAAGTTTCACAAAAGGGCAGTGAACTCCGTTGAACCGGCGGTGCCCCGTTACTTACGCTGGTCTGAACAGCCTATTGTGTGGAGTCGAGAAGATCATCCGCCGCGGGTTGATAATCCGGGCCATCTGGCATTGGTGGTGGCACCTCAGGTGGGAGGTTATAAGTTCACAAAGGTACTCATGGATGGGGGGAGTAGTACCAATATCCTTTATTATGAAACTTTCTGTCGCATGGGGTTAATAGATAAAAATCTTAAACCGTCCAACACGGTCTTCCATGGTGTGGTGCTTGGTAAATCGGCATATCCAGTTGGTAAGATAGCTCTGGAAGTTGCTTTTGGAGATGAGCATGACTCAAGATCAGAAACATTGACTTTTGAAGTGGTGAAAATCAAGAGTCTGTATCATGCCCTGTTTGGACGCCGGCTTATGCTAAGTTCATGGCAAGGCCCTGTTATGTTTATCTACAGCTCAATATGCCGGGTCATAAGGGGACCATAATGGTTCATGGGAGTCGTAAGATCGCTTTCGAATATAAAGAAGGTGATGCGGCTTATGCTGAGTCAGTTTGCGCAACAGAGGAGTTGAAGTTCTACAAAGATAATGTTGATCCGGCGGATATGACTTCTTTCAAAAAGTCCACTACAGAGCATGACCCGGCCTTGAAGTTTAAATTGGCTGATGAGACTAAGCTTGTTGATTTTGTTCCTGGCGATTCATCCAAGCAGTTTAGCATCAGCGCTAACCTGGATCCAAAATAGGAAAGCGCGCTCATTGAGTTCATCCGTGAGAACCGGAACATTTTTGCGTGGAAGCCTTCTGACATGCCAGGTGTACCGAGGGAACACACTGAGCACACACTTAATGTTGATCCAAAGTTTAAACCGGTCAAACAGTTTCTTCACCGGTTCAATGAAGAAAGACGCAAGACTATTGGTGAGGAGGTAGCTAGGCTCTTGGCGGCTGGGTTTATCATTGAAGTGTTTCATCCTGAGTGGTTGGCTAATCCGGTGCTGGTACTCAAGAAGAACGGCACTTGGCGTATGTGTGTGGACTACACAGATTTGAACAAGGCTTGTCTAGCAGATCCTTTTGCCCTCCCTCGTATTAATCAAATCATTGATGCTACGGCGGGTTGCGACCGTTTAAGTTTTCTGGATGCTTATTCTGGTTACCATCAGATCAAAATGGCAATTAAGGACCAGGAGAAGACAGCTTTTATAACTCCCATTGGAGCCTTCTGCTATGTATATATGCCTTTTGGACTCAAAAGTGCCCAGGCGACTTATCAGCGTTGTGTGCAGAATTGTCTTCATGATCAGATCGGCCGCAATGTTCATGCCTATGTGGATGATATTGTGGTGAAATACAGAAAGGAGGAGCATTGATTGATGACTTGAAGGAGACCTTTGATAACCTCCGGGTTTATAAGATGATGCTTAATCCGGCAAGTGTGTCTTTGGTGTACCAGCAGGCAAACTCTTGGGTTTTCTGGTGTCCAACAGGGGCATTGAAGCTAATCCGGAGAAAATCAAGGCTATTACCTCCTTGGCATAACCAAAGTGTATCAATGATGTTCAACGCCTGGCAGGCCGGATTGCAGCCTTAAGCCGGTTTATCAGTCGCCTTGGAGAGAAGGCCATCCCTTTGTATCAGATGCTGAAAAAGACAGATAACTTTGTCTGGAGTGACGCTGCCAATGAAGCGTTTAAGGACTTAAAGCGGCAGCTAGCCGAGCCGCCTATCCTTGCTGCTCTGGTTGATAAAGAGCCCTTATTGTTATATGTGGCTGCTAATGCACGGGCTGTTAGCGTGGCTATTGTGGTGGAGCGCAAGGAGGCTGGAAAGGAATATCCGGTTCAACGGCCGGTTTATTATATCAGTGAGGTACTTATTGAGTCCAAGCAATAGTACCCACATTGGCAAAAACTCGTGTATGGAGTTTTTATGGCGAGCCGGAAGCTTAAGCAATATTTCCAGGGTCATCCAATCACTGTGGTCAGCTCTGCTCCTTTGGGGGATATTATCCAGAACAGGGAAGCGAGTGGCCGGATTGCCAAGTGGGCTGTTGAGCTTGGGCCTCATGGATTAAAGTATATGCCACGGACGGCGATCAAGTCCCAAGCGTTGGTGGATTTCATCAATGACTTGACAGAGTTACAGGCGCTAGAAGAGATGCCGGATCATACGTATTGGACTATTCACTTTGATGGGTCCAGGCAATTGGAGGGCTCGGGGGCTGGAGTCATATTAACTTCCCCACGAGGTGATAAGTTTTGTAATGTTCTCCGTTTGTTGTTCCCTTGTACTAACAATGCAGCTAAATATGAGGCTTTACTCCATGGTCAGCGGATGGCTAAGGAGATGAACCTAAGCCGGGTTAAGTGCTTCGGTGAATCAGACCTGGTGGCTCAACAAGTGTGTGGTACTTGGGATTCCAACGACCCACTCATGGCAGCATATCGTCGAGAGGTGGATATTGTTGCAGGTCACTTCAAAGGTTATCAGGTCGATCATGTGGACCGGCGGAAGAATGAAGCGGCGGACGCTTTGAGTCGCTTGGGTTCCCAATGTAAACCGGTTCCACCCTATGTCTTTCTGGATGTGCTACATAATCCATCGGTCAAGATCCGAACAAAAGAGGATTTGGCTGTTCCTGATCCGGAGGCTCAGTTGGTGGCGGCGCTTCATGTTATCCCAGATTGGACGGTCCCATATTTGGCGTATATGAACCGGGGCGAGTTACCTGAGGATGAAACCTTGGCCAGACAGATAATCCGGTGGTCCAAGTCCATGACTATTGTCAATGGCGAGTTACATCATTGCAGTGTGACACGGGCGTTCAGCGTTGCGTGTCTCCTGAAGAAGGCTGTGAGATTCTGCGTGAGATTCACGAAGGGGATTGTGGTCATCATGCCGGTTCAAAATCCCTGGTAGCTAAAGCTTTTCGTCAGGCTTCTATTGGCTGACGGCTCATGCTGATGCAGAAGACTTGGTGAAAAAGTGCGACGGTTGTCAGAAGTTTTCACGCCATGCTCATATTTCGGCCCAGGAATTGAGGATGATTCCAATCACTTGGCCGTTTGCAACTTGGGGGATGGATATGGTTGGGCCCTTTAAGCGATCCAAGGACAAGAAGACTCACCTTTTGGTGGCGGTTGATAAGTTCACTAAGTGGGTGGAGGCAGAGCCAGTCAGTAAGTGTGATGCAGCTACGGCGGTTCAATTCATCAAGAAGGTGATTTTCCATTTTGGCTTTCCACACAGCATTATAACTGATAATGGTACCAATCTGTCCAAAGGTGCTATGAAGGAGTTCTGTCAACGTGAGCACATCCGGCTTGAGGTATCATCAGTGGCTCACCCTCAGTCTAATGGTCAAGCGGACAGAGCCAATCAAGAGATCTTGAGTGGCATCAAGCCCCGGCTTATGGTTCCCTTGCAACGGACGCCGGGTTGTTGGGTTGAGGAGTTACCTTCTGTGTTATGGAGCATCAATACCACGCCCAATAGATCCACGGGTTACACGTCTTTTTTCATGGTTTATGGAGCGGAGGTGGTTCTCCCTAGTGACATCCGTCATGACTCGCCCTCGGGTGGCGGCATATGTCGAAGCTGACAATGAGAAGGCACGACAAGAAGCACTTGACCTGTTAGATGAGGAGCGTGATATTGCAGCAGCCCGTTCGGCGATTTATTAGCAAGATCTGCGTCGTTATCATAGCCGCCGGGTTAGAACCAGAACTTTTCAAGAAGGCGATCTGGTGCTCCGGCTCATCCAAGATCAGACGGATATGCACAACTTATCCCCACCTTGGGAAGGACCCTTTGTGGTCAGCAAGAATCTGCATAACGGGTCATACTACCTTATAGATGTTCGAGAGCACAAAGACTCACGTAAATCAGAGGATGAGACCCACCGGCCGTGGAATATCGCTCGTCTTCGGCCTTACTATACTTGAGCCACAGGCTCTGCTCATGTACATAGTTATGACAATGTATATATTATGATCAATATAATAAACCGGAGCCTCAGCTAAAGCGGGGTATCCGTTATTTTTCTTACATCATGTGTGGTTACATGGGGGCTTCTGTTTATAAAGCGGCGTCCAGATTACCCCTTGCTTCAGCTTATAAAAGCCTTATATAAACGTCACTTGGGGGCTTGGTCGTACTCGAACCATAGCTACACCTCTTGATCGGCGCAAGGCCATCAGAAAAATACCTTGGGGGCTTGGTCGTCTCCGAACCATAGCTACGCCAGAAAACTACTTAGGGGCCAAAGAGATTGTTGCAAAAGAACAACTCAAACATAGGCACCCACTGAGCACAGCTCAAAATATTGCTTGGGGATTCTTTGCTATCGCAATGAACAAAGAATCTACAGTTGTAATAAGCTATCAAGCCACGGCTTGGAAGCCTGGTGTATACACCTAAAACCCTGAGTTAGCCTTCCTTTTTAAGTAAGTCACTCCGTCCAGGTAAACCTGGTATGACCCGTCGAACTTTGACAAGTCAATCTCATAAGACCCTGAACTTGACAAAGTTAAAACGACGATTGGTTAAAGATTGAGGTCCATCTTAAAAGGCTTTGTAAAATGGTTTAACTCAGTGGCCTGGCAGCCCATGAAAAGCCTCGAATTTGGGGCCTGGCAGCCCGTGAAAAGCCTCGACTACAAGATTTTATATGCTTTTATTTGCCAAAAAATTTCTCCTTTGATGAGAATTATGATGTTTTCGGTAAACCGGCGTTCATTAACCCGGCTCGGCTTTTAACTATAAAGTTTACAGTACATGATCACTTATAATCCGGCATTTATTAACCCAGTCTGGTTTCGATTATAAGACGCCAGTATTGAATATGGATAAACCGGTGTTTATCACAACCCGGTACGGTTTTATCATAAACCGGCACAGTATGAAAGGAGTTGTCATTACTCAAGATTGGGGTTATCACCCTCATTACAAAAGTTGGTCAACCAACGATGTGATTCAATATCACAGGTATCATTTATTTTCATATTTGATTATCTTTTATAGCCTTGGTTCTAAACCCTGGCTATATATATATATATATTTGGGTATCATGACTCGTCTGGTGGTAAACCGCTAGTACACTTCCAACTTCTTGTATGCAGGAACAACTTGAATAAATCGCTATGGATTATGAACATCATATGTCTTAAAGCATGGCGGACTAACAAGCGTCAGGCAAAAATAAATATGCACGATGGCATAGCAGACCAAGTGTTTTAACTAGCCTGTTACAAGGCGTTTCAGTGCCCAAAAGAATAATTGTTTTTCAGCAAATGTGGCGGTTTGCAGAAGGCTAACCCGGCCTCCGGATCATGATTCGTTACCAGGTTGACTTGACGGCTGCGGATCATCTTGCACCGGGTCATCGTCCTCATCTCTACCCAGCGGCTGGAAGTCAAATAGTTGCTCACTCGATCCTAGTTAGGGCTTGGAACACAGCTTCGTCGCTTATAAGGGTGGACGGTTCAATGTCAGAGGCATAGGTGTGCTTATGAATTGGCGGGATGAGATTTTGAACCTCAGGAGTTGGTGCAGCAATCCATTTGTTGTTGACGTCATAACTCGCCTGATAATGTGAAAGATCAGCTTCTTCAGCTAATTGGCAAGCCAGCGGACGTACTTCCCGGTTTATGGCTCGGAGATCATCATTGCCAAATTCTGAACCGTCTTATTTTAAGCTCGGATAGCCTTTACCTACATCCTCCGGATCAAGATCAGGCACCCATGCTTTTGCCCGGGTTAGCGCAGTCAGAGCACCAGCCCTTGCAGCAGATCCCTTTAGTTCTTCTACCCGGGCAGGCAGCATTGACAGCCTTTCTAAAGTCTCTTGGATTAAAGTCGGGGGCGGCTTGTTGTGAGAAGTGGTGCAGATGATCCGTTGCGCGCCGGTATATAACTGCTCTATAAGAGTATAGGCAGCCTTCAGCTTCTTCTGTACATCAGAGCCCAGATGACTAATGCGAGTTCCTGCGTCATTGCAAACATTAGTAAACCGGCAATGTATGGGATAATATGTTGAAAACATAAAGACAGGATAGTTACCAAACACAGCAGCAGTCATGGCATGTATTTGCCGCTTTACACCAGTCTGCTCGTCTACCACCGATTTAAGAGCTGCTTCTACGTCCTCGGCTCTTTTTTGCAATGTAGATTTTTCTGTGTTCCAATCAGCCCGCTCCTTTTTGAAACTCTCCTTCAGCTTTTCCATAGCGGCTAAGGCACTGGTAAGCTCATCTTTCGCTTTGGAGGTTTCTGCTTGCTGGGACTTGATGTTTTCTTGCAGATCAGCGGTTTGAGTTTCCTTTTTGCTCAGCTCAGCCTATAAGAGACAGATATCATGAGTTGGCAGTACCTATTTGAACTACCAAGCACATACCAAGTTGTGCACCTGATACTTGGGGGCTAATGCCTATTTGCTCATTATCAGAAAATTTCTACAAGTCCCAAGTACAATACGAGTATTACTCTTGGCACTTGGGGGCTAATGTATGTTTGCTCAAAATAACATTATGGGTATTCTTCTAAAAAGTCCCGGTTCATCTTTATAAGTTAAACCGGCCCTTGGAGGATAAGCATGCAAAATTGACATATTACAAAGTCCCGGCTTAGATGGATATCATAAACCGGCACTTGGGGGCTACTAGAGTTGATATTTGGAATTTAACATAAGGGAGAAGCAATTATGCAGTTACCTCATATCGCTCTTTCATCAGATTCACTAAACCGGCTTCAAAGTCGCGACTCGTGTACAGACGGTTTAAAAAACCTGAATGAATGTCTTGGGCGTTGAGGTGGGCATAGCTTGACAGATCTGTGCTCCATTTGCCTTTGCCCATGGCAGAAAGCTCGTCCTTGGCACTATGTTTGGATAAAGCGACGGGATTGCCAGGAGCGGTATGCCCAAAGCCAGTAATCATAATATCATCCTCTTTATCATCAGCAGCCTTCACTAAAGTGGACGGTTTATCAGTAGCCCTAGCTGAACTTACCGGGTTATCATCAGTTCGGACTGGGCTGGTCGGTTTATCAGCATGGCTTGTGTTGTCAACTTCTACTTGTTCAATAAAGAAGTCATGTTCTTGAGGCGGCGGATCGTTAAGCATTGCATCAGCATTGGTTCCTTCCGGATCTGGAGTTCTTTCCGGTTCAGTAACCACATTATCATCAGCCGGTTTATTTAACCGAGCCTTCTTGCTGGGTCTAGGCTTGGCACTGAGAAGAATTAACATAAAGATGAATACATCAGGTGAACATAAGGTATTAAGAGTAAATTTAAAGCATAGCTCACCCAGGAACTGTCTTGAGGGCTGGAAGCTGTGTGGCCGTTGATTCGCCAGAGGATGAGTGAGGTGTTCCCTGATAATTCGAATCAGACGGATTAAGAGGCAGTCGGAAACAACCCGCCTTGGGGCAAGAAGTGTCAAGAGTATAAGAGACCTCTGATCGACGTTTCTGAACCGGAGTGTTCGGTAAACCGGCTGAGGTAACTACCTGGCCGCTGTGCCGGGTTGTGCGATGGGCTTCGTGTTGCTGCTTCTTCAAAAGAAAGTTTGGGTCCAAGTGAGCAAGGGGGTGAGAAAATTTTACTTTCCGGTTTGCTTGACGGATTGTCTATGTTAGCAGAGGATCTGAACCGGAGGAAAGAATAATTACCTCTGCATCCTTAGCTTGGCTGCCTTCAGCGTCATCCTGATAATAGTCATTGTCAATGAGGTGTATGAAAAATGAACCAAAAGAGTCAAGTTCTACCTCTGAGTCCGGATTAGCCAAGTCAGCATTAGCATTTGGTTCAGAAGACGTAGTGGTCCTCTTCTTGGCAGACTTTTTGGTAACCTTGGTCTTCGGGCGAGTTGGTTTTGCCGGTTTATCCCAGGGTTTCTTCTTCCAGAACGGATCATCGCCTTGTTAAAAATGGACAAAATTTGAGAGAGTACTTAAAAAGGGGCAAGTTAAAACAAGAAAGTTGTGATTCTTACAGTCGGAGGTTTATTGGAAATGTAGAAGGGGTTCAATTCGGTTTGGCTGCAGACAGCTTCCCGTTCATTCAGTATTTTCTTGACGGCCTCAGTAACTTCAGCTTCTGTTAACCGAATGTCGATATGTCGTTGAGGGTCTTTTAAGTCCCCTGTGTACTCACACATTAAGCCGAGGCACCGGCTTAAAGGCAGAACGCTCCAAGATATCCTGTCAACACCTGTTAAACCGTTTGCCATAAAGGCTCTCAGCTTTGATAGTTGCGGTGCATAGTTGGACCATTCCTTAGCAGTCAGCCTCTGAGGAAACGGATGAGTGTTGCTAAGCCGGTGAGGGCGGTAACCCGGCAGAGGATTTTCGTCAGTTGGAGATGTGTCTTTACAGTAAAACCAAGTCTGATTCCAGTCCTTGGGGTGACTATGAAGCATGGCGTGAGGGAAGGTGACATCCTTCCTCTTTTGAATCGCCATCCCACCAAGCTCAGTGTTGGGTCCGTCTGTGAACTCTGTGCGATGGTTTAACTAAAAGAAAACCCTGAGCAGTTCAACTGTGGGCTCTTCTTGAAGATAGGCCTCACAAAATACTTGGAAATTGCAAATATTAGACACAGAGTTTGGTCCAATATCTTGAGGGTGGAGTTGGAAGCTGGCAAGCACATCGCGGAAATTTTTTGAACGGGGAGGACTAAAGCCTCGGCCTAGATGGTCAGTGAACACGACTACTTCTCCGTCCTTAGGTTCAGGAGGATTTTCCGGACCAGGAACCCTCCATTGGATAACTTCTTTCTTCGCTAAAGCGCCATTGGCGATACATCCCTCTAGTTGTGCTTCCGTAACCCGGGAAGGAACCCAGTTGCACTCATAAACTTGTTTGGCCATTTCAATGGAAAGCTGAAACATGGTTATTGCCGGTTTAAGATTTATAATGGACAAGAATAAAGCAATGCAAGATAAGCAGAAACAGAGGTATATGCATATTGTTAAACTGGAGTCTGATATTGCTAAACCGGAGCTTCATATTACTAAACCGGAGTCTGACAATGGAGAAGGTGCGGAGATAAATGAATCGGCGGTTTAAGAGGGGACTAATGGTACCTGCCGGATTATCATTTTTCAAAAAGATAAACCGCCTATATTGGTATGAAAGGTACAGATCTAAAAATACTTAAGTGAGGGAAAAACAAGTTTCACAAGTTGGCATGATAATTTCAGATCTGCAGTATGACCGAAAACTAGAGTATATTCAGACCTAAAACTTCAGGTGCTTAAGCAGTTCATCAGATTCAGATGAGTTTTCCTATATAAAGGAGATGTTCTAATGAGGAAAAAGGGGATTATGGCTACGGGCGCACAAGAAGTATCAGATCCAAACTAGCTGATGATGCTACTAAGAAGAACAGGGAAAAACGGCACCGAAGCTCTAATAAACTCTAATGAACACTGAAACCCTAATGGTGGATCTAAAGCAAGGAAAGAGGAACTTACTGATGCTGGCGGAACAGCAGAGGAGCGCCGCGCTTCTCTGGTACGGTCAGGTTGAAGCGGCGGCCAATGTTGGGGCGGAAGTGAAGGTCGACGGCGGCGGCGGAGCTCCAACGTTCGGGTGACGCAAGGAAGAGGATGATGTGAAGGGGCACGAAGGGGAAAAAATGAAAAGGACCCCTCGGCCTTATTTATAAGGTGAATGGATAAGTGACAGGCGCGAGAATTGAGGAGCCCAAAAATGAGATATGTGACGGCTCTGTCGCCTCGATTGTCGGAGGCTGATTAAGGAAGGTGAGATATATGCAATCTTTAATAACAGATGACGTCATGGCGGTTTATCATGATCCTGGAAGATGATGTCATGGCGGTTTATAAGGCTTACGTGAAGATGCTGAAGAAATTTTACTAAGTATTGAAGATTGACATGAACCAGTTCAAATCAACCTCGGGCCTAATGTTCGGGATATTACTGCTGGGCATAAACCGGCTAGGCGAGGCCGGGTTATCCCCATAATGAGTTATCATATTTGAAGCCCATGAAGACAAAGACGGTGGCGCTTTAGTGAGGCCTAGGGCCGAAAGGCGGATTAAGGCCTGTAGACATAAACCGACAGTAATATGTAACTTGTGTTGTAAGATAGGAAGAGTAGAGACCGGACCAGACACGTCTATGAGCCGGCCTCGGGATCCTGTAAACCGACGGGCGTCAACCAATGTATATAAAGGGACGACCCGGCGGCGGTTCAAGGACAACAGACAACAACTCGAGAACCAGGCAAAGCGGATTCGCTCCCTAGTCATCGAAACCCTAGCAATTCCACAACAACTGGATCGTAGGCTTTTACCTTCACCGCAAGGGGCCGAACCAATATAAAATCTCTGCGTCCTTTGTCCGCTTTAACCCCTTTAAGCTAACCCGTCGCGATGGCTCCACGACTAAGTCCTTTCACTAGGACATCTGCCGTGACAAAACCACGACATGTCTCCCATTGAGCGATAAGTTTTTGCTCATTAAACAAATTAACAATTAAGGTCTGATTCCATTTATCTTGACAAAATGTCCCTTCAGGAATTCCATGTACCCCACTGGAAGAGGACAACATGCATAGGTTGAAAGAGGCTTCCAAGTTCATATTTCAAAGACTATTTGACCAGAGAGAAATTCACAAAATTGTTAAACCCATGGTAGTGGCATATCTTCTTGGCTGACTATGAATGTATATTATATGTTTCTTTTGCCAAAGGCATTATACCAAAATATAAATTAAGAGAACAACAAATGGATGAACTTGTTCTAAAAAAACAAAATGGATGAATGAGAAACCAGGTGTAGAGAAAATCAGTTTACAAAGACCACTAACAGAGGCAAATGCAATGCATTGATTTGGACGGACGGTCGTCTCGCCAAAATATGCAGCATGGCCAATTCTGTAGTCTTTTCTTCGGCTCAGGAGAATGTGAATCATGTTTTCATCGAGTGTGCAATTGCTTTTATTTATTTATTTATTTATAAAGAGTGGATTTCATTGACTCGAAATGAAGCATTAAGATGGCACAAACACAATGAGCACGCCCTGGCCTTCATATAGCTAGGATGCACATAACCAACACTAACACACACGTAAAAAAACGGTTGACAAATAGCAGTCATATAAGACCAAAGCTACGCCCTAACGGGGAAAAAGAAAAACCCTGAAGAGGTCAAATATGCTATCGACAAACTACGAAAATGACCATATCTGCATCAACCATCTCATGACACCACAAAGACAACGAGGTTCTTCAACAACAACGCCTTCAGGAAGGGAGCGACGCCCAAGCGCGCGTCACTGGATCCAACTACCAAAGGCCAGAATCTAGGTTTTCCCTTATAAGAACCAGTCCGAGCATATTCGAGCAATGCCTCCAACAAGGTAACAATGAGAAAACATTGCCAACGCTAGGTATAACCAACTCGGGCCAAACCTTGGTTTCCACCCCTGAGCTCGAGTCCGGTACTCAAGAAGCACCACAATTGGATTCAACCATGTGTTGTTACCATCACTTTTCTAAGAACCTAATAATCGTATACATTGGGCTAGAAAACTAACAATTACCACTGCACAACCATACCCTCTACACCAAGCTCTCATCCATAGATTGCATCTCACCACCAAAGGCAACCATTGGATCTAGAAAGAGGAACCCTCACGAAGACATTTCAGTGGCCACCACAATCTACAGTGAGGGGTTCCGTTGTCCGGAGTGGTCACCACACGGATCAACACCGACGTACAAGAACTAGGGCGCCACAGCGCGCCTGGCCGCAACACCCATGACCAGTGTCGCTCTTCACCGAAGCACCAGATGGCCATCGCCTAGCACTACACTATATCAGCCACCCCTGAGCACGTGCACAGCTCCAACCGAGCCCGCATTGTCGTTGGCCGGACCTGCACGACATTCAACGGATCAAGCTGTGAACTATTCTGCACCCGCCGATCTTCTAAGCAACCAGAGCAGAGGGGTACTATGAGCACCTCAGGTGACAGGATCTGGCACAAACCTGTGGCATCAAGGACACCGGGTGAAGGTGTCTCGCCGAGAGTGCACGTCGCGCCGCTGCAGAAGCATCCATGCCCTACTGCACCATCTAGGCCACCACAGCTCCGGGAAGGGCTTCGACAACTAGGACGGTGGCCACATTAGCCTTGAATAACCGGGGAAGAAACGCAATGCGCTACAAGAGCTTGCCTCACCGCCACTGTCCACGGCACATGCTTAGCCCGGTTATAACCTTTGGTTGTAGTGAGAGGTTGTGAAAGGAAGAAGTGGCTACAACTGATGGCGGCTAGGATTTTCCCCATGTCGCTTGTCATGAGCGACGCGGGGGTCGGGGTATTGCCTCAAGTCCGAAGATGAATGCTTTCATGTTTAGACCCTAGCTCATTGGCTAGCCATGTAGTTGTGCAACCTAACCACCCAGGTTCAATTCCTAGAATTGATAGGTGACTCACATTGGTTTTCCCAATTTATCGAGAATCAAACTTTGATGTCTGGTGGGACCACATGTCAAGAGAAAATCTTGTAGATCACAAAAGAAATACTTTGAGGACTAGGCTTGATGCGTGGTGGTACTACACTTCAAGATAAAAATCTTGGTACTCATGCAAAAAAGATGTATGCATCCCTAGTTAGTGCAGAGGCCGGGAAGTGAAATTCTCTCCAAAAAATTTAGAGTGTGCAATTGCTAACATTGTGTGGAGTACTGATACGTCTCCAACGTATCTATAATTTTTGATTGTTCCATGCAGTTTTATTATCAATCTTGGATGTTTTATAAGCATTTTATATCATTTTTTATTACTAACCAGTGACATAGTGCCAAGTGCCAGTTGCTGTTTTTTCCATGTTTTTTACATCGTAGGAAATCAATATCAGACGGAGTCCAAATGCCACGAAACTTAATGGAGAATTTTTATGGGCCAGAAGGAAAAAGTTGGGCCCTGGTTGCACCTGGGGGGAGTCCCGAGGAAGGGACAACCCACCAGGGCGCGCCAGGAGGCCCTGGCGCGCCCTGGTGGGTTGGGCCCACCTTGGGTGCCCCCCGGACCGCCTCTTTGCTCTATAAATACCCCAAAAATACCAGAACCCTAGAAGCATCGACGAAATATTCATCCAGCTGCCGCAGACTCCAGAACGACCATACCCTATCTAGACACCATCACGGAGGGGTTCACCACTTCCATTGGTGCTTCTCCGATGATGTGTGAGTAGTTCTTTGTAGACCTTCGGGTCCTTAGTTAGTAGATAGATGGCTTTCTCTCTCTCACTGAATTTTCAATACAATGGTCTCTTGAAGATCCATATGATGTAACTCTTTTACGGTGTGTTTGTTGGCATCTGATGAACTTCGAGTTTATGATCAGTTATATCTTTTTATATCCATGAAAGTTATTTGAGTTTCTTTGATCTCTTGTATGCATGATCTCTTATAGCCTCGTATTTCTTCTCCGATATTTGGGTTTTGTTTGGCCAACTTGATCTATTTATCTTTCAACGGGAAGAGGTGCCCGGTAGTGGGTTCGATCTTATGGTGCTTGATCCTAGTGACAGGAAGGGAACCGGCATGTATGTATCGTTGCTACTAAGGATAAAAAGATGGGATCCCTATCTGCCGCAATAGATAACGGATCTTGTCTACATCATGTCATCGTTCTTATTACATTACTCCATTTTTCCATGAACTTAATACACTAGATGCATGCTGGATAGCGGTCGATGTGTGGAGTAATAGTAGTAGATGCAGGCAGGAGTCGGTCTACTAATCTTGGACGTGGTACCTATGTAATTATCATTGCCTGGATATCGTCATAATTATTTGAAGTTCTATTAATTTCCCAACTGTAGTTTGTTTACCCACCATTTGCTATTTTCTCGAGGGAAGCCACTAGTGAATACTACGGCCCTCGGGTCTTCTTTCTCATATATTTGCTCTGCGATCGATTTTATTTGCACTTTTTATTCAGATCTATTAAACCAAAAATAGAAAAATACTTTGCTGCACTTTATTTTATTTGTGATCTATTTATTCAATCTATTACAATTTTCTCCCTTCTCCGTGCCAAATTCTGGCGCCGTTACCCGAAAGGGATTGACAACCCCTTTAACACGTCGGGTTGCGAGTGGCTGTTATTTGTGTGCAGGGGCTGTTTACGTTGTGTTGCTTGGTTCTCCTACTAGTTCAATAACCTTGCTTTCATATCTGATGGAAATACCTACCGCGGATGTGCTGCATCATCCCTCCTCTTTGGGGAAATACCGACATAGCTTTAAGCGACATCAAAAGGAATTTCTGGCGCCGTTGCCGGGGAGGATCTTCAACATAACCGGGTTCCTAATCACAAATCTCATCTCCTCGCAATATACATTATTTGCCATTTTCCTCTCATTTTCCTCACCCCCACTTCACAAAAATTTGCCGTTTTATTCACCTCTCTTTTTCCGTTCACCGTTTTCTTGCCGGATCTATTTTTGTGTTTGACATCTTGTTTGCCGTTATGGATAATTCCTCCTCTATTGCTTCCACTCCCGAGAACGAGGTTCTTAACTTTAAACAAAGGGGAGGAGAAAGTTTAAAAGATTCTTGGTTTAGAATTTGCAATGCTCATAATAGATCTATCCGTAAGCAATCTACCGTTGTGCTTCTGCGTTGTTTTTATGTTGGCATCACAACTTGGTATAGACTCGTCCTTGATACGATTACCGGTGGAAATTTCTTAATGAGTACTCTTTTTGATGCTCTTAATGCTATGGGAAATTTAGTGGGCTCACCACCTCTTATGGTTAATGTAACAATTTTGACTCTTGAGCATGTTATGGAAAGACTAGATGCTATCGGAAAAAAAAAGCTCACCGGAGATAATATGGAAATTATAGAAAAAAAACATACATAATTTTTCTACTAATCTTGGGTCAAAAGCAGGCGATATTTTTAAGTTGTTAAAAGAGAGGGGTACTTTAATCCATGAAAGAATAGAAGAAAGTCCGTCTCAGATTGATAAACTGGAAGAAATATTTAGTAATCTAAGCACGACTTTTACCACCACTAAAATTATTGAGGAAACTCTCGTAAACAGAAGGAGATCCAAAAACAAAGGTGCAACTTCTAGTGATAGCAATAAAGGAGATCTTAAGATGATTAGTATCCACCCTGATTTTGTTGAAGTAATAAGAGATCCTTTTTGCAAGAATGAAATCTTTGAATTTATTCCTAGGAGTGTTGTTATTGAAAATCTCTATGCTAAATCTTTGAGGGATTCTAAGTGTTTGATTGAAGAGTTGGACAAAGATGACAAAACTTAGATCCTTGCCTTACGCCTAGCTAAGGGCGTAAAACTATAACGCTTGTTGGGAGGCAACCCAATGAATAAAATTTATTTTTGCTTCTTGCTTTCTGTTTTTGTGTGTTTGCACAATTATGCTACTGGTATGATTGTGTTTTTTATGTTTTAATTAGTGTTTGTGCCAAGTAAATCCTATAGGATCGTCTTGGGTGATAGTTGTTTAATCTTGCTGAAAAAGACAGAAACTTTGTGCTCACGAAAATAATTGTTAAAAATCACCAGAACGTGATAAAATGCCAATTTTTTTTGCAAAAGATTAATATACAAATTACCCAGGTCGTCCTATTTTTTCATAAGTTTTGGAGTTACATAAGTATTCGCCAAAGTCAGATTACTACAGACTGTTCTGTTTTCACAGATTCTGTTTTCTTTGTGTTGCGTGCTTATTTTGATGGCTCTATGGTTTTCTTTGGTGAGTTTCTGCCATAGAAAAGTTGGAATACAGTAGATATAATACAAAAACAAAATATGAATTGGTTTGATACAAAACTTATAGTAGTAGTTTGCTTTCTTATACTAACGGATCTCACGAAGGTTTTGTTGAGTTTTGTCTGATTGAAGTTTTCAAGTTTTGGGTTATCTTATGATGGATGAAGGAAGAATGTAAGAGCCTAAGCTTGGGGATGCCCCGGCATCCCAAGCTATTATCCAAAAATGATCAACCAACTAAGCTTGGGGATGCCCCCGAGTGGCATCCCCGCTTTCTTCCAACGACCATCGGTATTTTACTCGAGGCTATATTTTTAGTCGTCACATGATATGTGTTTTGCTTGGAGCGTCTTGTATGATATGTGTCTTTGCTTCTTTTCTTTTGTGTTTTAAGTCATCCATCCTTTCTGGACATACCTATTTGAGAGAGCCAAAATTATATTATGACTTGTTAGAATTGCTCTCTATGCTTCACTTAAATCTTTTATGAGCCAGGACTTGCTCTAGTGCTTCATTTACATCTTTTTGAGCACGGTGTGCTTAGTATTTTTGAAGAAATGCTCTCTTGCTTCACTTAGATTTATTTGAGAGTTAGTAAAATTTTGAAGAAATTCTCTCTTGCTTCACTTAAATTATTTTGAGATAAAGAAAATTTGTTATGCTCATGATCTTCACTTATATTTGTTTGAGCTTATGAAAAGCAACACATGAAAATTTGTCCCAAAGTGATAGATATCCAAGAAGGATAAAGTAAAAAACTGTCATGAAGATCATTGGACAAAATAAACTTCATTCTTAGGAATAGTTTCGAGATATGATGATGAGATATGTGAGTTATGTTGATGAGTAATTGTGCTCTAGTAAGAATATTGGTATTAAGGTTTGTGATTCCCTATGCATGCACGAAAGTCAACAATCATGCAATGAAAATTATATCCTACTTATGGTGCATTATTCGGTGTTAATTATGCTTAATGCTTGCTTATGAGATTATTCGTTTCCTGGTTGGTCGCTTCTCAATCTTTTTTCTAGCCTTCATTTTGCACTAAGTATGATCTCTACTTGTGCATCCAAAATCCTTTAAACCAGTTTTACCACATGAGTCCACTATACCTACCTATACGTGGTATTATTTTGCCATTCATAGCAAATTTGCATGTGTCATCTCTAATTTTCAAAATAAACTTCTCTTTTGTGTGTTTGTTTCGCTCGCGGAACGGTAACGGGTGGCTAATATTTTCCATGCTGGATGTCTTATTCTCACGATGAGTGTTTATTCACTTGTCATTGCACGAGAGTAAGGCAAAGGTTTTAGGGATGCCCAGTCCAAAAATGCAAAAATGAATTTACTTTATGTTGTCAAATAATAAATTCCTTGGAAAGTGTTGGTATGGAGGGCAACCGTGGATACGGCTAGCCATGGAAAGTAGGAATATGGTGGAAAAAGGAATAAACTTTATTTTCTGTTTGAGAACCGCCTATGGCATATCTAGCATCGAAAGTGTTCGTAGCTCTACGTCGTTTTCGTTGGTGGGATGGATACACCTCCCAAAATGTTTTTATCTCAAATTTTTCACTTTGAGCTCTGGCACCTCTACAAATCCCTACTTCCCTCTGCGAAGGGCCTTTCTTTTACTTTATGCAATTTTTATTTTGAATTTGAGTTTCCATCTTCTCTTATAAAAGCACCAACTAAGAGGCAATATGATCGTGCTGAAGTATTGGGTGTAGTTAATATTCGAGTGTGTTTCAGGAATGGATGAATGTTTGAGCATGATGGGCTAGGGATAGCTTGTTTTAGCATTGATATTTTGAAAGACATGGTTGCTTGTTGATATTCTTTGAATCACAACTAGACTATTGCTTTGAATCACAAAAAAGTCCAAATGTCCATGCTATATAGAAAAGAATATGATATGACTTGATGAACAACACTCCACATCAAAAATTCTGTTTTTATCACTTAATTACTCGAGGACGAGTAGGAGTTAAGCTTGGGGATGCAGATACGTCTCCAACGTATCTATAGTTTTTTATCGTTCCATGCTGTTTTATTATCAATCTTGGATGTTTTATAATCATTTTATCGTCATTTTATACCATTTTTTGGTACTAACCTATTGACATAGTGCTAAGTGCCAGTTGCTGTTTTTTTCATGTTTTTTACATCGTGGGAAATCAATATCAGACGGAGTCCAAATGCCATGAAACTTTACGGAGAATTTTTATGGGTATTTGGTGTTAATTATGCTTAATGCTTGCTTATGAGATTATCGTTTCTTGGTTGGTCGCTTCTCAATCTTTTTTTCTAGCCTTCATTTTGCACTAAGTATGATCTCTACTTGTGCATCCAAAATCCTTTAAACCAGTTTTACCACATGAGTCCACCATATCTACCTATACGAGGTATTATTTTGCCGTTCATAGCAAATTTGCATGTGTCATCTCTAATTTTCAAAATAAACTTCTCTTTTGTGTGTTTGTTTCGCTCGCGGAACGGTAACGGGTGGCTAATATTTTCCATGCTGGATGTCTTATTCTCACGATGAGTGTTTATTCACTTGTCATTGCACGAGAGTAAGGCAAAGGTTTTAGGGATGCCCAGTACCAAAATGCAAAAATGAATTTACTTTATGTTGTCAAATAATAAATTCCTTGGAAAGTGTTGGTATGGAGGGCAACCGTGGATACGGCTAGCCATGGAAAGTGAGAATATGGTGGAAAAAGGAATAAACTTTATTTTCTGTTTGAGAACCGCCTATGGCATATCAATCATTGAAAGTGTTCGTAGCTCTACGTCGTTTTCGTTGGTGGGATGGATACACCTCCCAAAATGTTTTTATCTCAAATTTTTTGCTTTGAGCTCTGGCACCTCTACAAAGCCCTACTTCCCTCTGCGAAGGGCCTTTCTTTTACTTTATGCAATTTTTATTTTGAATTTGAGTTTCCATCTTCTCTTATAAAAGCACCAACTAAGAGGCAATATGATCGTGCTGAAGTATTGGGTGTAGTTAATATTCGAGTGTGTTTCAGGAATGGATGAATGTTTGAGCAAGATGGGCTAGGGATAGCTTGTTTTAGCATTGATATTTTGAAAGACATGGTTGCTTGTTGATATGCTTTGAATCACAACTAGACTATTGCTTTGAATCACAAAAAAGTCCAAATGTCCATGCTATATAGAAAAGAATATGATATGACTTGATGAACAACACTCCACATCAAAAATTCTATTTTTATCACTTAACTACTCGAGGACGAGTAGGAGTTAAGCTTGGGGATGTAGATACGTCTCCAACGTATCTATAATTTTTTATCGTTCCATGCTGTTTTATTATCAATCTTGGATGTTTTATAATCATTTTATCGTCATTTTATACCATTTTTTGGTACTAACCTATTGACATAGTGCCAAGTGCCAGTTGCTGTTTTTTTCATGTTTTTTACATCGTGGGAAATCAATATCAGACGGAGTCCAAATGCCATGAAACTTTACGGAGAATTTTTATGGGTATTCGATGTTAATTATGCTTAATGCTTGCTTATGAGATTATCGTTTCTTGGTTGGTCGCTTCTCAATCTTTTTCTAGCCTTCATTTTGCACTAAGTATGATCTGTACTTGTGCATCCAAAATCCGTTAAACCAGTTTTACCACATGAGTCCACCATATCTACCTATACGCGGTATTATTTTGCCGTTCATAGCAAATTTGCATGTGTCATCTCTAATTTTCAAAATAAACTTCTCTTTTGTGTGTTTGTTTCGCTCACGGAACGGTAACGGGTGGCTAATATTTTCCATGCTGGATGTCTTATTCTCACGATGAGTGTTTATTCACTTGTCATTGCACGAGAGTAAGGCAAAGGTTTTAGGGATGCCCAGTCCCAAAATGCAAAAATGAATTTACTTTATGTTGTCAAATAATAAATTCCTTGGAAAGTGTTGGTATGGAGGGCAACCGTGGATACGGCTAGCCATGGAAAGTGAGATATGATGGAAAAAGGAATAAACTTTATTTTCTGTTTGGGAACCGCCTATGGCATATCTAGCATCGAAAGTGTTCGTAGCTCTACGTCGTTTTCGTTGGTGGGATGGATACACCTCCCAAAATGTTTTTATCTCAAATTTTTCGCTTTGAGCTCTGGCACCTCTACAAATCCCTACTTCCCTGTGCGAAGGGCCTTTCTTTTACTTTATGCAATTTTTATTTTGAGTTTCCATCTTCTCTTATAAAAGCACCAACTAAGAGGCAATATGATCATGCTTAAGTATTGGGTGTAGTTAATATTCGAGTGTGTTTCAGGAATGGATGAATGTTTGAGCATGATGGGCTAGGGATACCTTGTTTTAGCATTGATATTTTGAAAGACATGGTTGCTTGTTGATATGCTTTGAATCACAACTAGACTATTGCTTTGAATCACAAAAAAGTCCAAATGGCCATGCTATATAGAAAAGAATATGATATGACTTGATGAACAACACTCTACATCAAAAATTCTGTTTTTATCACTTACCTACTCGAGGACGAGTAGGAGTTAAGCTTGGGGATGCAGATACGTCTCCAACGTATCTATAATTTTTGATCGTTCCATGCTGTTTTATTATCAATCTTGGATGTATTATAATCATTTTATTGTCATTTTATACCATTTTTTGGTACTAACCTATTGACATAGTGCCAAGTGCCAGTTGCTGTTTTTTTCATGTTTTTTACATCGTGGGAAATCAATATCAGACGGAGTCCAAATGCCATGAAACTTTACGGAGAATTTTTATGGGCCAGAAGGAAGAAGTTGGGCCCTGGTTGCACCTGGGGGGAGTCCCGAGGAGGGGACAACCCACCAGGGCACGCCAGGAGGCCCTGGTGCGCCCTGGTGGGTTGTGCCCACCTCGGGTGCCCCCGGACCGCCTCTTTGCTCTATAAATACCTCAAAAATACCAGAACCCTAGAAGTCGACGAAATATTCATCCAGCCGCCGGAGAGTCCATAACCACCAGATCCAATCTAGACACCATTATGGAGGGGTTCACCACTTCCATTGATGCCTCTCCGATGATGTGTGAGTAGTTCTTTGTAGAGCTTCGGGTCCTTAGTTAGTAGTTAGATGGCTTTCTCTCTCTCGCTGAATTCTCAATACAATGGTCTCTTGGAGATCCATATGATGTAACTCTTTTGCGGTGTGTTTGTTGGGATCTGATGAACTTCGAGTTTATGATCAGTTATATCTTTTTATATCCATGAAAGTTATTTGAGTTTCTTTGATCTCTTATTTGCATGATCTCTTATAGCCTCGTATTTCTTCTCCGATATTTGAGTTTTGTTTGGCCAACTTTATCTATTTATCTTGCAATGGGAAGAGGTGCCCGGTAGTGGGTTCGATCTTACAGTGCTTGATCCCAGTGACAGAAAAGGAACCGACACGTATGTATCGTTGCTACTAAGGATAAAAAGATGAGATCCCTATCTGCCGCAATAGATAACGGATCTTGTGTACATCATGTCATCGTTCTTATTGCATTACTAAGTTTTTCCATGAACTTAATACACTAGATGCATGCTGGATAGCGGTCGATGTGTGGAGTAATAGTAGTAGATGCAGGCAGGAGGCGGTCTACTAATCTTGGACGTGATGCCTATGTAATGATCACTACCTGGATATCGTCATAATTATTTGAAGTTCTATCAATTGCCCAATAGTAATTTGTTTACCCGCCGTTTGCTATTTTCTCGAGAGAAGCCACTAGTGAAACCTACGGCCCCCGGGTCTTCTTTCTCATATATTTGCTCTGCGATCGATTTTATTTGCACTTTTTATTCAGATCTATTAAACCAAAAATACAAAAATACTTTGCTGCACTTTATTTTCTTTACGATCTATTTATTCAATCTATACAATTTTCTCCCGTCTCCGTGCCAATTTCTGGCGCCGTTACCCGAAAGGGATTGACAACCCCTTTAACACGTCGGGTTACGAGTGGCTGTTATTTGTGTGCAGGGGCTGTTTACATTGTGTTGCTTGGTTCTCCTACTGGTTCGATAACCCTGGTTTCATATCTGAGGGAAATACCTACCACCGATGTGTTGCATCATCCCTTCCTCTTTGGGGAAATACCGACGTAGCTTCAAGCGACGTCAAGTGCTATTATGAATTGGGCCACATGTGATTTCAGGACGAATGAAAGTTAACATCTATAGTGGCCCAGGATAGTAAGAAGACCAATGGGAGGAACAATGAAAACCTTTAACTCCGTGGTGATATTGGTCATTTGGTCAATTTGGAAAGAGAGGAACAAGCGAGTATTTGATAAACAAAAAACACCCATATAGATGTTGATAAAAAAATCAGGGATGAAGCTAAACGCTGGTCCTAGCAAGTATTCAATGTTTCAGGCTTCTCGCAGAGATTAGCTGCCTTGATTTTTTCTCTTTACCATTTGGCTTATTTAGGGCTCTAGACATTGGTTTGTTCTTTGTTGTTGTTGTTGTGTAGGTTTTATGTTTGGCTTTCGTTTCTTGTAAGTGGTGGATATACTGGTCGTGGGACTCCTTTATATCTATATATTTAGGGCTCTAGACATCGGTTTGTTCTTCATTGTTGTTGTGTAGGTTTTATGTTTGGCTGCCGTTTCTTGTAAGTGGGGGATATACTCGTCCTTGGACTCCTTTCTATCTATATATTCACATGTAGCTCTCTTGCATGATTCAGAAAATAAAAGATCCAAGAGATTTATGAAGGGCAAAGTAAAAAAACACAATCGACTCCCTGGTGACTGGCACCTGCATCACGACACTGGCAAGTAGGTCGCCACGGCACTGACCTCCTAGAGTCATGGTACTAGGATTCTAGAAAAACTAACCTCGCCCATTACCCACTAGGATTACTGGTCACGTGTGCACACCTGATCAACCTATATGTCACACACACACACTCCTCTGCATCCACTAGTAGTCCAGCCCCTGGCAGCAACTAGAAATTCACATGTAGTCGGAGAATAATGACAAAGATTCCTGTGTTAAATAGCGAATGATGCGGAGTACGCATTCTAGACTTTGAAATGCAGAAAAGTGGCAAGGCAGACCACAATAATCAACCGAATCTCTTGTTTGTTGAGATACCGAGAAATTGTGCCCCTGCGTTGCAATGTGTGAGACGCTTACACACCCAAGGATTTAATTTAATGACCCAGTAGACTATAAGTTTGAACATGTGACAAGAAAATCATTTAATTTAAGTACAACTCTTTTTAGCCAATAGACCTTTAACTACCCTTGCTTTGCCTAACACATTTTTTATCCTAGTTTACAATTTTTTTTCTAAACCATATTCTTCGAGTATGAGACTAACTTAACATCACTATTTCCACAGCATAATTTGTGATCCTTTTGAAGAAATCCAGGATGGTGTTTTACATGGTTGTGGGGCATTTGCAGTAACATTCAAAGCAATTACCGTAGCACATGAGTGAAGTGCGGATCCGAGTGACATAATCAAGTTCTGCAATACAATGTTCCCATGTCTGTTAAATTATGGTTTCCAATGTTGGTCGTCACTAAGGCACCATCATGCAAGATTCAATTGTAGTATGTTTTTTATCACATAAAGATATGAAGCTCATGATCGAGACATTTGAGTAGAGGAGTTGTTAATCTCAACCAAGTTTGAGCCATAGTTTCTCTCACATGAGGCAAAAATTATAAATATAATTTCTATCCATATGAACTCGATGATGAAAATAAAACTGCTTGTAGAAATTGAGGCTGAGACCATCCCAACTTATATAGTAATGACTATCTAGATAACGATACTACTGCTATAAAGCATTCCATCCAGTGAAAGACACCATATTTTCTCCTTAACTACTTTATGTGATTCCACTGCGCGATGCCGCCAAGACCCACCGTCATCGACACGGTAGATACGACGCCGCTCCACCTCCAATCGAGCACATGCCCCAATCAGTCCCCCCATGCCATGGCAATTCCCATCTGGATGAGCAGCAAGTTGAATCATTTTTTCCAATGTCGCTCATCCCTGAGACATGGTCATACCATAATAGCA